>NC_056524.1:201897919-202000419 GCF_019175285.1 Sceloporus undulatus | reverse complement strand
TAGCTGTCTGCAAAGGTTACTGATTCTGGAAGAATTTGATCCAGAAATAAAATGCCTCTAATATTTTACCATTTTTTTCTTGTCCTTTCCAGTCCTCTTCTACTCACTGTCACTCTTCAACAGCCCCTCATCATCTCTCTCAAGTCATAACAGTGCCAATGCATTAGTCAACCTTAGCTACTATTTCTGAAACACTTTCCCTTTGAATGTGACCTGGCAGCAGCTTGGAGGAACTTTTGAACTACTTGCTATGTCATATGCTAAGAAGAAGAAAAAGAAATAGAAGTATAATGACTATACTTCTATACTGGAATACATGATTCAGTGCAAAGTCAAAATGCTCTCAGCAAAGATGTGTGAGGAAATAGAGTTGGAATACTGTCCAGAAAGGCAAGATGAAAATCATATTCCTAAATTAAAATGAAATAGGTTTTATCCAGTCCTCTGCAAGTTCAATACCGATACACAGCACTAAGCAGAATTTTAGGTTCTTACTCTTTTTAGAAACACCTGTATGGACAATCAGAATATTAGGCATTTTTTTGGGAATGAGAAATCTTTGTTCACTTGCCAGTAGCTCACTCTACTGCTTTGTCAAGGTGGGTACTATGGGCTGTATGAAGTCCTGGATTATTTATATGAGCAGTGATCACACTATGGCTTGGGAACTACAACTCAAGTTTTTAGAAGCTCAGTTATACATCTTGAGCCAAGAAGTTCCCCTCCCTCCACGACTCCCTTCTCCTTCTGTGTCATGTCTTTTTAGATTGTAAGCCCGAGGGCAGGGAACCATCTAACTAAAAAGATTGTATGTACAGCGCTGTGTAAATTTACAGCACTTCATAAATAAAGGTTAATAATAATAATAATAATAATAATAATAATAATAATAATAATAATAATAATAGATGTCAGTGGACTGGACAAACCCTGAAAGGCACAAACACCTTATAGCAGAGGGAATGGGCAAATGGCTACAGAAAAAGCATGGAAGGAGAGGTGACAAAAGCAATTGCCTAAGAACCTTTTACAGACCATGTGCCCAAACTGCAACCCAAAACCCACTTATTTATCACAAAGTGCCACGTTCCTCTGGCTTTCTAGTAACAAACTCTGGCAAACTCTGTGCTGGGGTGACAGAATGTGTACCCACAGAGAGGGCTCTGAGTGCCACCTCTGATCCGTGTGCCATAGGTTTGCCACCACTGGCCTAAGAGCTGCTTAGGTTGTGTAAAAAGAGTTATAAATAAGCCCCAAAGTGACAATCACAATACTCCCATTTGGGTTTCTTGTGGCCACCTTGTAGGAGTTAGACCCAGAAATTAGGCCTTTCCAAGGCTTTTCTTTTTTCAGCCATTAAGTGAGACTCTGTAGGTCTCACCTAGAATGGATCATTAATCCATCTCTTTCAAGGCTTTCTCCCTTTTCAAGGACATTACACCAAGAGGATGTGGTTAATCTCCACCTTCCCAAGGATTTTGAGGTATCTGTGGCCAGCTCGAGGAAGCAAGACCAAATTCTGCACCTGCACTCTGCAACCTGCACCTGAAAAAAGGGTGTGTGTGTGTGAGAGAGAGTGTGAGTGTGAATTTGCATTTTTTTTCTCTGATCAAGAAGAGCTATGACCAGCATGGAAACCCAAAGGCCTCCACTTCTAATGAACTCTGATATAATAAGTATGGCGTGGTACAGAGCGCCAAAAAGAGGTGCCTCCCCAGTGCCTCTCCTTGCTCCTCAGCAGCGGCGCAGCAACCAAATTGTGTGGCACTGCTTCACAGCAAGAAAGGAACATGTGGAAGCGGCTCCTGTTTTGCGGCACACTTCTGCCTCCCCAAAGCACCAGCAACAGCACAGTGATGTACCAGTGACACAGCCCTGTTTGGAGGCTGCACTGCTGGCACATCATCACTACATGCACCATCTGAATGGTGCTACGCAGCTGCGGCGCACCCATGGCATGCTAGGGTTGTGGGGCATGTGCACACCCCACCCCTGAGCAACCCTAGCACATCATGAGTGCACCGCAAAGGGCCCATCTGTAACGGGTCTATAACATTAATATGTGTTATATTAATACAAAATGAATATTTAATATGTGTATAAAAGTTGTGGACATCTTGGGGCATTCAAACCTTTGAAGATATCCATTTGAAGCTTAGAGGGTTGAACATCATGGTGGATCCCAATTTATATTATCATTTGGTACAATAACAACTTTTATTATCAAGAATAGATCTAGCAGATGAATTCCTAGCATTGTTTATTGTGTTTGCTAGGCATTACACTTGCTCCTCCAGGTTTATGGCATGCATTTGGCATACCCAGATGACACATTTTCATCATTTCAGCCCTTACAACTCTACAAATGGTGGGTGAGCAACCAAGACCTTCTGAACTAATTCTGAAATTGATCAAAACCCATGAAAGACATGTAAGATGTTTGAGTGTAGGCAAAGTTGCTGGCTCATCTGTTGTTGCCAAGATTTTATGGGAAGAGCCATTGGTGTGTCCTTTTCACTCACTTTTTGGTAAGAAAACAGGACCCAGAAGTGAATTCTCCATTTTAAGAATAAGCCAGCAATGTCCTTGGGGCTGTACAAGACACAAACAAAGACACTTCTTGCCCCGAGGAGCTTACTACTTCTTTGCCAGCTCCCCAGGGTGCCAGGTGGCTTAATGAATTAATTTTGCCAAGCGCTTTGAGATCTGGGGATAAAAGCCTTCATAGAAGTGCAAAGTATAATGATTAATTGCCTTTTCTTGGTGGGAAGTTGCCATCCTCCTTTTCACTTTCTATGGCTTGCAAACCGGAGGGAGCATTTAACTTTTTTTTTTTGTATATATCTACACACACACACACACACACACACACACATCTATACAAAGTAACAAATTAAGATGTAAATCGGGAGGGCTTTTTTCTTTCACTAATTGGCTGATAATTAATGAATGTGGAGCTGACTGAGCAGATGCTGCTCTTGAAAAAAGGCAGATTTGGAGTTTCTCTATCCCTCATTTTATTTTAATTTTTTTAAAAAAAAAATACACATCAAGAAGACAGTAGCATGTGGCAGGTCAGGAATTAAGTAAAGGTAATTCTATACACTATTAAAAACAAAAAAAATTTGGAATGTGTGTACATAACTTGCTTCCGACTCTCCCCCTCTCACACCCCCCCTTTAGATTAACTTCTTTCTATCAGTATGTGTGTTTTGCATGTGTACGTCTAGCTAGCTACCTCTGTAGATATATAGATATGTCCCTATTCTGCTGGAGCTCATAATTAGCAGCCAGGCCTCTGGGACCTAATTAACCAATTCAATTAACAAAAAAAGCATACAAGTCACCCTGACATTTGTCAGCCATTAGGAGGGATGTTGGGCTGGCAGGTTTTGTCAACGCATTAATGATGATTAGCTCATTTGCAACTCACTTTTACCCCAGGTGTCCACCTGGAGAGCCTGGCAAAAAAAAGGAAAGGGGAAAAAAAACTGGGGGAAAAACTTTCAGCAAAGAAATGGAAAGAAGAAGGGCCAGAGAAAGAGGAGAGCTTGTTGAAATGATGGTGACCCTCAAAGGGAGTCTTGACCTTTCATTGAACGCATAATCAATATGGGTGGTTTTTGTTCCCCCTCCTTCAGTTAACTACTGTCCCTTCAGCTGGCTTTGGCGGCTGAGAACCTTTAGAGGAATGGTATGCGGTGAGAGCCAAGGGACTGGTATTTGCTCTGAGGGCTGAGCAGTCTTGTTTTCAACTTCTTCAGTGGGAGAGGCCCCTACCTCACAGACATCTTCTTGTCAATAGTGCTGTTTGCTAGCGTTTCCTCAGCAGGACTCCTTCTCTTGGCAGGAGATGTTTCTCAGCTCCAGCCAAGCTCTTTGTTCTTTGGGATTGATTAACTACAGCACTCTATATAATATAGGCAGATATTTATATAGCTTTTTCTTCTGATCTCTCCTAATTGAGTGCCATTTCCCCAGAAGCTCTGATTTAATAGGATGTTGCTGATTGTTAAGGAAACGAAACAGCCCCAAACACAGGGAGCAAGATTTTGCCAAGCAAAAAGGGAGTTTGTTGGTCTCCCAACACCTTCACATTGACACCTGGAAGGTTAGGTGTTGTTTTGCTTGTCTCAAACCAGGTTGGCATTTGAACCTAATTTCCATCTGACTCCATTTGCCATATATCTCCTTGCTAGGAAAAGCTGCTTATAGAATCATTAGTATGTTCTGCAGTATTCTGTTTTTAAAAAATTAAATAAATCCACCACAAACTGCTAAATATGGGCACTTAGTGCAAAATTCTGCAAAGGCTACTCTAATCATGTTATCAGAATTATTTCTGTTTTGTTTTGTTTTTTAAAGCTGATTCTAATGTTTGTAATGCTTGAATGTATAGCAATCTTCATCTCAGATCCAATCAGGGTTGATATTTTTATAATTTGAGCCAAAAAGAATTAAGAATATTTTTGTACCTATGCAGTCTCCAGTATCTGCACATTCTTTCTTGGTTGCTATCATTCTTTAGTTCCTGATGGAATGGTGTGTGTGTGTGTGTGTGTGTGTGTGTGTGTGTGTGTGTACATATATGCAGTGATTTTTGTTTAAACCTTCAGTTATATTTTCTCAAAAGAAAAAAAATAATCAAAGGAAAGGTCTGAATCTGAAGTCAATGTCTGGAACATGCTACTTCTGTAATTAATTTCTGTCTGTGTTGAATCTATGTTATTATTCTTCTAATGTAAAGAAAACCAGGGTTTGGAAAAGTTACATTGTCCACTATGACTCCCAGAATCCACAGAGCAGGGATTCTTATCACTGTCATCCAAAAAGCAAAGCTTCCTAGAGCTGAACAAAAGGTATATGATAGCAGTCAGAGATGTGTGTGTCATGTCACAAGATGATATTAGGTGAATAAGCTGAAAAAGAGCACCCTTTTATTTATCAGGTTGCTTCTATGAAAATTAAATATATTTTATGAACTTACACTAACAAAGAATTTTTGCCCAGGTTTAAAGCAATAGATTTGCAATCCATTGCTGATGTAACTACAGATGCCATTCTGTCACTTGTTTCACACTGCTCCATAGGAAGATTTACTTTTCTTCCATAATAACTTATTTCAATGGAGTCTTGAAGATTTTGGTTGCATGGAATGTCACAGGCACAGATCTTCATTTTGTGCATCTAGTTTAGTTTAAGCAACCAAACCAGGAGTTCACTGTAGTATGCCACAGATGACAACTTCCTGATCCATATCCAGCCAGAAGGGAAAAGATCACTACTACAGGTGCAATAACTGTATCTAGGTGATGTTGGGAATGCTGAGTTCACTTCTGAATCCAATATCCTTGGAACATGTGGAGCAGCATACCTTCCAGTCCATGATTCTTCTGAATTCTGTGCTGTTTTCTTCTTTGAAGTCTCTGAAGTGGGCCTCTTTCAATTTGTGGAGAAGTACATTTTGTTCCTCATAAGATTTTCTGAATTGTCACTTCACTGGTTCCAAAAAAAGCAACTTGCATAATACCAGGGAAATATATGTATATTTCACACACGGTGTGTATGTGTGTGTAAAATTACATTCTCACACACAAAGTGGAATTATTTTTAATAAAGAAAACTACGCAATATATTTCAAAGAAATGCCCATCCATATTTAATTTGCCTTCATCACACCTAGCCTAGCATATTCACTAACTGTTCTGGTTTCAAAATACAGACAGATAGATATATACACCCCTCCCTGATGTGCATCATGAAGCTTCCCTCTGTTCAGATGGAGCCAAACATTTCATACAGGAAAGCTACAGAGGGCAAGATAACTATATAGAATTGGGACTATTCATGTATTAACAATACAGCAGTGGCAGCCCTTTATTGTCGCACACATTGTTAAATCCACAAAGAGCAACTGGTAGGTTAAATCTATTTTAGCACAGAAAGCTTGACAAAAATCCTTGCCACCAAGCATTTGATACTGATCACAGTGTCACATCAGGGAACAAGAGCTCAAAAGGAAAAGTCATTTTTTTATTTCTGAACTTTAGACGCAAAGGTTTCTCCTCTGCTCTGGCTCCCCAGGTCCTAGTTCTCTTAGTAGGAGGGGTTTTTTTTGTACACCACTCAATGAGACTAGGGGTTTTTTTCTGAAAAGAAAGAATCACAATACCACACAGAAGCAACAGAGGTGAGCTCAGAACTCATTCGGTGTCCATACTGTGCTCTCAAGGGAAATCAAATCAAATCCAAACCTGAAGAATTACACCAAAAAGGTGTGGCTGGCAGCTTTTCCTCTTCCTGTTGTGTTGACACTTCATGGCACGATTATAAGCTTTAACTATAGATTAAAACCAGACATGAGAACAGGGTTTAGTATTTATATTTTTGAGTCACAGCATTTGGTCAGGGGAAATGTTTTAGAGGCAATACTTCCAGCAGGTTCCTTCTACCCGCCAAGGACCACCAGTCCTGTTATCTGCCGACTACAAACACACTCATTATTACTGCACATGGATGGAAAACATTTTGCATAAGGACTGCAATATATAAACAGACACAGCAGTTCATAGAGATGCCATGTTTTTTGTTTTTAATGGAAAGCAACCATTGCTACATCCATACTGCTTGCTGCATTGAACAGCAGATGAACAGCTTGGCAGAACAAACTAAAGTAGAAATTAGGGAGCAAAAACGGGGAGAAGGGAGAGAGATCAGGGAGGTTTTGGGATTGCCTTCAAAACCAATTTAGATGAGCCTCATTGGTTTCAGACTGAAATAGTCAGGAAACCAGAACAAGTAAATTCTGCTTGCAGGAGAAATGAGATATAGTGTCACCTTTCATATATAGTAGGATAATGGTGATTCATATTTAATGTTTTGACCAGCCTGACCAGTTCTGATCAGTTTTAAAAGTTTGTAAGTATAGTCTTAGGTTTTGATATTATCTCCCCATCTTTTAAAGTAGTTGTTTAATTAAGTGCAGCACAGGTATGAGCGTGGCTGTATAGAAAGTGTCTCACAAATACAGTTGTAAGTTTGATTGTATAGAAAGCGTTTCACAAAGGGGAATTCACCAAGCAAAACATTCAAGGAACACAAGCAGTGTCTATTTACATTACGGATGATAGGGTAAAACTAAATAATAGAGTTGAAAGTGTTGAAAAACAGATTTGGAGTGGTTGGTAGTATTGGCTGATCCCTAGGCTATTGACAAAGAATTTTCTGAGACCTGCTGTGACATGATTGCAAGAACTTTACTAATAAAGCCACTTGCATCCAGTCTGATTCAGTCACTATATTGGAAATAGACACTGGAAGTAATGCTTGTAGTAACCACTTGTCCAGCTTTGAAGATTAAATTGTATTACCTCTGTGGTGACTTGGGGGCCTTTCTCTGGAGCTTTGGCGCCCTGTGCGTGGCCCTTTTACTCCCAGGGAGTCCCCTCTTGTCACACTTTTCCCTCTAGGATCTCCTAGATCTCCATTCTCGCTCCCTGTTGAGCGGAATGAAACCCCTTGAGGTCCTAAAGCCACGCTGCCACCACTCAGTGAATTAATTCCTTCCCCCACACACACTGAGACTTGTGAGGAATAGAGAGAGAGAGATCTAGTTTCAATAGCCGAGTCTAGGCACGTGTATAGGAGTATAGAGATAGCAGATGCTTTTTAAGAAATAAGTTTATTTTAAAAAGGGATAGAATAGGGTAGAAAGAATTTATAACACTCTTGCAAAGCCCCTTTTGCCTTGCAGGTCAAAGAACATAGTTACAGAATTCATTCCAGGCAAGCCATTGTTGAAAATAACAAAAGGCCTAAACGCACTAGCTAACACATTCCTAACTACTCACAACAGATGGGATTTGTAGTCCTTTTGAGTTCCTGGATGCAGGGAGGGCCCCCCTGGCCTCTCGACCTGCATTCCCTTGAGTCTGTGTCTCCCAGACTCAAAGAGACAGCATCTGGTTTCCCCCCTCAGGAGAGGTTCAAGGGAGAGACAAAGGACCGCATGGCTGCACAAGTCCTTTTAAAGAGTTCCCATAGAAAGTTCTTGAATCTCGCGGTTCTACTCTCTGATTGGTCCATTAGACCTTACATCAGCTATGCTGTCACAGCTCATTAGCATGTGATGTCATCTCTCATTAGCATGTTCCTCCTCCCAGATTAACCCTTTGTAGTTCAGGAGAAGTTCCCAGATGATTGGAGACCCAGCCATCACAACCTCATAATGTGGAAAAGTTTCTGGTGGGGGATGAGATCACCCGTATTCTCCTTGGGTCTATGGGGCTATACAGATGGGCAAAAAGAGGTGCTTTCATACAGGCATGAAGATATGGCATTTTGATGATGCACGCCTAAAGGCCAGCAGGAAAGTGCCATACTGGTATCATATCTGGAAAAAAGCTGCTTTAAAAAGAAGCAGCTTTTTCCCGTTTGTCCTTGGAAAAGGCCCACCTTCACAGGTGTGTATAATCACAGCATAACCATTGTCGCAGAAAAGGGTCGCTCAGTATTTAAAGCATGTATGTAGATGTACCGGTGCACGTGCAGTGGAAAATGGGTCGCGAATCTGGAGCATGCACTGCATGCACTAGGCTCCAAATTAAAATGTATAATGCCCCCAGGTGTAGACGCAGTGCCACAGGTGCAGTGGAATCTAAACCAGTCTAAGGGCATGTGCTGTTGAAAGGTGGTTTCAGTTTAAAATGCCGTGCTCTCTCCAGTGTGGAAGCACTGCCATAGATGCGCTGGCACATTACAACCCTAGTTCCAATTTTAATTCTAACCATATGCATGCGCCCTATGAACAATGGGATGCTGTAGGTGTTGCTGCCGGATGTTTTGTCTAGAGAAAGTGATAAGGGAGAGTTTCACTTTTAAGCTGGACCTATAAGCACATTCTAGCACCATTTTCCCTGTGTCCCTGCACAGCTCCACAGGTCTTTAGCTGTCCTCTGTCAAGATTCCTCTTTGACACTGAGCTATCCAAAAGCATGCCAAAAAGAAGGAGAGGAACATCATGGTTGCATGCATAAATAGTTGACCTGATAGCTCTTTGGTCACAAACACATATTTTGGACAAATTGAAAAAGTCCTACTTGAATGCTGAAACATATCAGTAGGTAGCAGAAGGCATGAGGGGTAAGGGCCACAAACGCAGTTGGGAGGAGTGTTGCAAAACCCACAAGGGAGAGTACAAGAAGTTTAGGTATAACAAGATCAAAAGTGGTTGGGGTGCCACCAGCATGCCCTTCTACAAGGAGCTCCATGCCTTCATTGCCAAGGATGGGAGTATAAGACCCAGCAGAGTATGTACCAGTGATGAACTTGTGAGGGTCCCAGTAGGCCAGCCAGCCAGAGCTGAAACTGTGGCAGAATGTGCCCAGGACCTTTTGATGCCATCTCAAAGTAAGATGTGCCAGGGCCCCTGGGAAAGGATAGAGGGGAGAGGGGGAAGGTGTGGCACCAGGATGGGCATAGGGCAGAGATGAATCATAGAATAGAATCCATGGCCAGCAATGTGGAGATTCACATTCCGGTTCCAAATGATGCTGACTCATCTAAGTGCAATATGATCATTGGGAGTGTCAAGTGGGTGTCCAAGAACTGCGCCATCATCTGGTCTGTCAAGTTTTTCCTGAGTGGGAAGGAGTGAGGGCTTATTTTGGGCTCCCAAGTGTGGAAGCTGGAGACAAAGAGGGGAAGCCCCACAGTGTCAAGTTTGGAATTCTATATTTTGAAACACTCCCTCTGAGTGTGGTGGAATCTCCTTGTTTGGAGGTTTTTAAACAGAGGCTGGATGGCCATATGTTGGGGGTGCTTTGTTTGTAAGTTCCTGCATGGCAGGGGGGTTGGACTGGATGGTCCCTGTGGTCTCTTCCAACTTTATGATTCTATGATATACTATTATTCAATAAGTGCTGCAAACAGCCATGGCAAAATCTATTATCTGTAAGTAATTTCTATTCAGTAAAGGTCTTTCTAATAATAAATGACCTTTTTGTTGTGGTTCTTTGTAGGTTCAGTCTGTTGCTCTAATAACCTATCATGAAATGGCCTTCTTAAAAGTGCAATCCTATATATACAGAGCAACAGCCTAAATTGTCCTATAACTACAGGGTTGTGGAAGGCTTTGTTTTCTGGTTATTTCCCTTGCTTTTTAAAATAGCACCATTTAAATAATTAGTCCAATGGCTGTAGTAACACATGCTTTGGTTACATCCTATTTGGATTACTTTGGCGCGGGAAAGACCGCCCAAAAAGGGCAGCCTACTGATGGCCTAGTTTCTTCCAGAGGAAAGCCACAGCCACCAAACTGCATGGCTTCCCTCTGGAGGAAAAAGAACCTGGAAAAACCGGGTTCTTTTTGTGTTGCAGGGCCAACGTAATGAGTGTGCCACTGCCGCACTCATTACGTAAGTGCTGCAGTGATGTACTGACACCGTGCAGCGCTTACATAACAATGACGGGACTGTGTACAATGGGCACCACCATTGTTATGGCACCATGCCATGTTAGGGTTAGGGACCGTGCAGTTGCCGTGCAGTCCCTAACCCTAAAATCATCTGTATGTGCTCTACATGCCTTTGAAAAGAACTCAGAAACATCAGTTGGCCCAAAGAGCTGTAGCCAAATTGTCAACCCCTGGCTACAGAGAGCACACAACTCCCTTGTTGCAACAGCTCTCCACTGGCTGCTAGTGGATTACTGGACACAACTCAAAATGCTGGTTTCAACCTATAAAGCCCTATATAGCTTGGGTTCAGGCTATCTGAAGGACTGCATTTCCCTTTAAGACAGTGGTTCTCAACCTTCCTAATGCTGTAACCCTAATACAGTTCCTCATGTTGTGGTGACCCCCAACCATAAAATTATTTTAATTACTACATGCAAATATGTGTTTTCCAATGGTCTTAGGCAACCCCTGTGAAAGGGAACCACTGCTTTAAGAGGTCATTAGAGTGCTAAGTTCATCTGGAGAGGCCCTTTTCTCTATCCCACCACCTTCCTAAGTTTCATCTACACTGTAGATTGACACTACTTTAACTGTTACAGCTTGATGCTATGGCATTCTGGGATTTGGATTTCTGTGAAATATTTATGTTCTCCATCAGAAAGCTCTGATGTCAAAACAAACTACAAATTCCAAATTCCATAGATAGGATGGAGCCATGACAGTTAAAGTGGTGTCAAACTGCATTAATTCTGCAGCCCTACCCTCATTTGGAGGGAATAAGAGAGAGGACCTTCTCTGTAGCTACTCCCAGGCTATGAAACTCCCTCCATAGAGAAGCCAGGTAAACCCTGTCCTTGCTGTCCTTCTATCACATCACAACCTATGATATTTTTATGCTGTCAGGGCTTTAGAAACTGACTGACATGGGCTTTCAGTGCTGTGCAGTGCTGTTTTTAAGGTTTATATGCTGTCTTTTAATATTAACATTTTAATGTGTAATGTTTTTAACTTTGACAATTGCTAAATACTTTTTTAATATATATTTAAGTGTTTATGTACTTTTAATCTATATTGCTATCAAATATGCTGTTAGTGACCTTGAGTCTCATTACTGAGAGAAAGGTGGGATAGAAATGATTAAAACAAAAATTAAAAGAGGAGAAAGAGGAGGAGGAAGAAATAAGCAATTTAAAATGCAATCATAGTCTCTCACATTTCAGCATATTGAGGGCATTTAGGGAAGGAAAAACCAGTTCATGGATCATAGTTCTTCAATATATATATATATATATCAACAGAAAGCTAAACAGTGGACTGAATGTGCACAGAGAAAGTGTTCAACAGCAAGGCTCAGGAGTGATAGGAAATCTTAATACAGCTATGTCTATCTTGCTCTGCATTCACACTGCAGAAACAATTCAGTTTGAACCCACTCTAACTGCCATGGCTTCATGCTATGGAATTCTAGGAATGGTAGTTTGTTGTGGCACCAGAACACTGTTATTACAACAAACTGCTATTCCTAGAATTCCTTGGCAGTCAAAGTGGGGTTAAACCAGATTATTTCCACAGTGTGGATGGAGCTGAGATTAGATTTTGCCTTCACCACCCAGTCACTTACAATCCCACCCATACATACTTCCAATCTACACAAATAAAATCTGGGGGAAAAACATGCTGGGATGCAACAGGCTAGTAATATCATGAAAATATGCTTTGTAAAACGATGGCTCACCAAAAATCATAATGAGGTATTGGGAGCCAATGTGATGTTGTGGTTTGAGTGTCAGAATAAGGCTCTAGGAGACTGGGATTCAAATCTTGCTCAGTCATAGAAACCCATTGGTAGAAATTGGGAAAGTCATATATAAGAGGATAATGGTAAAGCTCCTGTGAGAAATCCTGCCAACAAAACTGTAGGATAAGGTTTCTAAAACTTTGAGTTGGCTTGAAAGCTTACAACAACATGTTAAGAAAAAAATCACTAAAGGTGAGCAGGGATTGGGGAATTAGCTTGTTGATATGAAAAAGAATTTGAAATCAGAACATTAATTTGTTTGTGTGAATGTGTCTGAAAAAGTATGTGCAAAATGATTAGATTCCCCAAATTTCAGCTACAGAACAGCATTAATGATAGAAGAATAAGAATTCTGTTTGTGCCTGTGCTGCTAGTGCAGGAAACATCTGGCTACCAGTGAAGCAAATATTTTCACTTGAGTTCTCAAAACCAGTCAAGGCTCTGAAAAAAAAAAGGGCTGGCATTACTACAGCATGTGTGTTATTGCACACTCCCTGCGATATTCAACAACTCCTCAAAGGGCTGATTGATCAACAGACCGCCAAACCACTACTGAAAAGCAAGGTGTTTGGCAAGAGAAGCCACACTAAGGGACTTGGTGAACACCATGTTGCTTGTGTTAAAAACATATTTGTTGTTTATTTTGCAAGCTGTTTGTTATTGTTTGAATTTTGCGGTTTAATTCATGGTAATAAGAGATTTATGTGGAAGAAAACCCAGCTATGCACCATTTCAGTTGGCCTCTTGAGCGTCGTCTTTTTACAAACACGCACACAAACAAACTGCACACAATTATTTAGAGGCTTCAGAAATCAGACACTACATACTTTGATCAGATCCATGTATGTTTGCATAGGAAAAAACCTATATTCTGGTTCAGAATTATAATTCTTGCAAAACGGTCTCATATGCAAAATTACATGTGATTTTGAGTAGTAAAGCAAATAATTAGAAACAGGTATCAGTTTGTTGGACTGGCCAAACTCATTTTTCACTTTCTGTAGAGAGAAAAAAATCCATTAGTAGGAATCCGTAAGGAGCATTACATTTTTTAATGTCTGTGTTGCTGATGTTATTGCTACTGCCTATTCCTATGTATTATTTAGTGCTGATTCTTTATGGTCTGGTGGTATCTCTTAGGCTGCATCCTTGCTGCAGAAATAATCCAGTTTGGCACTATTTTGCTGCCCTGCCTCAATGCTGTGGAATTCTGGGATTGTAGTTTGTTGTGGCAATACAGATCTCTGACAGAGAAGATTTATTGTCTCACAAAACTACAATTCTCAGAATTCCACAGCATTGAGCCATGGCAGTTAAAGTGGAGCCAAACTGGATTATTTCTGCAGTAAGGATGCAGCCTGACCTTAACGTTGTACATTGGGAATTCAGATTACATCTAATTTGCAAAATATGAGGTAGGAAATTTAGAATATTTAGATCAATTTGTATACACAATAGATACTACAGTACTTCCATGGCAAACCAGCCTTTACTTGGCAAACAAGTTCTGAAGCAAGAAGATCTTAATAAAAATGAATGTAGTGACAACAAAATCCATTCATGCACCACTTACTCCTCATCTAGTTAGGTATATGCACATTTTTAATCATATAAAGCACTACATAATTATATAAATAATCCCTCCTCCTATTATCTCTGATCTGAACAAAATATACAACCTGGAATGTTGTTGCTTCACCAGCCTCACCTGCATTTGGATAATATAATTTCCTCCATTTTACATAAATTGGGTAGGAAATCTTACCCGAGATACCTTGCCGAACATTCTTGGGAAACTATGTTTGGATTTCTTTAAAGCAGAACAATATAATAGTTTGGATATCTTGCTTCTAGTTGAAGAGTTCATTTGTTATCTCTAACTCACTTTTAAGCAAAATGTGTGTCTTCAATGCAACGTGGACTAATTTTAGGGCATGTAGCCATGTTAGAGATGACCAGAAAGTGTAAGGCGCATAGGAGCAAAAAGATAAAGAATTTAAATATTGGATTCAAAGGCAATCTGATAGATTGTGAAAAGCACAGCTTATTTTAAACATAAGATAAAATAGAACTCTGATCCTTCTTTGAAGAGGCAAAATGTGCATGTTCTGCTTCTGTTGTGGGAAACTCGTCCCCATAAGACAGTTCACGCTTTATTTTCATCCTTCATTCTCTTGGACCTTTGTACTTCTTTGACAATTTCTGTGCCTGTAAATCCCCAGGTTGTTTAAATCCATGTCAGATAAAGGAACTGAAGTCTCTCTTTTTTTAAAAAAAATGATAATTTACTGAACCGCCATTTGAAGGGCAAACAGTTTAAGAGACTGGCCAAAGAGAAGCCATTGGTTCTAAAAGAAGTGGACATTTTAAAGAACTATAATGGCTTCATGGCCACTACATTTCTATTTTTCTTCTGGGAATGATTTGGGTGAGTGATTCATGGACTGCAGAGATGAGAGAAAGAGAATAACAAAGATACTGAGTGAATGTTCTAGTGAGTAAAACTATTTATTAAACTAAATCTTCTGATACAGCTTCAGGTGCCACTGCCTGATACTGAAATACCCATGTAGTTTATACTGTGCTCATTTCATGAATTTGACATATCCAACTTGTTTCTCTTCTGATTTTTAAGGTGATGGTTAGTATTATACTGTGAAGCATGGAAATCAATACCAACAAACTCCATATTTTGGAACACATGTGGTGGCAACATGTGTTCTCTAAAGAATGCATCTCCTGCCATTTATAATAACATAGTTATGTTGGGATTCATTATATGTGATATGATGCTATCCTACCCCTGGAATAAAGAGACCAGACACAAGATGTATGGGTTAAAAACAGGGCCATTTACTGACCTATTTATTAAATTCTTAACGGAACTGCAACTAATATCTTAACCAAACCAAGTGTGGGAGAAGCTGCATCCAGTGTCTTACCGCAAACTACCTCTGCAGCTTATGAAGGACAATAACACCTGGGCCCTCAACGACAGTCCATAAGTTGGGTTGTTCATTGGGCCGCCCACATAAGGAAGTTCAACAAGAAGTCCCCCTTCCTAATCTGCAAGACTCTAGTTGGGTATTCCTTCAAGACAGACCCAAGGCCCATTTCTTTCAGCTACTTGCCAGGTCATGAGGCCCATAGAGGTGTTTCCAGAAATTTCCCTTACACCCAGTAGGGTGTCTAAGGTGCTCGCCGAGATCAAACCCAAAATTCATGCCAAAACCAATAGTAAGTCAATCCAATTAGAATAATATTTGTGTTTAGCCAATTCAATATTATTTAGAGACCACTTAAGCCAATTTCCCATAATGCCGCTGGCAACAGTATGGGGTAGGCAGAAAACCCATGGAAAAGGGAGGGAAATCCTACCTGGCCCACAGGCGACCAAGTAAACTTCACACTATCCCAGCGGTGGGTAGGTGGGTCAACGGTTGGTCAAATAATGAGACACCTAGGGGATGACAGGCAAAACATGCCTTTCACCACACCCAGCAATCTTGTACCATGGCGTAATTTAACCATCCTGGTCTAAACCAGTAGGAGGGCAGCAAAAGGCCCATCCTAGCTCCACAGCCTCCAATGTGGAGGGAGGTGGGATGGCCATTGTGAGGACTGAAGAGTAATCCTGCCTGCACTGCGACCCCAAGTCCAAAATAGGCACTATCCATGGTTCCTTTTGAAGAAAAAAAATATATTGGGAAGTTGAGTCACACATTTCTAGTTATGTCATGCAGTTTGTTCTGCAGGTTGCAATCTACCAAGTGACCGGACTGCTATGAGCTGAGGATGTTTTAGCTGGAGATTCTGCAGAGTTAGGTGTTGGACTTGATGCCCCATGAAGTGACTCCCAATTGTTTGATTCTACAATTTTATGATGTGTTCTTCTCACAATAAATGCAGTGTAAGGCGGGCAGGGACAGCAACAAATCATAGGGATTGCATTGTTGTGGACCCCCTTCTTCACACAAGATCTCTCTGTACGTAAGTGGATTGCTCAGAAGAAAGGAATGCTAGGACTAGCATGCAATCAATACTTACCTGTGTATGCATTTTCAACATCGTACTCTATGTAATCATAGGCTAGCCATCGTAGCTTATAACGAAACTGTCAAATTAATTACATCTCATTTCACCATGTAGTGACAAGTAACAGTATGATGAGTTGCTTGCACACATGCTTGTAGATAAAAAGAAAATTTAATAGGCATTTTCAGTTTTATCCGCACTGGAATGATTCATTTTATACATTTTTATCCCTTGCTTTCTAAACACAAGCATAAGAAATAGCTTCACCTCAGGCTACATCTGTTTTTAAAGTGTTTACTATAGTCCCAACAACACCAGGCCCATTTTTATGTATAAATCTACATAAAGGACTAATTTTTGCTGTAGGCTAATTGTGAAATTACATTGGATGGTAGTACAAAAAAAAATTATCAACTCCTTAGTGGAAAAGAGAGAGAAGGAAAAAAGAGGGAAGAAATGATTGAGTGAAGGCTGCTCTGTCCTAGATGTGATAATGTGAATGTTATAAAACAAAGCAAAACAAAAAAAAATGGTATAAAATTTCACTGAACCCTTCTAAATGCTTGTAAAGAATTGCTAAGATTTCACTGAAAATTGTGTACTATAGGGAAACTGTTGTCCCATTTTCTTCACATCCTAATAAACTTCTGTGTGTGATGCCTTCTTAACATTCTCCTCATATTTTTCCTTTTACATAGATCCATTAAACATTGCCCATAAATAACTTAGTAGTCACTTTAAAGTATAAATTATAACTCCAAGAAGTGGGGAGGAGCATTTGAAAAGCTGTTGCTGATCTGCCTATCATTTTTGCTTTCACCTCATGTGCTACCAAGCAGAAAACAGCATTCACCTTACCCGCCTGCATTGCGGTTGATTTCTGTATTGGCCTTAAAAAGTCCATGCTTTTTTCACTAGTATTATACAGTAACAGAAAAATGCTTCATCTTTCCAGAAGAAATTATAAAACTGCAACCCATTTATTTAAGGAATGTTATGCTGCCCCAGAGATCTCCTAAGGTTTAAAACTATATGAATATATTATTATATTAATAATAAGAAACAAGGGCAAGCCTAAGATATTTTTCTACCTGAAACAGATTGGCAAATGGCCTCTTTCATACACTTGCGTCAAGATGGCGTCTTTCATACACTTACTTTCATACACTTACATCAACATATTTTGGTAGATGAATTTTAAAAAAAAAATCTAACTGCACCTATCCTCATTTATGTCTACAAAGATTAAAAGGGAGAGAGATTTTATTTCTTGACATATTTTTTACTGTGATATGTAACAGAAATGTAATTCAAACTAAACTATATACAGATATTAAAAGGTCACTTTCTCTCTCTTTAACTCTGTCAGTAAAAATTTATGAGAACAGCATTGCAATAGCATCATATTAGATAGAAGCCTTTCTGCCATAACATGTCTTGGACTGGATTGATGTTTGTTGCTGTGTGGCTTCAAGTCATTTCTGACTTATGGCAACCCTGGGGCACACCTATCATGGGGTTTTCTTGGAAAGATTTGTTCACAGGAGGTTTGCCATTGCTTTCCTGTGAAGCTGAGAGCATGTGATTTGCCCAACGTCACTCAGTGGGATTCATGGATGAGCAGGGAATCGATCCCTGGGTCTCCAAAGACACAGTCCAACACTCAAACTACTACGGCACCCTGGTTCTCTGAACTAGATTACAGCTGTGATATGGTTTGGGTCTACTGGGTGGAACCCAATCTAGTTCTCATGCTACTGGATGAAACTCATATTAGTTTTAGTTTTAGCTCTACACCCATAGTTTATATTTCTAAATGTGTCTTATCGTCCCCTGAATTAATAAAGTTTGTATGATAACCCGCTTGTGAGCTGAATATTGATCTGAAGACAGGAGTCCTTGGAACCTGTAAACTGAATGTGTGCACAGACCCAGAATCCACTAGAAAGGAATCCATTGCAACTGAAGTGCATCCTATTGAGCATGCTCATAGTTTGAAAAGCTGAACTATATGAACATAAGAATGAGGCACTGCTTGGCACTGGGTGGTTGACGCATCTGTTATATTGTGACAGTTCTGTGCTACTATGTGCAATATGGTACACTTCTGAGCTTAACATCAAATGCTGACACTAACCTTTAAAGCTTTAACCAGTCTGGGGCTAACACAACTTCATGCATATCAGTCTGCTTCTACTGTAAAATCTTCATCCAAAGCCTAACTTCATTTGCCTGTCTGTGAAAGCAATCAGACTGCTGCTGAGCACTGAGGGAATCTCCCTCCCCGTGTTTATGTAATGCTTTGCCAGTGGAGGTGTACCAGTTCTACAAATACAAAAAGGCCAAACACTTAACTCTTTTCTTCTTGTTTTGTGCCTTCAAGTCATTCCCAGTTTATGGTGACCCTAAGGTGAACCTATCACAGGGTTTTCTGGGGTGTGTGATTCGGACAAGGTGGGTTTCCATGGCTGAGTGGGGAAATCACATCTTGATCACCAGAGTTGTAGTCCTACACTCAAATCACTACACTATGTTGGCCTTCAACTCTTTTCTATTGCATTTTATTCAGTAGGATTTCTTTGAGTGACTGAATTTATAAAATGGTTCTAACCGTGATGATGATGATAATGATTGACCTTACTGGGTCAATGGTGTTTTTATTGAGACAGATGGGTTTTTAGGATTTCCCTTATAGGATTACCTGACGGGTTTTTAGGATTCTCATTTGTTTTACTGATAAGGTTTTAATGTGTCTGAATTATTTTGTCATTTGGTTGAAAGCCACCATCACTGGGCTTTTTTTTTTTAACCCTGGAAGACACCTTGTACATATTTTACACAGACAAACCAGCAATGTGAGCTGTGTGAATTGACCACGTTCGATGAGACTGGACTCCATGAGCCCCCAAAGTAGCTTGTGCTGGATCAGAAGGATTTTGATATTACATGAGATCCTTTAAAACAGAAAATGCCCATGTACTAAATAAATCTACTTCTTTGAAATGTTGTCAAGTGTGGAGACAAGATGTTGGACAGGAAAGGCTTGTGCTTAAGAGGAAAAATAAAACAATCCTCACCCCCACCCGCACCCCAGCAAAGGCTTATATTGTATTTACAGAGCCAATTGACAGAGGAAAAGAGCTCAGATTTGTTCTTGCAATATGATCCTCCAATCCCATCCACTTGTGGCCATGCTTTGCAAATATTTAACATGATTAAACACCAGTTGCTTACATTTTGTATTTACAGCAGTTAGCATGTAAAACCAAGATTCTATAATCCAGGATTGTAATCTTACAGTAGGTAAACACATGTTTAAACAGGGACCTTTCCAAATATAGGTTATTTTGTTATCTCTAGAGGTTGCAGCAGTTTCTCTCGAGATGCTAGAGCTTAGTTTTCCATCCAGAGTCAAGTAGATAATAATCCTTTACAGAGGAAAGAATATCAAGTTGTTATGCACATGCCAGAGGGTTTACGTGCAGTTATTATATATATATATATGTTTGCCCTCAATACAAAAGCTTTGCCATTTGCCCTCTCTCCAAAAGACTCACTTTTATATATCTCATCACCTAACGCCTTATTTTAATCTCTTCTCACTTTAGGCAATGCCTTTGCAAGGAAAGAAAAATTGATTTCTTTTTGAAAATGAAAACTGTGTGACAGCAGTTTCTTCACCTCTCTATGTTTGTGTTACACACACACACACACACACACACACACACCCTCTGATTCAAGAAAAATAGATTGTTAGTGGATTTGTTTGTTTTTTACACACACACACACACATTCTAAGCTATCCAGTGATGTACAAGTTTGATATGAAATTAAATGAGAGTAGGTCAGGAGAATCTTAGTATTTTGTTGGATGGTTGCCAACTTGTTTGCAGACCTCTGTGCTTTGTCTTCAACAACAGCTTGAATTGCAGACATTAGCAGATTATCAGGTTTATCTCTGTGCAGTGGAAATGCACCTGTTGATTTCTGAAAAATCAATTTATTGTTAAAGACACGGTAGCCATTCAGACTTCGTTTCCTCCTCTGATCAGTTATAACCTACCTGGGCTAAATGGATAGCTGCTTTGTAGTAACAAGGCAGCTACAAATGCCCAAGAAGTTGTCATGGAAATGCACTTACCAAATAATAACACATTCTACCAGATCTCCAGACTGTTGGTAAACCAGTTGTTTTACATACTTACTTTGTGGTGGAGCAGTTAGAGTGTCTGAACAGGACTGAAGAGACTGGACTCTAATTTCCCTTCAGCCATGAAGCTCACTGACATTAGGGCAATTATGTTTATTACCCTTTTTCACCTTACAGAATTGTTGTGTGAATAAAATGGGATGGTAGAACTGTGCCTTCCTTGACCTCCTTGGAAGAAAGACCAGGAGGTTAGAATATAAAGTGTAAATACTATAAGTGAAAATGGTTTTTACAGATAGCCCCTCCTCATTCCATGAAGTGATGAGCAAACTCTTTGGGTCTCAGTCTGGTTACTAGTCCAAATTTAGTAGACCCACGGAATCAATGGGAAACTTTGTCATAAATCTGATCATCCATCCATCCATCCATGGCTCTTTTGTATATAAATAACATTTCTTCCTCTAGTTTCTTTGTATTGAAGGCACATGAAAGATAGACACCCCACCCCCATCCCCACCCCAGATATGCATAGGAAGACACTTTTTCAGTGTTATTGGCTAGCAATATGTTGGGGAGAGAGAGGGAGACCTTCCTTCCTTCCTTCCTTCCTTTATTTATTTATTTCCTGCCCTTCTCCCAAGACTGGGACTCAGGGTGGCTTACAACATTAAAAACCGTACAGTTAAAAGCATACAAAAACAGTACATCAAAACAGAATTAAATTACTGCAATAATGAAAACAAGTTACATGTTAAAATATCAAATAGATTAAAAAGATAAAAATGTTTAAAACATTAAAACAACATAACACTCCAGTCCGTTCTTTAAAAACTTTCTGTTCTGAATGCCTCTAGGCAGAAAGCCAACAAGGAAGGGGCCATTCTGGTCTCCCTGGGAAGGGAGTTCCAGTCTAGGGGCAGCCATAGAAAATGCCCTCTCTCATGTCCCCACTAACTGTGCTTGTGATGATGGTGGGACAGAGAGAAGGGCCTCCCCTGAGGATCTCAGAGCCCAGGCCAGCTCATATATGGAGATATGGTATGCCAAACAGTCTGGACTTGATCCATATAGGGTTACATAGGTCATCATCAGACTTTGAATTGTGCCTGGAAACAAACTGACAGCCTAGCCGCAGCTCTTTGGACCAGCTGAAGTTTCCGAACACTCTGCAAAGACAGCCCTAAGTAGAGTGTGTTACAGTAGTCCAAATGGGATGTAACTAAGGCATGTACACGGTGCCCACATCATATGTGGGCGCCTTTTACACAGCTTCCTTGTGCTGCCATGTGCACAAGCCCCATTATCCTCAATGGAACTCGAGCATAGCTGGAACTTGCATTACATGGCGGGGGCTGGAACAGATCCCCGCGTAAGGCAAGGGACCACTGTACCACCAAGGCCAGATCCGGCATCTCACGGAATGGGTGCAGTTGGAGCACAAATGTTAAATGTACAAAAGCACTTCTGGTCACTGCAGAGACCTGGGCCTCCAGGTTCAAAGCTGAGCCCCCAAATTGTGAACCTACGTCTTCAGGGGGAGTGTGACCCTATCTAATACAAGATTGATCCCTATTCCCGGATCTGCCTTCCAACTGACCAGGATCATGTCTGTCTTACCTGGATGAAGTTTCAGTTTGTTTGCCCTCAACCAATCCACTACTGATGATAGACACTGGTTTAGGACCAGGACAGCCTCCTTGGATTGGGGTGGAAAGGAGTTGATTGGCATTGGCATTGCATCCCAAAATTCTGGATGACCTCTCCCAGTAGCTTCATGTACATATTAAATAGCATAGGGGGCAGCACAGGCCGATGGCCAGGGGGTCAAGCACCACCTTCTGGGTTCACCCCTCCAAGAAGGAATAGAGACACTGTAAAACAGTACCTCACAGTCCCATCCCAGAGAGGCAGCCCAGAAGGATAAGATTGTTGGTGTTATCAAAAGCTGATTACACGTCCAGCAGAACTAACAGGGACACACTCCCCTTGTCCAATTCCCTGTGTAGGTCATCCATAGCCAGGCCTGAAACCAGATTGAAATGAATCTAAAGAATCCATTTTATCCAGAAACCTCTGGAGTTAGGAAGCCACCACAAGTTCCAAAACGTTGCCCAAAAATGGTAAATTGGACACTGGCCGATAATTATCGATTATAGCGGGATTCAGGGGTAAACAAAGGTCTCACAACTACCTCTTTTAGGCAAATTGGAATGCTGCCTTGTTGTAGGGAGGCAGTGACAACTTCCTTAACCCACTCTGCCAGTCCCCCTTTGGCTTGTTTAATAAGCCGAGATGCACAAGGGTCTAAGACACATTTGATGGCTTTCACCTCTCCAAGTTTCCTGTCCACATCATCAGGCTACACAAATTGAAATGTATCATTAACACTAGACAGACAGGTGCCAAGGTTACATCCACTAGCACTGTATTAACAGCAGCATTCCCTTAGAACCATGTTGGCGAACCTGTGGTATGCATGCCCTGCCTGGCACATGAAGCCATCTCCGAAGGCACATGGTGGCCACAGCAAGTAGGGATGGGGGTGGGGCGTGCAGCAAGAACTGGGCTGCAGCAAGGAGGTGAAGGGGGGGTTCCCACTCCCAAAGATACATCAGGCCCAGCCAAGAGGCCTCCGTCCCCTCTCTCCAGGGCCACCCCCACTGATGCCAAGTGGTCCATACCACTCCCGGCACTGAACCACCTCTTGCCTGCTGCTCAACTCCTCTCCTCCTGGCACCACCTCCTCCGCCTGCTTCCCTTCAGGGGATCATCCCCTCCCCTAGCTGTGCAAAGCAGGGCCATTGGGCTAGGCACCCACACTGTGCCTGGACTGCCTTAAGGGACCTCACCTTGTGCCCCATGGAGTGGGCTGCAGCTGCAGCCGGAGCTGTGCAGGCCTGCCCCCCCCCAACCACTGATATTGCTGGCATGCACCTGCTGGCTGATCCATTGTCTCACTGAGCTCCTTCCAATGTCACTGGGAAGCCTGTCTGCTACAGCTGATTGGTCAGTAAGCCTGCTCCATGTGGTCTCAAGATCCCAGCAGGAAGGCAGCAAAAGCAATTTTGAGGTGAGGTGTAATGAGGCCATCAATGGAATTTTCTTGGCAAGATTTCTTCAGAGAAGGTTTGCCATTGCCTTCCTTTGAGGCTGAGAGAGCGTGACTTGCCTAAGGTCTCCCTGTGGGCTTTATGACCAAGCTGGGATTCAAGCCCTGGTCTCTAGAGTCACACACTCAAACCACTGGCTCACTTTGTTCTTGTTATTATTCTGTGCCTTCTGTGCTTTATTATGCTTGATGTTGTTGTTGTGTGCCTCCAAATCTTTTCCAACCTATGGGCCTGGAGCACTATCCCTTCCTTCTGAGCGCTTGTTTCTGGTGACCCTAATGTGAAACTATTACGGGAAAAGCTTCATCAGCGGGGGATTTCCATTGCTATCCTCTGAGGCTGAGAGAGTGTGACATATGTGGGGTGCCTTCAAGTAGTTTTCCAACTTATGGTGACCCTAAGGTGAAACTATCATGGAGTTTTCCTGGCAAGTTTTGTCGGAGGGGGGTTTGCTATTGCCAAACCCCCAGAAGTCCCATCCCCAGAAGGCATAAGTCCCACCCCAGAAGGTGGAAGCCCCCCCCCCCAAAAAAGTTCCACCCTGGCACCTGATGACATATGGTGTGGTAATGCCAATGAGTTTGGGCACTTGTTCTCTAAAAGGTTCACCATCACTGCCTTAGAATATCAGTTTCCATAATAAGGAGATACATGATTTTTTTTTTTTAAAGGAGCACGCTATTAGAGCTAACTGTCTCTCAACCACTATTGTCCTCTGTAGGGACAACAATACCATGTATCATTCTCGATTCATATTTTTTGTATCAAGCATCTCATCATAAAAGTTCAGAGAAACACAGTTTACAGGATAATGGCTTACATGGCATAAGGGGTTTCTCTTGTTTAGACCAACTCTACATAGAATCATAGAATCATAGTTGGAAGAGACCTCAAGGGCCATCCTGTTCAACTCTCTGTCATGCAGGAACACACAGTCAAAGCACCCCTGACAGATGGCCATCCAGCCTCTGTTTTAAAAACCTCCAAAGAAGGAGACTCCGCCACTTCCAAGGAAGTGTGCTCCACTGTTGAACAGCTCTTACTGTTGGGAAATTCTTCCTAATGTTGAGGTGGAATTTCTTTTCCTCTAGTTTGAATCCATTGTTATGGGTTCTACTCTCTGGAGCTACAGAAAACAAGCTCAGTATGACACCCCTTCAAATACTTAAAACAGGGCTATCATATCACCTCTTAACCCTCTCTTCTCCAGGCTGAACATACCCAGCTCCCTAAATCTCTCCTCATAGGGCATGGTTTCCAGACCCTTATGGCTTCTTTTCCCCAAGTTTTAGGAATGCCACTGTTCTTGTCCACTTGGCTGCAAACCTTTTGAAGGACCTCTTAGCTCTTTTTATTTGGCTTTGTGTAATTTGTGTTTATTTGTTGTATCACCTTTGGACTTAGATGGGAATGAACCAACTGAAAGGAACATATAGATTTCCACTTAGAGCTGATTTGTTTCAAAATGAATGGTTCCTGTTTGTCTTGTTTATTATGAAACAAAACTTCCTATCTGCTTCTGAGAATTCTGAATTGAAGGGATAAATGTCTTTAATGCAGAATATAACGTGGTTATGAGCCATTATTGATGACATTGGGAACAGGTGGTGTCCCTAGGAAATGGTACCCACTGGAAGAAATGATGGTTTTGCACAAACAGGTTGTTTGGCACAGAGAATAAAAAGGTTACTGCTGCTTATTTTGTGTAGCTCAGAAAGAATATGAATCAACTGAGTCATCTGATAGTAGAAAGGGAGTTATGTGGAAACAAAGGCAGCTGGCTTGCCTGCAGTGCCCTCACTTGTCCACAGCTGAGGGGCAAGCAAGCCAATGACTAGGAAACGAGAAAGACCACAGCAACCTACAGCATGGTGTAAAGGACCCAAGGGTGGAGGGAACAAAAAACAAAACCACCTTACAAATTATTCTACTGATTCTCAACAGTGACAATCAGCATAAGAATGAAGAGATACATTCTCCTGTATTGTACTGATTAGAACATAGAGGGCAAATGGTTTTGGGTCCAGTCAGGGGACATCAAGGTCACTTTTATCACATCAACTCAGAGCAGTGAATGTGGTATTTGATATGCCCACATGTGATGAAAGCAGGTCATGCTACTGCTAGAAGGCTTCCATCCATAATGATCAGTGGAGGGTTACCCTGGCAGAGGCTCTCTTGGAGGCAACAGCAGTGGCACAATAGCTAACATAATAGTAAGTATTGTTCAGAAGGATGCACTTTCTGAAATTTAAACCTTTTAAAAATATCTTTTACCATGTAAATCCATAATGAGACAATCCAAAACAAAAGTTAGTTCCAGAAGATGAAACTCCCAGGTCAGATGGCACTCAGTGAACTATTATGGTATAGCAGAGGATAATTACAAATAGTGCTCTGGCTAATGATGAGCCTGGCCTGAAGCTGAAAGACTGTTCAGATGTTGACATGCTCAGGGGTAAAAGGAAAGTTTGAAACTATACAGCACATATTATAGGGACATGGAATTGAGAAACATGAATCAGGAGAAGCTAGACATTGTAAAACAGGAACTGGAACATATAAACATCAGCCCATGCTTTTTAGATTATAGTGAATTCTACTGATTATGTAGATCATGGAAAACTATGGATTGCCTTTTAAAAAATGGATATGGCACAACACTTGATTATCATGATGTGTAATCTGTACTCAGAAAAAGAGGCTATCATCAGGACAGACTATGGAGAAACGGAATAGTTTTCAGTTGGCAAGGGATCAGGCATTTTATCACTCTATTTAACTTGTATGCAGAACATATTATACATAAAACAAGATTAGACTCAGAGGAAAGAGATATGAAAATTGGAGGAAGGAACATCAACAATTTAAGATATACAGATGACACCATACTACTAGCAGAAAATACCAAACATGTGGAATGACTGAAGGAAAATCAGAGATGAAAGTGCAAAGGGTGGTTTACAGCTGAACATTAACAAAACAAAAATAGTGACCACAGGTGATTTAGGCGCTTTCCCACCACGCGGCGTGCAGACGCTAGGCATCTGCGACATCAAAATGGCGGTGCCCGTGTAGAACGGGTGCCGCCATTTTGTACGCACTGAGCACGTACTAGGGTTAGGGGCGTCCAGCAAGGACGCCCCTTTCTAACCCTAGTATGTGCGCGGCATGTACTTTCTGCCCGTGCAGAACAGGCCCATCTTAACTTTAAAATAAACAATGAAGAACTGAAATAGTTCAAAATTTCCCATACTTTTTCTTAGTCATTAATCAGAATTGAGACTGCAGCCAAGAAAACAGAAAACGATTAGGACTTGGAAGGGCAGCTAGGAAGGAGCTAGACAAGAACCTGAAGTGTAAAGATATATCTTTGAATACTAAAGCTAGGATTGTCCATACCATTGTATTTCTTATTTCTATATATATTGTGAAAGGTGGAGAGTGAAGAAAGATGACAGGAACAAAATCAACTCATTTGAAATGCGATGTTGGAAAATTGTTCTACAGATACTGGGAACTGCAAAAAGAAGAATCAAGAAAATTCTTAAACAAAATCTGAACTCTCCATAGAAGCCAAGATGATGAAATTGAGATTGTCGTACTTTGGACATATCACGACAAGACATGACTCACCAGAAAAGACAATAATGCATGGTAAGGTAGAAGGCAGTAGGAAAAAAGGAAGATAGATGGAAAAACCCACATCCCTGAATCTGCAGAACATGAGCAGGGGTGTTGAGGACGGGGTGACTTGGAGGCCTCTCATTCTTAGACTTGCCATAAGTGAAGGTCAGCTTCACAGCAACTAAAAAAAAACCCCAGTACCTACCACATAAAAACAGAGTGCTTCCATGCACGTCTCTGCATTCATGCAGAAAATGTTCTGAGAAAACTTCTGAAATGTTCTGTTTTCTACTCCTTCCCACAAGAAGATCAGAGATTTTTCTCTTATTAACCTGTGCCATTCTTTTGCAGTGATCCTCTTCTCCCCTGCCCCCAGAAACTGGAACTGGGCTAGGTATCTGGGCATGTTTAGGATGCAAGATGGTACCCAGGCTGCCCGTACATTTGCTGCTTTAGTTGACATTTGCAATGGATTCGGGTAATAGAAGGGGAAAGAAAGTGCTGCTGGTAAGAAACTTTGGAGAATCTTTCCTCTCCTGCAATTTCTCCCCCAACACCGATTTCTGTTTCCACAAATACAAATGGGGTAGGGAGGGGGAACATCACTCTGCCAAATGTTTTCTCTCTTGCTCTCTCATCTCTTTAATGGAAATGGGTAGGCAAATGGAGAGGGGGCAATACCCCTTGTATCTCCCAAAGGCCTCACAACCACTCTCAATATGGCCAAAGGTGATGAGACATCACTTTCAGTTACAGGAACTGGATGAAATGTGTAAATTCCCCTAGATTTTGGTAGGACTGGAGGGGGTGAAGCCACAATGGGATTTTGGTGGATTGAGGGGTTTTTTAAGCTGTTTTGGGACATTTTCCAGCTATTTTTTAAAATGGTAGTCTGGGGACTTTAGGGGTCTCTGAGTGTGGTTTATAGTGTGTAAGCTGGACCTCCAGGGGCTGGATGGGGACTATGACAACTATTTCTCTGCCCCTGTTTTAATGCTTATGTTTGTGCTGATTTTATGCTTTTCAATAGAATTGCAGCATCAGCCTTTTGTGGCCTGAAAAACAAATTACCATCATGCCTGAGAAGAGCTGAGATCCTAAGAATATTGATGATGTGGCTCCATTTTTTTAATATATGATCTCCTTAAAATTTACACTGATAATCCTTGTCCTTTGGAACTCATTCAGAAAAAGGTTAAAAGTCTGTATGTCATGCATATTTGGGAAAAGAAACACCCCTACTTTTTCCTTTCCAACAGATGGCTTCCCTGAGCATCATCTATGGCCATTTCCCCTATTGCTTTAAATGCCATCATGTGCCTTCTTTTATAGAAAGCAGTCTATTTTAAACAGCAGAGGTGCAACAAGAAAACCCAACTCCACCTGACAGCATGATAAACAGCACCTGCTGAAATTCCCCCTAACCACTAAAGATATAGGAACCATCTCCAGTTTTTACTATAGCAACCTTATGCGCTGGTCAGTGGATATCTATGGCACAACTAAGCAATGAGGTACTCAAAGAGGCAGCAGGAACCTTTGCCCTGGTCAATGATGCTTGGTCTGGGTAAATTGTTGGGCTGCTAAAGTTCCATGTAGCTTAAAAATGGGCAAAAGAATCTGTACACCTGTGAGTCTTTGTAAATAGGGATTTGCCTGCTGACTTGTACAAATACAAGAGTGAGACATTGACTACAAACAGGAAGTAAAGAAGTTGGTAGGAGTAGGTTGGTTGGGGGTAACCTGGGGGTGGGAGAGGCAACACTAATGAATCAGCTCCAGTGTTCATGAAAATGTGACCCTAGGGGGACTACAATATCCCGTCTGCTAGATGAGGGTTAAAAGGGTCAGTTATAAAAATAAGACTACATCTCTGTTTTAGAATTTTAAGTGCACATGTAGGTTTTTAGTTGGTTGTTAACCCCCCCCCAGCCAAATGGTCCCCAGTAGCAGCTACGACATCTCTGTTCAAGTCCCATATGAGCCTTTTATGCTAAGCTCTTGTTGACGGCTTTGTTTTGAAGACAAAACTTTCCTTCCACATGTATACCCCTCTAAACTCTCATTAAAATTATTCAGGTGTGCCTTCAAATAAAGTGGATGGGGAGGAAAATGGAGAAAGAAATGGACCAGATTACAAAAGCTTTTGTATTGGATGAGCTTCAGTCTACCACTTCGGCCTTATTGGACCACCCAGATCTAGCCTGCAGGTCTCTTGAGCGGCTCATTTCCACTGTGAATAAGGAGCAAAGCAAGCTTTAGAGTTCTGTGGCTGCAGTCATAAAAGTATTCTGCCAGGTAATGAATGAGGAGTCAGTGGGGACACAGTAGGCCTGCACACAATAACAAAGGAGGGCTTTCAAAAATCAATGTGATGCTACAACTTGAGAGAGGGCAAGCTAGTTTGATGCTGTGTCCAGTATAAGAAGAGAAATAAAGCAGGAGGTCTGAGGCCTTACAGAACTGGTCACCTGTCCCTTTGGAAAGGGGAAAAAAGCAGAAAGATAATAAAAGGTTGGAAATTAAAGGTCTTTCTTCTACTTGTAACCAGAAGTTGGGAAATAGTTTCAGACAGAGATGTGGGGTGGGTGGCAGTTTGTGAGTAAGGCTGGTTGCTCTTTAGGTTAAGAGGTTAAGTGCTAAAAGAATGAAAACATTATGAGTTCTTAGTTGACTCTTTTTTTAAAAAAAGAAATGGTTCTTTTTAATGCTGTACATTTAATGCTGTTCCTCTGCACCTATAGACCTACCTGGAAGTAGGTTCTCCTGAAAACAGTGGGGCTTAATTCTGAGAAGACTGTATAGGATTAAAATATTATTACTGCTACATTTCCCTGCCATATAGAAATAATGTTCAAATATTTTTGTTGCCTTAGAAAATAGAATGAGAAGTAGGACTAGTTAGGAAAACAAGAATCATGCAGGGTATGCTAAATTATCACATGTAATGGTGATCTGAAATGGTCCTACTGCAGCGACATTCATTTCCCTCCATGCTTATACTGCACTGGTTCAATTCATTTTGCATTACTGTCAGAAAGCAGTAGCATTGTCAATTGTGATGATTATTTCTAGAGCTCATAAATGTTCCCTTTTTTGGACACAACTTCCAGGTTTGCGGCGGAAAGGAATTTTGCTAATCTCAGAGTATTTTGATGTATCCATCATCACATTTTACCTGTTCACTAGAAGTTGAAAATGCAAGAAGTAAATGGTCAGGCTTATACAATTAATAACCCAGTAGGTAACTTAGATGCAGGTGGACTGATATTTCTTTAATAGACCCCAGTCCATCAACTTTATTATGTCCCAGACTGTACCACCCCAATGTACAAACACTTGCCATGCATTAAAGAGGGCATTTGTTGCTCCATCTGCCTACATAGCTCAATTGCATCATGTCAGCAGATCTTTCCCAGCTTGACACATAATACTAGATAGGACTGGTTTAAGTTTTCCATGGAAAAAAAAATGAAAGCCATCTGTACCAAATTGAAACCAGGGCTCTGTTCAAAAACAACAATAAATATTGATGACTTGAGGCATGCTTGGATTTTTATGATGTTTGATGACAACTGGTATCACTTACAGAACTTGCATCATAAAAGAAAATGCAATGATGTTGCTTGTCATTGGACTACATTAAATGTCAAGAGAAATGTGTTTTTCCTTTATGTTTCAATCTAAATTTGGTTTGAGTGTCTACATGAAAGCTAAACATTCTGGTGTTCATAATACAGTTTTATGCAAAGTGTTGGATGTCCCAAAACACACCCTCATTTTTGGCAGGCACACAGGAATACAGAATTAATTTGCGCACACTTGACATCTTTCCTCCTTCATCTTTGTGCCCACTAGGTTCTAATGAAACCAGTGTCCTGTATTCCTGAAATAACAATTATCCCCACTGGACGTATATTGTGTGCCTTTGTCATTTCTGACTTATGGCAACCCTAAAGTGAAGCTATGATGGAGTTTCTTGTTGGAATTTGTTCACAGAGGGGTTGCCCTTTCCTTTCCTTGAGATTAAAAGAGTATAACTTGCCTAACGTCACCCAGTGCATTTCCTCTGTAAAGCGAGGATTCAAAGTATGGTCTCTTATTGTCATAATCCAGCAGTCAGATCACTACACCAGGCTGCCTCACATGTATACAGTAGTTCCTGTAAAATTAAATATTAAAAAATAACAATGCAGTGTGTTAAGTTATAGAGATCTGAACTGAGGAACTGTCCATAAAGCCCCTAAGGGGCGGTACAATGTCGCCCCTTTCCTAGCCAAATCAGGGATGCAGCAACCACAAGCCACGGCCCTGATCTGGCCTTTCCAGGGTGCGAAAAAGAGCCTCAAAAAGCAGCTACTTTTTGCACTCTGGAAAGGGCACCATTGCCACAGCTTGAGGAGCGCCATGATGCCATGCACTGTGTGGAGTGGGTGTGATGTCATGGCACCTTAGGTGCCGTGGAGTCAGGGTGTGCATCATGTGGACACGATACCCAGATTCTGCCCCCAGGCTGGCCATAATAGGCGGTCTGAACAGGGCCTGAGTTTGCAATGGGCTTTTGAAATTGCCCACCCATGATGGGAAATTATGATAGTCTTTTAATTGTACCTGATGTATGGTGAAGACTGAATGAGAAAACTGAGTTTGTACTCCATCTGGGTTTCCAGAAGGCCCTGGAAAGGATACTGAAAAGATACCATGCCAAAGCCACACTCCACTCCTAAGGACTGGAGTGCCGCTTTGGCACAGCTTCTGGCCTCTTAAGATGTATGTGTCATTTAAACACCATACCTCCAAAGTGACCGAAAGCAGCTTTTTTTTTTTTTGCCTGTCTGTTTGGGCTCATAGACAGACAGACAGTAGCAGAGATACAAGGGTGGGATACAGACCGCCCAAAGTAGGCAGTCTCCCACCGCCCTATTAGTTTGCTCCACGGGGAAGCCACAGCCTCCAGACTGCGGGGCTTCCCCGCGGAGCAAAAACAATCCTTAAAAGACGGGTTCTTTATGCAGCACACTTGTGATGCCACAATGCGCCAGTGGCGCACTTGCGGCATCACAAGCGCACCGGGACATGCAGACACTAGGCGTCCGTCACGTCAAAATGGCGGTGCTCATGTAGACAGGGCACCGCCATTTTGACATCCTGGTGACATACTAGGGTTAGGGAGCATCTAAAAACTACGCTCCCGGGCAACCCTAGTATGTCGTCAGGACGTACTAAAAGGCCCATGTAAACAGGGCCAAAGTGATAGAGACACATGTGGTGCATTGCTTTAACTTGTTGCAACAGTGGCTAATTCACCTTTTACATACATATTCAATATTCAATTATCAAAAGCTCTTCCATTTTAAGATAGAGTTGAGACTTGGAAAATAAGTCACAGCACACCTCAAAAGGATTTTAAACATCAGTTTGATGGTCAGGCTGGGAAAGTAAAATTCCATTGGATGGCAACACAAAGTCACAATGGTATAACTTTCTCAGAGCTATCATCTTAGGGAGTTTCCTCCTCACACTTACAGGCACTCCATCAGCTCAGGAGGTCTTTATACTATCAGTACACTGCTAGAATCCACAGTCTTGCTCAGCTGACCAACACCAAGTACAAACAATCAAAATGGAGCTCTAACTGAGAGAAAGGCTAAATCCTATAGATTACTATGGTCATCCCCTGCCTGATGGGAAGCCTGTGTTGATGCTTCACTAAAAACATAAGTGATGCTGCTGAGAAAGATCAATCTACACAGTTAGTTCTTCTAGGGCTCACTGAGCTATCACCACCACTTAGCACCATTGTACATCAGATGCTGTTATTAATGCCATATCATCATCATCATCATCATCATCATCATCATCATCATCATCATCATATTAGATGGTTTATAAATTTAAAACAAATATGAATAAAGTACATACAAAAACATCATTAAAATATATAAAGGTTGTTTTTAAACAATCTATGAAATTAAACCATTAAAAATCTCAGTAAAAGCTGGAAGATACAAATGAACAAGACATTGTGGGGACTGTTTTTGGTTGCAGGATTTTGTTTTGTTTACAGAATCAACATTTGTTCTGATTTCACTTCTTTGAATTGTTTAAAATATTATAGCCTGTAAAAATTTCTGCACCTAGAGATACAGATGCATAGGAAAACACCATATAGAAAGATGTAAAGTTATTTGAGGTAAGACAGAGATGTAGCAAATGGGACCACCCAACTCCTCTGGAAGCACTGGTCCCTTGCGATGGCGCGAGTCCTTGGTCCCACTGGCTGGCTGGCGGAGCTCAAAGTCCATATGCTTGGTGGACTTCAACTCCCAGGTCTCCTGGGAGTGGAAGGGCCATGCTGCAGGGTCACTGGGCCACTTCTAGGGTGTTAGACTACAACTTCCATGCCTCCCTGGGAGGGTGGAAATGGCCCAGGATTGGTGGCTGCTGGGCTGCAGCCCTGTAATTGCCCAGGAGGCCAGAGGGGGTGGTCCCACACTGTCCTCCTGGCTTCCTATTGGCTAGGCAGCCTACTTGGCACTGGCTGCACTGGTGAGCCATTTTTTGTCAGCTCCCACCCTCCCTCCCATGTTCAGGGTTGGTAATGCGCTGTCACAACTTTTCAAGGGCAGAGGTAGCATAGGTCTCAGATCTGGTGGGCGTGGTTTCCTGTGCTGTGGAGCACTGGGTCAGAAGTCCCACTGGGACCCAGGGGTGCTGAGGGTTAGCGATGTTGCCAGTGCAGGGGCGGCATTGATTCAGCGTTCCCCAGTGACATGGGCTGAAGATGCGCATATGCACATAACCAGCTCCCTAAGTGGAGGACACACTTTAAGCCGGTTTCTCCTCTGTCATCCCAAAGCCTGGCTGTGACCAGGCAGTTTGGTTCATTGACCAACACACGTTGGTGGATGACAGATCCAGACCTCATGCTTTCAGGCCAACCCTCTTTTCCTTGCTGTTATATTCAAAAACATTGTGACCTTTTTCTGCAATCCGTGTCTGTTGTATTATTTGTGCCTTCTCCCCTTCCTCAGCAATGAGATTAAGCATGCTTACCAGTAACATTAAAAGCAGAATACCTCTGAATGTACTTTAATGTTTGCTGTTGTTACTCTGAATACCATGACGGCTCATAACATCAACTAGTTTCTAAAAAATGCTTTTATGTACTCCCACAGTCCAATGTGGGATAACAGAGTGGGATGGTAACATTTAAATGACACCCCCCTCCCCAGAAGCTTCTGGTGGTGCAATATGATGTGCTATTTGGGAGGTAAAAGCTCTTTGGGGTTCATGAGGGTTCAGGGGAGATACATATGTCCACATGCCACACTTTGACAACTTGTGATCTAGATTAATATCATCCCTTTCACCAGTATATGATATATCATAATAATTATGCTCAGGAGCATTATATGAATAACCAGTGTTGTTTGTAATAACTTTAAACAGGATGTAAGTTCTAACAGAGGTTGTTAGATATTATATTCGCATTATTAATATGAAGCTAACTGCAATTGTCAAAAAATTGGAGTATGATTATGAATCTGCAACACTATTAAGGGGGAGCTATTAGTGAAATGTATTTCACAAGAGTAAGCATAGAAACTCTTTTGTTCTTCCTCTTTTTATTCACATCCTACCAATAAATATCATCATCATCATCATCACCATCATCATCATCCTACCCTTCTCCCAGACTGGGACTCAGGGCAGCTTACAACATTAAAAAGTTCTGACTCTGCAATAACATGAAGGTGCATTGTCTCCCAAAGCTCCTGCTACTGACATTCTCTATGGCTGTCTCATAGCAAAAACCTGTTTTTTACAGGGCCATCTTGTTGTGGCAGAAATTTGTTAAATAAATGCATCTCAAATTTGTTGTGATTACATTTTCAGAGTTTTATTATTGGGTGTTATTTTACCTCTAGAATTCTAACCACAAGAAATTTTTTCCCTTTTCCCAAAAAATGCCTGGAAAAGAAATATCTGAAAAATAGAGCCATTCCTTGAATTCAATGTCAATATTAACACAAAACAAAAACAAAGAACTCTGCCTAAGGCTGTACTTACATGTTTATGTCCACAAGATTATTTCCAGCTCTTTAGCATAATAACACTCTTCATTAACTAATCATAATACTTTCAGAAAGAAAATAAGAGTCTAACTCTGGTACGGAGATAAATGCCCCCAGGTATCTGGCAACTGCAGTAATACAGGGCTCCCCCGGGTTACGAAATTAATTCGTTCCGCGGCGCCATTCGTAACCCGAAAAGCATTCGCAAGCCGAAGCCCCATAGGCGCTAATAGCGAAAGCCGCGATTTGGTGCGAAAAAGCGCCGAAAAGCACCAAAAAATTTTTCGTAACCCGAAATAACCTTCGTAACCCGGAACAGTTTTTTTTAATGGATTTTTTTCGTAACCCGGAAATTTCGTAACGCGGCGCATTCGTATCCCGGGGTACCAGTGTACTTGTATTTTATACAGGACTCTCACCAAGAGTTGGTACTGCTGAGCACCTACTGATAGCTGCTCCCCAAGAAGGAAATCATTTCAAAGGTCTGAGGAACCTTGCCCATGCTTCTCCTTCCCCTTGCTATCTTTTTTTCTGTTTTCTCTGAGCAAGTGGCCAGAGACATTGGGAGGGTAAAGGAGGAGAATATCCCACTCATCTTGCCCTCTCCTTCTGTGCAATGGGAAGACAGGGGAAAACTAGATGGCAGGGAGACAAGAGAATGTTCTGTAAAACAAGCAAGAATACTGCTTCAGATGGTTTTTAATGTAACCAGGAGAGCACTGGAACTAGAACTGTAACTTCCCAATCACTAAAAAAAATGCTGTAGTTCACGTCTAAATTCACTGAGGTTAGGGGCACAGGATAAAAGGGGGGGGGAGAAAATTTTAAAAACACTATTTTTTTTAACCTGGGAGAACACCTAGGATCTCTAAGGCCTTCACCTAGGATCTCTAAGGCCTTCAGCACAACTCTGTGGTCCACATCTGCCAGAAATTGACCGTAGAATCATGCTGGGGGACCTACAAATGCCTAGGGAAGTGTTTTTTCTAGGAATTCCTTGGTCTTCCAGGGTGACTGTATGGTCAGACTCTAGCAGAGTCACACTTGAGGACCCAGAGATTCCTAGAGAGAACATATTCATCAAATCCATAAATAATCAAAGCCACAAAAGTCAAATGTGGAAGGCCAAATGCATTTCATTTGCTTTCCAAAGGCTGAAGGTCATTTTTCTTCTGTCTATTCATTGGCCTGTGACCAGATTTTGGAAAATGTCCTTTCCACCTAAATACACACAGCACCTGCCACTGTCCAAGATGAGTAGAATGGCTGAGTACAGATGGTATGTGTCACCACTTCTTGTGAGGAGGGAGCGATTGGTGCCATCACTCAAGACTGGCTCAAGGGGCTTTGGGAGAGGCACTCTGTGAGCAATTATGTTGCATTCTGTGCATGAACTTACATGGGAATAGGTCATGTTGAATTCAGCAGGATGTGCTTTTCAGTAAGCATACCTAGGATTGGCTATATCATGTACACACTCAGTTCTGGTTCACCATGAGCAGAAGCATGTTGCTCTCCTCATGTTTATCTTCATCTTACTATCCCCTCCCTTGTATCTCCAATTTGGATCTACTCCTATTTTTTGCACATTCACATAAAGATCACAACAAAATTTCATATAAGAAATTGTCTGAAATCAGTGGAATTCATTACTGAATCTGTTAAAATGATGACTCCCTATCAAAACTTAAGAAGAACCTTGGCAGATCTGAGCCTTTCTAGTCTAGCATTATGCTCCTTTACAATGCTCAGCCAGATGCCTATGGGAAGACTAGAAGCCAGACATGAGGTCAATAACACTTTCCCATAGTTGTCTCTCAGCATCTGGTAATTCAGAAGCACACTGCTTCAGATCTACATACCTTTGAGAGAGGTCAGACTTAACACTCTGGTGTTTTTGTTTTTTCAAACAGTATGATGGGGTATGCTAGAAAAACAAAAACAACATAAGACTGATAGATATCTAGGACCTATTCCTCTGGATGTTCTATAAAAATACAAACATCCTGCCCTAAATCAGTAACACAGAGAAACAGAGGTCACCCCAGGTTAGCAATGCCATGGTTAATCAGGATTCCAAGCAGCCATTCTAATGCATTTGTGGGCACCTTGACTTTTTCCGCAAATGTGCCCAAGGTAACTCTTCTTACATGGTTGTTTTATAAAGTGGTCCTCCCCCCAACCCTTTGCAGCTGTTCTGCTGTTTTGACAGCTATTCCAGTAAAGAGAGACCCTTGAGATATATGTGCTGGTTAATTGTCTTCACTTTTTTCAGTTTCTGTAATTCTTTTGCAAAATGAGAATGACTTTTTCCAGAAAGATGGAAATCAATTAATAGTTTACTTCTTCTTCTAGGTGCATAGATTTTAAAACACTAATCTCTTTTTCTAGCAATTAAAACAAAGGTGGGAGGGAAGGGGGTGTTGTCAGGATTTTTTTTTTTACAGTATTGTCCCCCCTCCCCCCCATACACACACACACACACACTCACACGAAAGCTATTCTGCCTTCAGCTGTCTTTACCAACTAGGAATTCTATAAGAAAGAGGCCATTAAAGTTTACTCTACCCAGTTTAAATTTGGTACAACATACATTCACTGCCAACTTTCCCGACTCAACATCTTAGTAAATTCTTCCTGACAATAGTTAGTGACAAGCATGTCAAAAACAACAAACTCAGTCACATATAAGGCTTATCAATAATTTAGTTCCTTCCCCCCATGAGAGCCTGTGTGTTTTGCAATAATGAAATATATGATTTTAAAAATAAATAATAGGCTGTTGTCAGACCGATTGTAGCTAGAAGTTATGAATTTGATTGATTGATTGAACATTTGACTTCATTCTCTCTAGCAAGATCAAAGAGAAGCTCTTCCATTTGCCCACGGCCACTTGCAATTTATTTAGAGATTGTGTTCATATCCCAGCAGGTAGCAATATTGGACTGAGGTACACAGAAAATCAGCTCTTTGAGGTTTTTTTTCTAAATCCAAGGGATGCAACAAATGAGATTTTTTTTAGTTCATTAAATCATTAACCACTTAATCACTAAAACAACCCATTAGTTGTTTTTCCCCTCCCCCCTCCCCCCCAAAGCTAGTCATGACCAGGAGGAAGCAAGCATTTTTTTAAAACATAAAATAAAAAACTGGTGTTTTAAACATGGTTTCCCTTTTCAAATGTGACAGACTGTAATTTTTTATTTATACAGCTATTTCCCCCCCCCTCCCAATCTCTCTCTCTCTCCCTCTCTTTTTGTTTGCTTTTTAATCAGCTCGGCAGGAGCAAGTGACACCCGAAAATGACAGGCATATGAATTGCAATGAGGAACCAAACAACGGCAATATAGTCAAGATGGAAAGAAAGACACATACACAAAAGCGCACATGAGATGTTTGTAGAACAAATCTTGCAGTTACCCAAATGAGGGGGGGGGCAGGGAGAACCATAAAGGCTGGTGTAAAGGCATCAGTGTGTAGTCAAAATTAATCAAAGAGCTTTGGTTTCTTCCCTTCAGGTTGATTGGGCCCACCATATGGACATTCGTAGGTTTCCTGGTCAAAATGTTTGCACAGATGCTGTGCACTGTGTGCTTACCTCTCTGTCTCTCCACCCCTTTTCTCTTTCTTTTTCTTTCTCTCAAACACACATGCACATACAATTTAAAGTTTACCTATATCAACCTCCCAACACACATAAACGTGCATGTATGCCGGAACACACAAACACAATTCAAAGTTAAGTGCTGCACTTATATCAGCCTGCCTGTCTTGTTGTATTGGCAGCCATCAGGGTGGTAAATGGCTGGCATGGGGTTAGCACGTGCATACAAATCAGCAATGGGTTTCTATTGTCACATTCACAGCATGGAACCTGTTGGGGTGAACAAAGTGTATGTTCAGACCTGTGAGGGATGTACAAACATGGGGATTAGGAAGAAGGGGATTATTTTGCCCAAGATACTAGGTTATCTGCTTTAAAAAAGAAAGTTCAAAATGTCAGATTGTTTACATTTTGATTCTTAAGAGTTATGGCAGTAGTCAAAACCAGCAGTCCACTAGTGCAGTCTGAGAAAGAATTTGGCAGTAGAAAATATTCAGTTTCTAAACATGCCATGTCTAAAACCCAGACCTTTCATATGTTCCTTAACTATCTGAGATACAATACTGTTTTTCCCCTTTGTAACATGCCCTTTTTCTTGATGCCTGTTAAACTGATCCTGAATTCTTCATCATCTCACACAACCAATAGAGCAATCAATTTTGGAATTGTTTCAAAGTTAGGAACTCTAATTGCAATCCATTAGGACCCAATCCACATGTTATACAAACCAGTGAGGTAGACTGACATGACTGGAGTCTGGAGAGGTACCAAAGAAGCTTGCATGGGATGAAAAGCTATCTTTTAATAGTAGACTAGCATATCAGATTGAGGAAGATTTTGGATATGTCCGCAGCAAAAGGAAGAAGAAGGAAACGATAGGGCCACTGCGTGGAGAAGATGGCAAAATGCTAACAGAAGACAGAGAAAAGGCAGAATTACTCAACACCTTCTTTGCCACAGTCTTCTCAGAAAAGGCAAAGGGTGCTCAACCTGAGGATAATGGAGCAGAGGACAGGATAGGGGCATTTCAGTACAGAATAAGTAAAGAGATAGCAGGGGAACACCTTATTAATCTAAATGAATTTAAGTCTCTGGGACTAGATGAACTCCATCCAAGGGTATTAAAAGAACTGGCAAATGTAATATCGGAGCCATTGGCAATAATCTTTGAAAACTCCTGGAAAACAGGAGAGATCCCAGCAGACTGGCGGAGGGCAAACGTTGTCCCCATCTTCAAAAAGGGGAAAAACCCTCATAATGTAAAGATACAAAAGGAGGTTATTGTACTGCAAAAACAATTGTCCATGCTCTTAACAGAAGATTTAGAAAGAAAACTAAAATATCTCCGATTAAAAGAGTTTCAATTTGCTAACAAACCTGGAAGATGGTTAGCAACTAAACTCAGGAAAAAGAGAAATAAGAAATGGATAACAAAGCTGCAAGAAGGGGACAAGATTATAACAAGACAGGACAAAATAAAAAAGGCCTTCCAAACATTTTATGGAAATTTATACAAACAAAAGAAGGAGAATTTAAATGTAATAAAGGAATATGTTACAAATTCGAAGTTAAGAAAGATAACGGAGGAACAGAGACTTAGTTTAAATCTACCAATTTCAGCGGCAGAAGTTCTAAATGCAATAAAAATAAGTAAAACAGGAAGTGCTCCCGGGCCAGACGGATTTCCATCATTATATTATAAAACCTTCCAGTTAGAATTATTAAAGCCATTGGTGGTCCTGATGAATGAGCTACAGAGAGAGAACTTCCCGCCATCTTGGAGAGAAGCTACGATTTCGATGATCCCCAAAGAAGACAGAGACCATACCCAAGTTAAAAACTACAGACCCATCTCGTTGTTGAACAATGATTACAAGATATTCTCTACCATATTAGCGGAAAGGTTGAAGAAAATAATACCAACCTTGATTCATGAGGATCAGAGAGGTTTTATTCCAAATAGATATCTTAAAGATAACATTAGACACTATTTAGATTTGATTGAATATCATGAAGTATATATAAATAAGAAATTTGCCGCTTTTTTTTTTTTGATATTGAAAAAGCATTCGATAATGTATCTTGGAATTTGTTATTATGTGCGGGGGAAGAGATGGATCTGGGAGAAAGATTTTTAGAATGGGTAAGAGCTATCTATGGGAAACAACAAGCTAAGATTAATATAAATGGGGATAGAACAGAATTTATAAATATATCTAAAGGCACTAGACAGGGTTGTCCCCTCTCACCACTTCTTTTTGTTTTATGCATAGAAATTTTACTTCAGAATCTTAGAAATAGGGATGAAATTAAGGAGATAAAAGTCAAAAATGTGGAACATAAAACAAGAGCTTTCGCGGATGATTTATTGGTGACTATCAGTGACCCAATTCAATCCGTGCAAAATTTGATGAATGAAGTGGATAAATTTGGAGAAGTATCGGGATTGAAAATCAATAAGGAAAAAACGGCCTTCATAACCAAGAATTTGACCTCACAGGAAATAACAGAATTAGAAAGGATAACAAAGGTCAAATCAGCAAAAAAACTGAAATACTTAGGCATTGTGGTTACCAATAAAAACTCTGACTTGTTCAGTAATAATTATGGTCATCTATGGCATTCTATCAAAAAGGATCAAGATAATTGGAAAAATCTGAATTTATCTCTGATGGGCAGAATTGCTGTGATCAAAATGAATCTTCTGCCCAAGTTCCTATTTCTATTTCAAACGATCCCAATTATTAAAAGAGATTTCCCATTTAAGGAATGGCAGAGAGGTGTAGCTAAATTTGTGTGGCAAGGGAAAAAACCGAGAATAAAAATGAAATACCTTCAGGATTCCAAAGAAAGGGGAGGGTTAGCCTTACCAAACCTTAGGTTATACTTCGAAGCGGCGTGCCTAACCTGGGTTAAAGAGTGGCTTATTTTAAAGGATGAAAGCTTGCTGGATTTAGAAGGAGTGAATTTAAGATTTGGGTGGCACGCTTTTTTATTTTATGACAAAATCAAGGCAAATCGGGATTTTAATAATCACTTTGTAAGGCAACCCTTGATGAGAATCTGGAAAAAATATAAAAAATGGATATATGCAAAAATTCCCCTGTGTGCATCTTCTCAGGAAGCTTTTTTCAAATGGACCCGTCCCGGGGTTTTTTTATGGTTCTAAAACATATAAAGATATTCTATGTATAGAAGGAGGTCTGGTTTATAGAATAAAAACCTGGGATGAAAACTCAATGAGCAAGGTATGAGACACTTGGTTCTTCTACAGACAACTGAGGGAAACGATATCTAATGGACAATAAATGCTGGGGATTGGTCCAACAGAGTCAGAATTAGAACAAGAATTAATGTCAGAGAAAAATCCCTCTTACAAGAATATATAAATGTCTCCTCAAATTTTTACGGAAGATGAATTAATTAAGGATAACATGATAGATGGTCCCAAAATTTCGGCTTTGAAAAATTAGAACAATGGGAGCAGACATGGGGTAAAAGATTAAAGTAACAACGCCTGTCAGCAGATTAGAGAGAATTATTATAAGGTATAATAGTGTGGTATTTAACACCAGAAAAGAATGTAAAATGTTCAAAAACTGTAGTAATCGTGGTGAAATGCGGAAAGAAAGGGTTCAATCTATAATAGTGTGGTGGACATGTGAAAAAGCAAAATCTTTCTGGAAAATTGATCCTATTGAAATTAAGAAAATTATATCTCTTCCACTTAAATCTCTCCAGAAATATTTTTGTTGAATATAATTGAACCGGAATGGGAAAAGAGTCATGGTAAAATATTATTTTATATGTACGGCAGCTCGCATGATCTACGCCCGTAAATGGAAGCTACAAGAATTACCATCCAAAAAGAAATGGATAATGAAACTGTTGGATTTAATGACTATGGACAAACTTTCCAGAAGCAATGAGAATGAATCTTTGAACTGTTATCAAAAAGATTGGTCGTTGTCTAGAGTACTTAAAATTGTATTGAATGATGAAACAGATTTAAGTTTTAATCTTAGTTGAATGAGGTACTCATCTACTTCTCTTTCTCTTACACTCTTTGAAATACATCTCTTTTTTCTTCTCATCTTTGGTATATATAGGGCTATCACCTTTCATTTTTGAAATGATAACCTAGCTGTTATTTTTTTTCTTTTGGGCAAAAGGGAAAAGAAGCTCTTATGAATCTCAGCCTATATATGTAAAGCATTATATATAGGAGTACTGAATAAGTTTACAACATGTAATAGATTGTTTATCCTTTTTTTTATATTAAGAGAGAAAGATAAGTTGGCAAATATATAACAAGATGCAAGAGGAGATAGATCAAGGTAATTTGATAGTTAAGGAAGCAGGGTGAATGTAATAGTTGAATTCTTGTTATGTCATTGTTCTTTGTTTGTTTTTTTGTTTTGTTTTTGTTTTTGTTTTATTTTGTTTCTCTTCTTAGGTTATATTTGGGGATTACATGTATCATTTGTTTAAGTTTGTTGTCTTTGTGGAATGTAAGATAATGGGAATGAATGGAATTTTTTTAATAACTTGTTCAAAACTTAATAAAATTATTAAAAAGGGGGGGGGGGAAGGATCCCAACAATTATCGTCCAGTAGCTGACATCAGTACTAGGAAAGATTCTGGAGCAGATCATTAAACAAAGAGTCGTGAACATCTAGAAGGCAAGGCCATAACCACAAAAAGTCAACAAGGGTTTTCAGAGAAACAAGTCATGCCAGACAAACCTAATCTCTTTCTTTGATAAAATTACCAGCTGGTAGATGAAGGGAATGCTGTGGATATAGTATATCTTGATTTCAGTAAGGCCTTTGACAAGGTTTCCCATGACATACTTGCAAACAAGCTGGTAAAATGTGGGCTCGACAAAGAAACTGTTAAATGGATCTGTAATTGGTTGAGCCGCCGAACCCAAAGGGTGCTCAACAATGGCTCCTTTTCATCCTGGAGAGAAGTGACCAGTGGGGCCCACAGGGCTCTGTCCTGGGCCCAGTGCTATTCAACATCTTTATCAATGACCTGGATGACAGAAATTGGGAGCAAACTTATCAAATTTGCAGATGGACACCAAATTAGGGGGAATAGCTAATACCCCAGAGGACAGATCAAGATTCAAAATGACCTGAATAGACTAGAAAGCTGGGCCAAGCTAACAAAATGAAATTCAACAGGGAGAAATATAAGGTACTGCACTTAGGGCGGAAAAAATAAATGCACAGATATGGATGGGTGACACCTGGCTGAATGAAACTACGTGTGAAAGGGATCTAGGAGTCCAAGTAGACCACAGTTGAACATGATGAACAGTGTGATGCGGCAGCTAAAAAGGCCAATGCTATTTTAGCTGCATCAATAGAGTATAGTGTCTAGATCAAGGGGTAATAGTTGCCACTGTATTCTGCTCTGGTCAGGCCCCACCTAGAATATGTGTCCAGTTCTGGGTACCACAATTCAGAAAGGACATTGAGAAACTGGAGCGTGTCCAAGGAGGGCGACAAAAAATGGTGAAGGGTCTGGAAAACCATGCCCTATGAGGAACGACTAGGGAGCTGAGGGATGTTTAGCCTGGAGAAAAGAGGTTAAGAGGTGATATGATATGATAGCCCTGTTTAAAAATATTTGAAAGGATGTCATATTGAAGAGGGAGCAAGCTTGTTTTCTGCTGCTCCAGAGAACAGGACCCGGAACAATGGGTGCAATCTAAGGAAAAGAGATTCCACCTGAACATTAGGAGGAACTCCTGACAGTAAGGGCTTGTTCGACAGTGGAATGCACTCCTCGGAGGGTGATAGAGTCTCCTTCATTGGAGGTCTTTAAACAGAGGCTGGATGGCAATCTGTCAGGGATGCTTTGATTGGATTTCCGGCATGGCAGGGGGTTGGACGGATGGCCCTAGTGGTCTCTTCCAACTCTACAATTCTATGATTCTACTATGATCTAAGTAAATGTGATCCTTGTTATAACACTGGGTTTGGTTCCAAGATCCCCATGTTAACAAAATCCGTGTATGCTCAGTTCCCATTAAATATAATGACATAGCAAAATATGGTCCCTTTAAAAAATGAAAATCAAAGTTTGATATTTGAAATTTATTCTTTTTTGGAACATTTTCAAACCGTGTAGCTTGAATCCGTGTATAAAAAATCAGTGTATAAGAAGGGCCGACTGTTAACTAAACATACTAATGTTTGATGTGTTAATTTACCACATGGCATATATTCCAAAAACAGGGTTGTTCTTTCTACCTGCTGTTAAAATGTTACTGTCCAGAATTCACTGCTTCCTCTAATCTAATGGTAAATGACCCTTATATATTACACATTTGCTCCTTCCTTTGTGTCCTCATGCAGAAAGGTGTATTAAAGCATAATTAACTTGCCTTCTTCAGCAGGGACCAAGGTAGGATCTAACCCTGTCTTGATTAGTTTTATGCACACTCCATAGTGAAAAAATATGGTTCAGATGGTACCTTGACACATGAGTAGGACAAAGAGTGTAGCAAAGAGAGATTTTACCTAGTAAGTAAGGTCCTTTGACTTTAAAAATCAAGAGAAGGACTAATATTTCACTTTGAAAACATAATATTTACTGTTGTAAGTTAAAACATGCAGAGCCAATAAATCTTACTTTGACCTGAATCACTTTGACTTGAGTGGAAAGGAAACACCAATGGAAATATTAAACCAATATAAACAAATAAATTTTTGATGTGGTATACATCAAGACATTTAATGGAAAATAACAAAAGCATTTATTTTATAAGGAACATCAGGAAAGCTTAGCATGCTTAAGACATCTCCCACTATTAACTTTTGAAGACAATAGAGATAACTATTTCAACACATTTCTTCCTCTAAACATGCCGGGATAGCTGTGCTGGTCAATTAGAAATTCAAAACCAAAATCCACCAAACAGTGATACCTTTATTGGCCAACCAAAGGCACAATATACTTGCTGCAAGCTTTGTGAAGCTCCCTGGCAGTGGAGCTTCAAAAGCTTGCAACAAGTATATTGTGCCTTTTGGTTGGCCAATAAAGGTATCACTGTTGGTGGATTTTTGGTTGAATTTCCTCCTTTAAAATAATCTTCAGGGAGTCTGAATTACAGTAAGTTTTTTTTAAAGGCACGCATGAAATAGTTACCTTGTTGTTCACTACATTATCTTCGAGAAGTCAAACAACTGGTGACATCCTAAGCATTTTCAAGCCAATGCTGCTTGGACAATTCTGGGTTTTGGGTCCAAGAAAGGAAAATTATCACATCATCATATATCATCATCTGTAATAACTAGTGGTGGTTTCCCAAGGATTCTGACACGCATCTTTCCCAGCCAACAATGAAATACCAGGGCTGAACTTCTGGGTACAGAGAAAAATGTTTGGGAAACCTGGGAGTTTTTTCTAAGGTAAATAAAGGTAAAAAGTGGTTCAGTATTAATTTAAAATTTAAATTCCAAATGAATCTCACCTGCATTGAAAAATTATCCACAAATATTCAAAATGAGGGAAGAGTTAGCAGCTCCGTGTTCAGAGCTTTCTCTCTCCCTTTGATCATCCAAGGGTCTAAAAGCCCTTGGTCAATCTTAGGCCAGTTGCTGTCCCTCCACTCCCTTTCAGGGGTCTTAGGGTCCAACATGGTTGTTGTTGCTGTTGTTGTGCGTGTTGTTGCGTGCCCCCACCTTGTTTCAAGTAATTTCTGACTTACATTTAGTATATTATTTGAAGAGGTATGCAAAGGGATCTTGCAGCACCTTTGAGACCAACTGTGTGAAAGAAATTGTAGCATAAGGACTTGGTCTATATCAGTGATCCCCAAACAGTGCTCTTTAAGGGATTTTGGACCTCAGCTCCCAGAAACCCAGACTATTGGTCAACATAGCTGAGGCTTCTGGGAGCTGAAGTCCAAAATCTCTTAAAGGGCACAGTTTGGAGACCAGTGCTCTACGTCATCAGGTGCATCTGAGGAAGTAGACCAAGCCCATGAAAGTTTATGCCACAACTCATAGTTAGTCTCAAAGGTGCTACAAGATCACTTTGCATATTGATATTCCAGACTAACACAGCTATTTTTCTGGAATCTATTTGCAGAGGTGTTCATCCATGTGAGGAAAAGTATCTGCAAGTCAATAGCATGTTTTTCTTCACTTAGGGGCTGTGCAAACTGACATCTTTGGCTGGCCTGCTGGTGGAGTTGGGGCATGGTGTTGACTTGATGCTTTCCGCGACTCTGCCTCCAGGCCAGTGTGATGCCGCACGCTGCACCACATGGCATGTGGTGTCATGGCACACCTCCAGCGCTGAGTCTACATGATGCAGTGTCAAAGGAGTATGGAAAGGCCAGATGCCAGTGGCTATGGCGCCCTTTCCAGGGCTCACTTTTGCACCATGGAAAGGCAAGGTCAGGGCTGCATCATGCAATTGCCACAGCCCTGATTCAGCACAGATAGAGGCAGCGGCAGGCTGCCCCTTAAGGACGGTCTGAATAGCCCCTTACATACCTGGCATTTAGGGTGCTTTGTGTTGTGATTGGCCATGTGAAGGAAAATGCCGGCTTAATTTGCAAGGCTGAGGCACATATCTATGAGGAAATGTTATTGTGGGAAATAAATTGTTATTTGTGGGGAATATGCATTTATTAACGCTGATTGATCTTTACCTTTACCCCTTTAAATTGTTATAGTACAATCTCTCATCATTTGAGCAATCTGTGAACAGAGTAATATGGCTTTTTACGAAAGTGGGCATAGAAAAAAATACCCAAGGTTGGTAAAATGGGTGTCTATAGCTTCTGGTCAGAAAGTTTATTCATTTGCTATACAATTTCTGGAAACTTAAATTCTATATTCTCTCCTTCTATATTAACCTTTGTAAGCTTCATTTATTTACCCTTGCTGAGACTGGTATCACTAAATTGGCAGTTGCTGTTTGTCATTTTTAATTTTTTATCCCCTAGGCCTTTCCTTCGTGAAGTGCCATTTCCCAGCTATTTCTCCCTTTGGTGGCAGAAAATAAATCTCTATCCTCTTATGGACACAAGACTTTGCTATCTGTAATTGCAAGGGAGAAAACTGGATTATGCAAATATGCTTATTACGCTAAGGTTTGTTGTTAAGTTTGGGGCTCATTAGCACTCCAGACAGCATAGGATTTTGGTGCTGTTTCAATAGCATATCCTGGTCACACATACATTTCTCGTACACCCCCCTCTTTTTTTCTGATTCAGTCTCAGCTGTGCACACATAAAAATAACTCCATTTCCTTTTCCTTTCTCCCTCCACCCCAAACCTGTTCCCTTGGGGTGTGTTTGCATGTGTGTTTTTAAGTTACCTACCAACTTATGGTGACCTCACAAATTTTGTAGGGTTTTCTTGGGCAAGGAATACTCAGAGATGGATTTGCTATTTCGTTCCTCTGAAATATAGCCTACACCACCACCACCCCCGGTATTCATTAGTGGTCTCCCTTTCAAGTATCAACCAGGGCTAACTCTACTTAACTTCCACAATAAGACAGGATCTGGTGCCTTTAGGGTATACAATATCACACAATGTGACTATTAATGATTTTCATCTCTGCATCACAGCCAATAATAGTGGGTGGGGTGTATAAAGCCAATAATCAAACCTTAATGGATGTCTGTATTTACATGTGATTGTCAACAGTTCCAAAGAAATGGCTTGAGAGCAGCAATCAGATTTCAGATGTTTCCTGACATAAAAAGTAATGTGATTAAACATTAGAAACATATGGTGGACTGGACTAAGAGTCCCAGCATCCCCCCCAGCCTGCACGGTCAGTGCTGGAGGCTTCTCAGAGTTCCACCCACAAGAGTTTTCCTCCAAACACTGATAAGACATTACCTGGTGGAGGAATTCTGACTTAATATCTTCAAGCAGAGGTTTCAACTATCTATGCTGATATCTAGCTCTCGATTTCCTGATCACCTAGAGGGTTGGACTGGATTGCCTATAAGACACACACCAACATTTTGATTAAATACAGTATCTGTGTATGTGATTATATTGTTTTCTCACTGAAATTAAAACCAGGTTTGCTTATTTTTAGAAGTGCTTTACCTTTATTTCATGCAATGCAGATCACCAAGACAAAGGGCCAGGCAAAAGGGCTACAATATTTTTCATTTGCAGTATTATAAACAGATGTGCTTTTTAGCTGAGAGATAAGGCTGTACTGAATGTGATTTCACAAACACGGTCTCTCATTCCACACACTTCCACTTGGGAAGATTTCAGTATTTGTTTGTTGGACAATTACAATAACCTTTAATTACACTTATGAACCCAACCCTACCAGATGCAAAGCACCAAGTCCCTTGCATTTAAGGGTTTCTGGAAAAGAACATATTATGCTTTGTTCCAAAGCTTTTGTCAGATAGGGAGGGAAAGGTTCATTCACATTATTAACTAGAAAATTTGATGAGCAGGAAAAAAACCTAGGATTTTTATTTATTTATTTATTTATTTTTAGTTTGTTGGGTGAGAATTGGGATCCAGGGATATTCACTACAGAGAGTATATGAATCCATAATTTAAATGGTTTTAGTTACATAAATGGAAAAATAGGGGGAAATTTGGTAAACTGCCTAAATAATTCACTCAAACCAATATTGTATTGTAGAACTGATGAACTTATACAATAGTTCTATTGATTTTATATGTATGTATGTTGGCTTAATGAAAAGTCATAGATGAAAGACCCTTTGTTTGGGGCTGATTTTGCACTGCATTATACAGGACTGTGGGTTCAGCAGAGGAAAACGCAATTGTGATATTGAACTGTGGCTGGCTGATTATGATAGGTTGTTGGCATTATTTTATTTATTTATGACATTTATACCCTGCCCTTCAGCTCTAAAGGCTCTCAGAGCAGCTTACTGCCATCTCTATAATCAAACATAGGGATGTTAATAGAATTATGTAGTTTAGAGCTGGGACATTTGAAGAGCAAATGAGAAAATGGGATATTAGAAGATTTGTCTGGGCCATCTCTGTCAAACAGAGGGCTGGCACTATCACAAAATGGCTCTGTCAAGGACAATCAGTGAAGTAATGGTGGTTGAGGGTGCAAACATGAGTTCTTTTACTGTAACAATGAAGCAAAAGAGTTAAAATAATGAAGCAGCAACATTCATGTCCTGGCAGGTTTCCCATAGCTACTATGGCTATTCTGAACTAGATAGGTCTGAATCTGACATGGCTCTTCTTATGTTCTTTCTGTTTCAAAGGACCAGAATTTATTATTTCTATAGCTATGTAGTATCTTCGGACCTGACCCTTCAATCCTCACTTACTTGGGCAGCAGCCACTGTAGTCAACAAGGATCTGTTCCTCTGTCATTTGGGAAGCACCTGACTGATATTCCCACCTACTCCTGCAAGTGATATCTGGCAAGATAGCAGGAGGCTTGCCTGTCATGTTCCCCATTACACTGGAGATCACTCAAATAAGAAAGGGTAGGAATATCAGTCAGCTGCTTCTTAATCGACAAGGGAATAGACCCTCGTCAATCATACCAGCTGCTGCCCAGTATGTGGGGATTCTAGGAATTAGGGAATATGTAGGGACTGTGAATATGAAAGAACCATTTATAGCTGCTTTAGTGAATTCTGGCCAAGGTTTTTTTTTCAAGTTGTAAAAACAAAATGGAATCCTACTACTGCTCCCATCAGCAATGACAAATCCCACCATTAAGGAGATTATTGCACTGGATATTTTTTCCCTATCTGGGCATGGGCTGAAACCATGTTTTATTGCACAGTTCCATGCCCAGATTGGAGGCATCCCATATTAGATCGGGACGTTTCCCTGTTGCTAAAAATAGGACATTTCTGTTCTTACAAAAGTAATGGGAGAAGTCCCAATTGGGTACAGGAAGCCTCTGATCTGAGCATGGAGCTGTATGATAACACATGGTCCCAGCCCAGTCTCAGCCCCTGTCCAGATCAGGGGAAAAGCAGTATGATAATCTCCTTAGTTACTTACTAAACACAAAAAACTGTCATCAAGCAGTTATTCCCTGGTGTTTTATGATGTCCAAGAAAACACATGGCACAAAGACACTTTTGGCATTGATACTATTACCATTGAAAAAATGGGAATAAGACACAAATGTGTTATAGGGATATTGGAAACTGCTTTCTTGTATTGAGTATTTTTGTTGATTATTTTTCTATTATCACCTCTCAATGTTCAGGGTGTGCTTTTCTCAAGAGATGTGTCAGTGCAGCCAAGTACGATTGTAAGGTATCTGGGTCCACATTGTAGAGGCCATAGGATATGTCTGATAGAGGTATAGCCTCAAATGAGAAGTACTGAAATTGCATCCCAGCCCCAATACTGGAAGAAATAACCACAGGCATCCCCCTCAAAGTCTGAATTCTAGGTCAGAAGCAGGAATCCACCAGGCCCCCAGACTTGGTAATACAATGAACAATAATTTACGCCTGGGAGATAATGTAGATTAATCTGTTTTAATCTGAGGATTAATTGGTTTCAACACTTGGCAGATGATGTAAACCACTTGATTTCAACAGGAGAGAATTGTTTATTAAAAGTAAGGAAAATGACCTGCAAAGGAGAAAGGGAGTGGAAACGCCACTTGTCCCTCTTTGCCATCCTACTGGCATGAATTTGGCAACTCCAGAGTTTGGAAAAGTTACTTTTTGGACTAAGAGACTGTTGGGGTTGTAGTCCCAAAATTAAAATTTTCAAGCTCTTCGGGGTATTGAATAGCTGCAAGGCTTGAATGTTAGAGCCTGCAGGTAAAATTGTTCTGTAAAGTATTCCTTGTTTCCTGAGCTCTCAGGCCCTCACAATTCCATGGCTGATGTTTTATTTAATGGATATCTACATGACTGAGATTAGTTTCAGTTAGTATCACTTCTGAAGAGAGCATGAGAGACTTCTTTTTAAAAAATAGCCAAAGATTAAAATCAGTTCAATGCATTGTTAATTACACAAAGTTTGCTTTTAAAACAGCTTTAAAAGGCCCATGTCCCTTTCCTCATTCCTGCATCACCTCAGCAAAGGAGGCACTGCAGACACAAGTACTGCTATTCAACCTGAGAGATGGAATGTTATTTAATTCAAATGAAGGCAAAAGTGAAGGTACCCTTGTAGCCTGAGAGGAAATGTGTGCAGTAAGTGTGAAGTGTAATGAAGGAGGCATTTTGACTTTTGAATTATCTTCATGAAGAGTCATTTATATTTGTTAGTAAGGCTTTTGTCCTTTATTTCAAAAGCAAGCTTTCAAACTGCCAGCTTCTTTGGGAAATGTAAACATTTCTTAATTAATTATCCAGGTTTACAGGTTTAGAAACACACTAGAACCCACTGTTTTCATACTGTTTGTATTCATGTATCTCCCCTATTTAAAAAACTGTTATTCTTTGGTTCTTTGGTGCTGTGTAAAAGACAGCGAAAGGCAGAGGCAGAAAGAGAGAGCTTTTGAAAAAGCTGCTCAAAGTCAATACCACCATGGGCAAAGTAAAGAACTAAATCCTTTCCTTTTTCAAGTAAGGAAACTTGTATAGTCAAATGAAGAGAATTTCTTGCCTGCTTTGGACAAAATGATCAGTTTGTGTAAGGCTAGTGTAAGTTGAAACAGTTAAGGGATAAGATTTGGTTCTGAAAATATGAAAGGAGAATTGCAAATGTATTTATTTAAAATCTTACATACAAGCCATTTAATGCAAGAGTGGGAATTTTTCCCCCTACAGTACTTCAGAGATAGCTTCACAGAAGCTGAATGCTGGTAGTAGGTAAGCTTAAGATACAAAACTGAGTAAGGCTACTCCCATTTCTTTCCTTCCTTTTCTGCTATCCTCTATTTATACACTCCCTCTCCTTTCTTTTTTTAAACATCTTCTGCCCTTTTCCCCTTCATTCTCCACTTTCTCCTTCTTCCTTCAGTGGTCTGCTGGGAGAGAGGTAAGTTATTCCCACAGAGGTCTAAACAGATCGCTTGCAGATAGCTCTTGTAATCAAGCCAAGACCTTGGCTAATGTATGGACACCCACCACAGCAAATCCATGATTTCCATTGTGAAGGAAGGGAGTGAGGGAGAGAAAGATGTTTTTGTTGTTATTTTTAATTGCCATCACGTTGGCTTCAACTTAAGATGGCCGAATGAATAACAGGCTTCCAAGACATCCTGCTGAAGTCTTGCAAACTCCAGGGTCATGGCTTCCCTGATCTCTCTCTTTTTGTACTGCCTCTCTCTTTATCAAACATTATAATCTTTTCTAATGAATCATATTGTCCCCTATTATGTCCAAAATATATAGATTCAGTTTAGTAAATTTGGCTTCTAGAAATAATAATAGAATCATAGAGTTGGAAGAGACCACAAGGGCTATCCATTCCAACCCTCTGCCATGCAGGAAATCTCAATCAAAGCATCCCCAACAGATGGCCATCCAGCCTCTGTTTAAAGACCTCCAAGGAAGGAGACTCCACTACACTCTGAGGGAGTATGTTCCACTGTCAAACAGCCCTTACTGTCAAGAAGCTCCTCCTAATGTTGAGGTGGAATCTCTTTTCCTGTATCTTGCATCCATTGTTCCGGTTCCTTTTCTCTGGAGCAACAGAAAACAAGTTTGCTCCCTCCTCAATATGACATCTCTTCAAGTATTTAAACAGGGCTATCATATCACCTCTTAACTTCTCCAGGCTAAACATCCCCAGCTCCCTAAGGCGTTCCTCATAGGGCATGGTTTCCAGACTGTTCACCGTTTTAGTTACCCTCCTAGATTTGCTCTAAGACCCATCCATTTGTCTTTTGGGCAGTCCGTGAAATCTAAAGAAATTTCCTCCAGCATCACATTTCAGATGAAATGATTATTTTCCTGTCCAGCTTTCACAGCCACAGCCAGAGATAGGAGCATACTCTTGCTCCCCACCCATCCACACTTCTTTCACTACAGAATTTAAACCTAGAATTCCTCCCATATGTAGGAATATGGTACATTACAGTTGCCCTTGACTAGTAGGATTAGGGATTGGTCTATCTATCTCATGCAAGGAGAAGAATTATAAGACCATCGCTCATATAAAGAGAAAAATATATGCATTTCCTTACAAGAATTTCCTCCCTACCAACAACTCCAGAATTCTCTACATTGACATGGACAGAGAACATTCGAGCTCCATTTCACTTAACTTCTCCTGAATGCAGAGGTGTTCTCAGAACTCAACAACATTGGTAGTACTAGCACATTTTTGTCTCTCCCTTTCAGTTTTTGTTTTGTTTGGTTCTATTTTCCTGTTGCTGTAAGTGCATTGTTAGTCTGCTTTGTTAGCTGTACTGGTAGTCAGGCCATCATTTTGTCTAATTTTGTTCCAAGAATTGTTCCAAGGCACCTTAGAGGAAAAAGAGCAGCCACTGCAAAACAATGCCAGAAGAGATTAAGAAAAAATTCTGTAGAATTCCCTTCTTTCTCTAGGGGGATGTGAGGGGTCCCTCTAAATAATTCTTCGGGGGAGAGTCTCCTGAAACATTTCAGAATTTCTCAGCACCAAATCTCTCACTTCTAGAGTTCAGCTCTAGTATAGATAGCTTACAAGGGACTGGTGAAACTCAGTGTATGGTCATATACCCTAGAGAGCGACTCCCAGTATTATCAGGCAGGAAAAAAATAGCATTTTGCAAACAACCAACATAATAATTAGTCACAAATTGGATGTGGCCATTCTTCCCTGAGCTTGAAAAAGTTACCTTCTTGAGGTACAGCCTGGGGGATTCTTATTGCTGCTGTCAATAATGGCTTGTCAGTTATGGCTACTGGATTCACTGACGTACGTGTGTGTGTGTGTGTGTGTGTGTGTGTGAGAGAGAGAGAGAGAGAGAGAGAGAGAGGCCCAGGCTGAGGTTTTGCAACAATTAAGGCTATGAAACCAATCTTGCTTTCAGCATTCACCATTCCACTTCTGAATAGTGCACTGTTTGAAATCCCTTGTCATAGCCTTCATAGACATGCTGCAAAAGGGAGTCAGTAAAAACAACAGAAGCATGTGCAGGTAGAAATAAATAAAGAATAAAATGAAACAGCTCCCACCATTGTGTCAAATTTGACAAGTATGTCACTGGAACTCTGATGCTTCTTACTTGTCAGAAAACATTCTAGTGTCTGTGAGCACCCTAATGAGAGCAAGGAGACCCATACCAAATAAAATGGTCATGCTCATGATAGCGCAACATTGCAACCACAGCTGGCTATGAACTCTGCAGAGCATGCCTCAGTTTGCTGGTTTGGTGAACTTCACAAGTCAAACATATAGGACAAAACCCCTGAGACATCAACAGGGAGGGCCAAATAAAAAGTGAAGAATTTGAGGACACAGAAATACAAGCATGATACTGTCATGAAGCCTTCTGTCCTCTGTATATTCGTGTGGAGTGATCTCTCCTCATCTCCCTCCCCAGACTATGCTACCCCCAAAAGCAAAAGAATTGTGTGAAGTGATGGCTGTCAGATCGCTCCTCTGTCCCGCATTCTCCTTAAATCAATTTCCTCCTTCCTTTCAAACTTTTATAAGCTTCACAATTACTTTTTCAGTAGGTTGACCTGTTTTTGGCAGTTCCCTAGAGAATTGTTGTGAGAAAAATATCTCCTAGGATAAAGAAAAAGAGCATGGCATAGGAGAGCAAGAGAAGGTGGTTATCCAAAATATATCCCAACAGCTGCTTCTGTTCTGTCTGCCATCCTTCAAACTTTGCAGATTTTGATACAAACTGACCTATTCTGCCCCTCCTGGACAAATGTGCAGATCAAAGTGTCACTGCCCATTGGGTTATACTATTCAGCAAATGAAGAGTTGGTAAAAGTTACTTTTTTGGTCCACAATTCCCAAAATCCCTCAGAAAAGACGGGTGTATTTGTTCAAACGTTTTAAACAGGTGGATTTTTGTGCAGATTCCCCTCCCCCACAATAAACCTCACAGGATAATATGGATATTGGATAGAACAAACTTAAGAGTGATCGTGTGTGTTTCTGTTTTCATGGAACATGGACCATAGCTTTGAAAAATAATTTCTATCAGTTTCTACTTCTCTGGTGCTATTTATTTCATAACAGCTCTGACTTTCTTGCCTATACCATTTGTATACATGCTATAAATCCACTATAAATCTGCAATAAATCTTTCTACACATACTTGGGAGTAAGTGCCATGTAAAACAATCAGTCTTGTCCAACTGTATTTCATACTGGTCTGAAGAACCATGACTTCTCTCAATACAACTCCTTGGTGGTAGTTATTTTGCAAGATTTGATGGTTGTTGTTGCTTCACCATAAACTTGTTCCATTCTTTTTAGAATCTGTTTGCACTTATTTCTTGGATCTGAATTAGGGTGCTTCCAAGATTTTGTTTGTTTGTTTGCATAGCTGATGCTCTGATTTATAGTGCTAAAGTGCTATTTCTTTGATGCCCTAAAAAAGAAATTTAAAAAAGATTTACTTTTTTGTTCTGAAATGTCTCAGAATTAAAAAAGAAACCCACTTGAGGGTACTGTTTATCAAAGAGGTAGCCATGATAGTCTCTTGCAATGTAAAAAGGAGAAAGGAAGGGGGAAGGGTAAAGGAAATGTGGCAGCACCTTAAAGATTAACTGGTTTTCATTTTTGCATGAGCTTTTGTGGATATAAACCCAGTTCTCAGCCATAAAGCATATTTATACAGTTATGGGATCTTCACAACTCCCAGGAACAGATGGCATATCAACAGAACTTCTGCAATTCACACAGACAGAATGAACTCCAATTCTGACTAAAATAGAGAATATTTTATTCAAAGCAAACTAAAATATGGCAAACAAAGCAGTGGCCTATAGATTGGAAATAATCAATATACATTCCTCTGCACAAAAAAGGAGACACAAAAAATTGCAGTAGTTGCAAGACCATTGCACTAATTACCCACACAAGCAAAGTCATGCTCAAAATTCAGCAGCAAAGACCCCTACCATATATGGAACAAGAAGTCCCAGAAATGTAAGCTGGATCCAGGAAAGGAAGATGTACTAGGAATCACATAGCAAACATAAGATGGATAAGGGAGAGCACACGAAAGTTCCAAAACAAAATGTACGTGTGCTTTATTGATTACAGCAAAGACCACAAAAAGCTATGGAATGCTCTCAGAGAAATGGGAGTACCACGACATATAATTGTCCTGATGGGTAACCTGTATTCAGGGCAAGAAATAGTCATCAGAACTAAACACAGAGAAACAGAATGGGAACAAATGGTTCCCATTTGGCAAAGAGATCAGGCAAGCCTGCATACTACTGTATCACCATATCTACTCAACCTGTAGGCAGAAAATATCATGACAGAGCAGGCTTAGACTCAGAGAAAGCAGTAGCGAAGATGGCAGGAAAGAACATTAAAGACCTAAAATATGCAGATGGCACAATACTTCTAGCAGAAACCAACAAAGACCTGGAAAAATTACTGAAGAAGATCAAGGAAGAAAGTGCCAAGGGTAGGATTAATGCTGAACATTAAGAACACAAAAATAGTCATCACAGAAGATCCATAAGAATTTGTCTTAAATAACAAGAAATTCTCATACAGTGGTGCCTCGGGTTACGAAATTAATTCGTAACGCGGCCACTTTCGTAACCCGAAAAGCCTTCGTAAGCCGAATTGCCATAGGCGCTAATGGGGAAAAGCCGCGATTCCGTGCGAAAAAGCCGAAAAAAGCACCAAAAGTTTTTTCGTAACCCGAAAAAACATTCGTAACCCGAAACAATAATTCCCTATGGGATTTTTTCGTATCCCGAAAATTTCGTAACCTGGGTATTTCGTATCCCGAGGTACCACTGTATTTGGATCAAATATTGATCAAAATGGAGACTGCAGTCAAGAAATTAGAAGAATAGGTATGAGAAGGGCTGCTATGAAGAAAGGGTAAAGTTATAACTCCAAACACCAAACTGAGGATCATCCAAGCCATTGTATTCTTCATCACCATGTACTGATATGAGAGCTGGACAGTGAAAGAAAATTAACTCATTTGAGACATGGTGCTGGAGCAGACTGCTGAGAATAGCATTAATGGCCAATAAGACAAACAAATGGATAATAGCAAAGATTATGCCCATGCCAAGATGACTAAACTGAAGCAGTTGTACTTTGGCCACATCATGAAAAGGCATGGATCATTAGAAAAGACAATGATGCTAGGAAAGTTAGAGGGTAGTAGAAAGAGAGGAAGACCACATGCCAGATGATTGGATTCAATCAGAGAGATCACGGGCCTGCAGGACCTAAGCAGAGCAGTGGAGGATAAGGAGTCTTGGAGATGTCTCAACCACAGGGTCACCATTATTCAAGGTTGACTCAAGTGCAGTTAATAACAACAATCTGAGAAAACAGAAATGTCATTTGGATATACAATTTTTAAAAACCAAACCAAACCTGGGAACTACAGCAACAAAGAGGCCACCTCCTGTAATATGTGTTCTTATATTTAGTGGTCTGAGTGGGGGGTGGGGGGTGAGATAAGAAAAAAAAATTACAAATTGCCATTCCACATTTTTATGCTCTTCAGTCTGCACTACAGGTAAGAAACATCAGCCAGTATTTATAAGACTCTCACATTGCTTGATTTTAAGCATTGTTTTAGACTATCCTTTGGTTCTCATAATCACTAAAGCTAGATGTTTCTTTGCCTCATCATCAATTGAAAAGAAGCATAACCATAACAAATTTCATTTGACTAATGTTGTTAAATTTTATAACAAAGCACATATGAGGCCAAATCTCGAGTGTAGAGTCTTTGACAGGAAGAACATACAAGCAAGCTACATCTGCATTTCTTCTTTGTCAACTCACTCCGTGGACACCAGAATGAATATTTATACAATTCACTAAAAAAAAAACTGATCAGCTAAATCTCTGGACCCATTTTTTCAATAAAAATGAGACTGCTGGGTTCAGCAGAAGGACTGTGGGCCACAGAAATGCCTCAGTTCAAGTTACTCTGAAAGGATTCTCTTGTAGTGACTGATATACCTTTTTAAGCTGGCTCTGTTTATAGTTGCCAACTTAAATTCTAAAATTGCTTAATCATAAGAAGCCTTACTGACTTCCAAAGTCATAATTTCTGTGAGTTATGGTTTCTTAATATGACTAGGAAATTAAAGTAATCATAGCCAAGAGAATCACAAGCCATGCAACCAAGTAACAGACGCATAGCCTTGCATTGAAGTACAGAGATGGAAGGTTCTATTTGTTGCCAAAAGAGAGGGAGAGACAGACAGAGATACAGAGAGAGAGAGAGAGAATCCACCTAGTATGGACCCAGGACTTGACACAAATTACATCTGTAGCCTCAGGCACAGTATTTTCTTGGTTTGGATCCCATTTACTCTTGGTGCATCATATTGTTATACTGATGAAAATTAAGACAAAACATGCAAAGAAGCTAGATCTGAAATGTACAAAACATTCTGTCCAGTGGCCTAGCAGAATCCATGTTCAGGCATTTAGCCTGGCCATGCTATTAGTAGGGCATGTGGCCATGCATGCTGATCCTCTCCACTGCATCCCTATGCACACCATCTCGTGTTCTCTGAGTTCATATCTTGCTGTACTAACTGGCAAGGACCACTTGCTTTTATGCCAGCATAGTAAGCTCTGAACAGAGTAGGGGTGAGGAACGGTAAAGGTAAAGGTTTCCCCTTTGATAAGGTTGTCAAGTCATGTCCAACTGTTGGGGGCAGTGCTCATCTCCATTACTAAGCCAAGGGAGCCAGTTTTCTCAAAGACATTTCTGTGGTCATGTGGCCAACATGGCTGCACAAAATGCTGTTACAGTGATACCTATTTATCTTCTTGCACTTTTACATGCTTTTGAACTGCTAGGTTAGCAGACGTTGGGACTAGTGGCAGGAGCTCACTCCGTCACATGGTGCTTGGGTCTAGAACTGCTGACCTTGTGATCTTCAAGGTCAGTATCTTAACCACTGAGCCACCACATCGAGGAAGGGTACATTGGAACAAAAGGGGTGAGGCCAATGTACACCTCTAACTCCTTTTTGTACTAGATCCTGCACAGTCTGGATGCCTGGATAAACCTATCTGGCAGAGTCCAAGCTTTACTATGAATACCCTAAGGGGCCCTTAACAGGCAACTTAAAGAGTAACTTGAAAGCATTATTTGGGTCTAAACAAAGGAAAGAGTTGCAGAGAGTGAAACATTTCCTTATAGTTTTCCAAATCAGGTATGCTCATTACTTTGAGAAAGAAGAGACCATAGTTCATGGCAAAGTATATGCTTCACATGCAAAAAGTCAGTCTTTGAATTTCTAAATAATAAAAAGATTGGGTCAACATTTATTTGAAAGATGACTGCAGACTCTGGAGAGCTGCTGCCAGTCAGATCAAGCATTACTAGGCTAGACAGACAGGTAGTCTAACCTAGTACACAGCAGCTGCCTAATGACATGACTGTGCAATGGACCAACTTTGCTTTCAGGGTCAACTATGTATGTTCCATAGCAAGAGAAGAAACGGGCTTACCATTTCCATGTCAAGGGGCCCATTACCAGGAACAGTGTCTGATGTCATATAATCCATATTTTGCAGATGGTAAAGTACTGCAGAGGAAGATTGAATGACCTGCTTAACATTGCACAGAAAGGCTGTTGTAAAATCTGATACTGAAATCTGACCTCCTGAGAGTTATGAATACCAGCTTTCTCTGTCTAGATAGATATTACAAACTCTCTTTTTTCCCCAAGGCAAGGAAATATTTTTATATATATATTATCAAACTAGAAGCACTGGCTGAAAATAATTAACTGGGGGTTTATTTAGAGTATGTTTACATGTGTGGGCTAGGGTGCAACTTGAACTGAAAGTAAGCAGCACTCATTACCATATTATATTTTCACAAATCTCATGCACTAAGTAAAAACATGTTACAGCAGTAGATGAGTTACAAGAAAGCTCTATGCAAATAGATTTGTCTGACCTGCATTTAGCAGATGGGGTTCTTACTGCACCTAGTGAAAAACTATGGCAATTCAACAGCCTTTTGAAGGGGCATTTTTTGAACTTCATCTGCTTTACAATGGACTTTTTAGATATATACAGCCATCCTTTCTGATTTGCAGGGGATCCATTCCAGACCCCCTGCGAATCAGGAAAATCACTAATATTGGAGCCCCACTGTAATTAATAGGGGTGCGCTCCTGTGTGCCATTATATCCCACCCAGTATGCTATCCGCAAAAGGCCGAGGGATGCAAATGGCAAGACTGTGAATCGGGAGGGACAACTGTAGTTTCTACTTGCTTACTTTGACCTATCTTCCCTCCAGTAACAAAGTCCTAAAGATATAATGTTACAATTTTGGCCCTGTACAGACTGGCCTGAAAGATGATGCAGCGCCAAAGGAGCGCCATATAGATGCACCACCCCAGCTATGGCGCCCTCAAAAGGCCAGATTGGGGCCACTGTATAAGATTGCCATGGCCCTAATCCAGGTGAAGAAGGGATAGCTGGAGACTGCCCCTTCAGGGTGGTTTGTACAGCCCCTTAATTAACATTATTAAGTTAATGGTGTAAACTTAACTCTTAGTTATTTTCTTAGTTATACTAAATAGTAAGATGCCACATGTTTCAAGTGCTGGCTCATTTTGCTGTCTCATGCATTACTGTGCATATTGAGGCAATGATGAAGTGGAAAGGAAAAGACTGCGTTTTGCACCATAGGCCTGCATTTGTAGAATTTGGATTTTTTTTTAAAGGTAGCTAGCATGTAACACTCCAGTTTCTTTTGAGAAAACTACTCTTAAAATAATAATAATGACAACTAATTACTTTGGAATGACAGGGAACTAGCTAATTCTTTTCTCTTTTTTGGAGGCAGTGTGGTATAGTAGTTTGAATGTTGGACTATGACTCTGGAGATCACCATTTGATTCCTTGCTGGGTCATGGAAACACATTGCGTGACTTTGGATTAATCACACATGCTTTTCCACTCAAAAAATTCATCATAGGTTCACCTTAGGGTCACCATAAGTTGGAAAAGATTTGAAGGCACGCAACAGCAACAATAAGAACAATAATCCCTTCTAAAAAACAAGTTGACAAGCTCCTGTTAGATTCCCTGGAAATTCTTTGCCAAACACAAATAACTCTATTTTGTCTATGAACTTTTCACTGATACCTAAAGTTGTATAGAGAAGATAAAAGTATTTTTCCCACTACCACCACTTCTTCATAAAGATGAATGGTAAATCTGTTTGGGAGCCTTAGAGATTGTGACTTGGCATGGGTGGGAAGGGTAAAAAACCCAACAGAGCATGGTAAAGGTGGCAACACTGCCAAGCATACACTTCTGGTTGTTCAGGATATTTGGACATTTTAATCCGTTATATAAGATGAAGGGATGTAATTTGCCAGTAATTTTCTTCTCAAAGGAAGAAATGCACAATTTTACCAATTTTCTTTCTGCTGAAAAGAAGAATTTAAAACCATGTGGTTTTTGAAGCCTATTCACAGGTTGGGACATATTCTGCACAAAATTCAAACATAGTTGGTTTGCACAGAAAACCCCATTTCCCATGCAGGGAACAGCAGAAATATTATGTTCTGTGTAGAAAAAGGTATCTCCTTTGCAGAAGAATGATGTTTTCTGTGCAAAACAACTGTGAATTTTGGGCAAAATAAGTCCTGAACAGTAAAGACTCTGATCAGTCCAGGCTTCTCCTCATCAGGGCTTCTCAATATTTGGAAAAAAAAAATGTTTTTCAGTCATTTTTGAATACTTTTATAATATTCTTACTACACATGAATAAGATAAAGACACCATTTGATGTTTTCTACTAGCATTCAATCATATTTCATTTTGATTCTATGTCTGATTGTGGCCCATAATCAGTAAGACAAAACAGAATTACCAATTGACCTAGACGTGGACATAGATACAATACATCTCAAATATATAAGAAGTGGGTCAGTTTCCAGCTATAATGTTATCAAAGAACTTACCAAAGGGGAGAATAGGCATGCATGTAGATACCACCTATCGTCATCTAATAAATACAGAAATTTCACTACCTGTTAAAATGTTTGCTTTCGTATGGCTCTGTACTAGCTAATGAAACCGATCCTTCTTCTCAACTCTCATCTGAGGCAGAGCTAACTGAATATTTCCAGTATATATATATATATATAAAAGAACTAGGAAAGCCATTTTGCTAGGTACTGCATTTTTATATTTATTTCATTTTTTTTCCTGTGGTGCCTCCTGATGGGATACAGTCTAATAAAACTTCCATTTTCAAGTTGAGATGAAAGCACTATCTATCTGATAAATCTGGCTGTAGACACTAATGCTGCTTGGCTTTGTTTTCATATATTATATGCACAACTAACATTAATTGTCACCTTTTTTCTTAAGTCTTTCTCGGATGTTTTTAATCTCTGTGGGCTGTATTGATTTTCTTCTCTATTGAATCCACTGTTGCCACCAGGACCTCCTTGTAGATAAGGTGTTTCAGTTCTGCGTGTGATATTTCATGGGAAAACACTTTTTAAAAAAGTATTTCCCACCCACCCCCCACTCCTTTTTCAGAGTATTAAAAGAAAGATGCTGTTTTTGAAAAAAAGAAAAGAAAAGAAAGAATTCAGAGCACAAAGCAGAGACTTTTGATGCCCTTTCTTTTTTAGCAAATCCTTTTATTTGACTGTTGGGAATGAAGCAGTTTTTTTGTTATGGCAAATGCAGACTTGTGTTTTACAGCCAAAGCTATTTAAAAGGTTACACAGCTGGTCTGCAATGCTGAGCAGGCCTCCAGTACTGGAGAGAAGGAAGTGGTGCTGCTAACTCCATCAGCATGGGTAGTAAAGAGCCATCCGTTCTTTTCTCTTTAATTTTCTCCTCCTTCCTCTCTCATTTATGGCCCAGTGGAGTTGATAGGAGAAAGTGTTAACAGTGAATGTTAAAATGACATATTCTGGGAAGTAAAAGGATGATTGTCTATGAATGACTGTAAGTGGCATATCCATTCTCCTTACATGATGGATGAAGACTGGTATCCATAAATAAGCAATTATTGGGAAAGTGACTTTGGATATGGAGTGGGAGAGTTTGATTACAAAAATAACATATGTTGTAAAATCTTGAATCCATTTTGCCCATATAGCTTATTTTTATTTAAGAAATAGAAGCTCTCCGTGCCAGCCTGTATAAAATTGCAGCCTATGAATAATCATACCTGACTTTGTACAGCAAAAGTTTCTGACCGAAAACAAGTGATTCTCAATAGAGTTATAACCAGATGAGCATTCATGACTTTTGACAGCTGAGAGGGAAGGTCTGGTCAGAATTCCAAGAGAATAAAGAGGAGAAAGCATCATCATCATCATCATCATCATCATCATCATCATCATCATCGAGCTTTACAGTTATTGCTTGTGCTATAGAACAGAGGTTCTCAAAACTGTAGGCTGTATGGTCCTGTATTCACTCACCTGCCATGTTTGATAAGAGAGTCCCCCTATTTCTGTATGTTCTCTATAACACACACACTATGTGCAGGAATGTTTCAATCTGTTTTGCAGACTGAGCCATAGTTGGTACTTAAATATTAAAAAGAATGTGACTTACCCAAAGTCAGCCAGCAGGTTTGCATGGATGAATGGGAATTCAACCCCTGACCTCCAGAGCTTTAGTCCAACAATCAAACCAAATAAGTTTCCTAGATGCATATAAATAATTCAAAAGAACATTAAAGAGCTTTCCCATACCAAATTTATCCATCTAATAACTTCCACCCAAAAAAGGCCACAATGGGACAGCCCAAAAACATGTGTTTTGGTGTCCCCACATAAATCAAATCATATCCCTTGAGCATTAGATCAGTAGAAAGAGCATATATACTTCATATTGCTGCTACCTGCCTTCTCTTCCTTGGGACTAATGACATGGATTTCCCAAATGCATATAAAAGGTCAAAGATGAAAATTTGCTATACATCATATGTGTGTAAACCACTATATTCTGAGAAGTTAAAGAATGTGGATTTGCACATGTTTTTTTATTCCTTGCTTTTTGATAAATTTATCCATAAAAATTTACCTGTCTAGTCTTTTTTTTCTTTGTGTTGAAAGGATTCAAGTCTAATGGCTACTGCCACCATGAACAAAACCATCTGTCTTCTGAGATAACTACCTTCTAATGATAGGACCATCACTATGTATACTGAGGTGATTTCTTATATTTGTAAAAAACAAAAACCTGAATATTAAATAAACAAAATAAGAATATTATTAAATAAATAAAATAAGAATTGAAAAGCTTGCAGATCTTTGTAGCATTCATTCTGAAAGCTACAACTGGAATTCTAAGGGCAGTTTTACTTCTAACACTAGGAATGCACTTCTCTACTCAGGTCAGGATGAAATGAATATTTGAAAACACTGGAATAACAGACCCAAAAAGGGTTTTCCCAAGCATTAGGAAGCCATGATAAGTAGTATAGTACAGTTTAGAACTCATTTTGCATGGAAAGCATATTTCTATACTGAATATTTCTGCAGAAAGAACATTTCTGCTCCAAAATTGTATTTTCTACACATAAAAAAAAATCTACATGTGTTTTTTGTTCAAAGTCAGTCACAAACTGCAAACAGTCCCTAAAACTGCACAAATTTCAAGCACCTTATTCCAACAAGGACAAAAATTGTAAAAGTATTCATTCTCATCTGTGAGACTGAAATTACAAAGATGTGCATCCTTATTATGTTCCTAACTTTTTTATTGAGGAAAAAAAATCTGCACCAAATATTGCAAATGTGGTAAAAGTAGTAATATGAAAAAGGGGGCAGTTTAAATTAATATACAGTTCATAGACACATGGCTGTTTAATTCATACATATACATATGTTTATTTTTTAATAGGTATTGCTGAAAAATATAATTTATCATAGGCATATGGTCACTACTACACCAAGACTAACACTGATGAATAAAATATAAAAACAGTCAGGTAGCAACTCCGCATAGTGTATCTTCATCATGCAATATGTGCTTGCCTTCTATGTCCTATCACAGTTTTTGGTTTAAACAAAACAGTCCTGAAGTCACATCTCCCACAGAAGCTAACAGTCAAAATAAGCGCTTCAAGGACTGCGGTTTTAGTGAGTTTGGATCCAAAACACTATGGGACTTGGAAAAGTAGTCCTATGTCTTTGGGAGACCAGAGAGCTTTGAATCAACTGGGATTCTTTTGCCAAGCAATGCAGCCTATTACATTTTTGGAACAGAGAAAAGGGGATCATGTATCTAAAATCACACATGATAGGGATGGAGAGGAAAGATTTAGCCCCACTGAACCCCCTGTATCCAGGCTGCACCATTAAAGTGGCGAAATTGGAAGAAGTTTCTACAGCTGTTATAAGTCTGCCTAACTAGCTCCAAATCCTGCTCAGGAAGCAAACTAAATGCAGCTTAGCCACCCCCACCAAGTAATTTCACAGTCTGTAATAAATATACTGTTACTTTAAATTCCACCAGCTCCAGCCATATCAGTGATGGAGCAACACAGATGTACAAATTACATTGCTGTTTATGCAAAGACGACTGAACCGCACTATCTCTGCACTGTGAAAACTGAGCGTGCCTCTGGAAAAGGCTTGAGAAGAAGGTGAAGTGGCCTGCAGTTTATTTTGTTTCTTGATGAGATCACTAACTATTGTAGTAAACACAGGGACAATGGAGGAGCTGTGCAGGGAGACAGTTAACTCCAGGAAAGGGGAAAAAATAGAGGAAGGACTAAGAAAAATAAAATAAAGCCACTGTGAGAATTTTAAAGGATCTGTTCCAAAAGGACTCTGTATAGAGCACTGCTGTTTTGATATTTGTTCCCAGTGGGAGGATTATTGGACCATAAATTTGCCAGTGGTGCAAAAGAGCAAGTCAGGGTAGGTGAACATACTGAAGTCAAGAACGTTTAGCAGTTTTTTGTCTGATAGGGATGGGATTCTTTAAGAGACCTCCTCTGCTTCTATTGCAAGATATCAAGACCATTTTTAACTGGTATGTACTGAATGTGGTGCAAAGAATTCAGTCACCTGGAGGGAGGTAGATGAATTAAAGAAATATTGTTTATTCCTTTTATTCAGTGGTGAATTTTCATTACAATTTTAGAAGCAATACTGTCAGGTTTTAAGACAATAGTAATGGTTTTTCCCCTACTTTTCTTAGATCCATAGCCTGCATCTAGAATTTTTGTAAGAAAACTTTAGGAAGAGCAGGCAGAAGAAGTGCAGACATAAACAGAGAGCCAGTGTAGCTTTGAATAGGTTTTTTGGGGGGGGGGGGGGGTGCATCCTGAAACTCAATCCAACTAAAAAAATCTCCGAATTATAAACTTCATTAATAACAGCAGGTATATAAGAACAGTATTGACTTAGTCAGTGGTGAGAGGAAAACACTTTGTATTTGCTCAGATGGGCTGTTCTGTTTATTTTCCCCACATTTCAATTCTGCCATCCAGTTTTAATTTTATGTACCCAATTAAGCATTTTTGTTTATTTGTTTGTTTGACCAAAAAGACAGCTGTAGTCCTGTGATCCCTGGGTTCACAGCTAATTCAGCCACTGTTAGGGTCATAGATAATTAGTTTTAGGTGACTCAGAAGAGGACTTGGAGAAAATGTTACTTTAGTTTTTTGTGAGCTTTTTGGGCTTATGTGACCATGTTCTAGAAGAATTTATTCCTGATGTTTCACCAGCATCTGTGGCTGGCATCTTCAGAGAAATGTTACTTTTTTATTACATCTTTCATCTTCCCCATGCTCATTGGGGGATTCCAAGAGGTGTAGTCCACAAAAGTGAGCTTTCTGAACCATGCATCTCAGCAAGGAGGCACTAAGCTGAAAGCAAAAAAAAAGTTGTTCCTGAACATTTAGGAATCACAGCTGTTGAATCTTTCTGTTCCAAATGTATTCTTGTCCCTCTGTAGTGACAGCTAAGGTGTTAGGCTATAAGCCCAGCCAGTATTTAATCTTTCCTTATCTATAAAACAGAAAAAAGGACAACTTACTTCATAAGGTTCTTTTATAAATGAAAGAAATTTCACATTAAGAAGTGCTAAAAGTGTTTGATAATATGTGCAATGTTAAAGGCAAGGTAACACAAAATATGAGAGCTACCCTCTGAATGTTGCCACAAATAAAACTGCAGAGAGAAAGAAAGAGTTTGAAAATACAAATTTCATTGTAAATCAAAATGCAGAGGCAACAAGCAATATTGTGCTCTGAGGGTACTGGCCACACAGAGAGAAAAGAAAAACCAGCCATTTGACATTGAAAACAGAATCCTAAGGGAAAACTCTAGCATATAATGAGATGAGACGAATGAATAGCAACATTCTGTGCTGTTTCTGAGAATGGGCATTTATAGAATAGTCAACACTTGCTTCATTCAAGGTCACAATCCCATTGAGATTTACCAAAAGAAATGGGGCTTCCTTCTGAGTAGACATGTATAGGTTTGCTCTGAAAGTCACATCAGTGAAAAATGTTTGATTCACAACTTGCATTATAAGTGTTGCAGATTGACTGGTGATCATTCTTTACAAAGAACACAATTAGAAACCCTGCTCAAATAAAGTATTCTGCTAAACAATATCTGTGTCATTACTCTGGGACATTTTAGCAAGGGAAAAGCATTTATGTATTCAGCTCAATATTCTTACACTGAAGCACCATGGAAATATATTTACCAATCATTTTCTCTACTTTTACAAAATTAAAACAAACCCACATGATATTCAGTGTTCTTACCTTATGTGTGATGCAAACTGGCCCATTATGTGAGGTACCTATGTTTTGATATTAACCTAGATCTCATGTAGAGAAGATCCCAAAGGGATCGGAGCAGCAGCTTTTGGACTTCTTCTGGGGTATTCATCGCTTCCTCGTGATACCATTGTCTGGTTTTGTTCCAGGTTTTGAGCAGGGTTTCCCCCATTCTAAAAGGTGTAAGAACAGCAGAGTTTTGAACTAAAATATACTGAGGTTTGGCCCACTCACCAGAATGTAGCCTTTGAGAAGTTATCTGAAATTGAATCTGTTTTTAAAATAGTTTCATACTCTTGTACAGTGTACAAGAGAACAAATCTCTGCCCTTGGGGGAGGTATGATTTATTAGTCAACAAAGAGAGAAAGGAGCAGAAGATAAAGGAAGTGGAGACAAGAGTAGACAACGGAAGAAAGTATGTTACTGAAGGTGCAGCTATTAGCCTGCAATTCTATACATACTTACCTGGTGTTATGTACAGGGACCTTGTAGTTCAGAAAACTAGGCTTTTCAGCATTGATTCACAAAAACTTTATTCAGGAACTATAGATGTTCACCACAGATGTGTATTGTCAGGACCAAAGAACCATCCTTAGCAATGCATAATTAAAGCATGCACAAATTTAAATTTTGAACGAGCTGCAATTTCATTTGTCAGTAAAATATAGCACTCTCCATGAATGCTCCACCATTTACTCCCATGAAACTGACCTTGAGTGCCCAGCTACAGCAACCTTTCCACATTCCTTTGTGGTTAATAGGGAATGTGGGCAGCAATATTAGCAATTAACATATTACTTACATGTCCCATCATTTAACAGCATACTTTATAATACATTGTAAGGAAGTAAGGCTAGGACAAGCACACCCAGTTCTTATAATTATGGCAGGAAGGCTGAAGAACTCCACTCTTGACACCTGGATATAATTTCCATTTAATTCAGTAGGGCTTACTTGTGAGTACCCACACATAGCATGGTGATGTTAGGCTCAGTTACAACTGTTCACTACCCTGACAGTGTTTTGGGCCAAAGTCTTCAAAGAAGAGGTGGCATTTGAAATACCAAACATGGATCAATCCCTATCACATCCATTTGGGCCCCAACTGTCAATTGTTAATATTATTTGGTGGAGTTAAATACAGCAGGCAATATTCAATATACTATAATTTCTGGTCAAGCTTTTCATTAAACAATATGTATATCAGAAATCATTTTTGGCATCCCATAGGATATTTTTCAATTGATGGCAGTGTCCACTCTTTAACTCCTGGATTAGTGTGCTGCAGAAAGTGGAAGGGAACCATTTTAAAGTGGAATATAGTGCGCATTGGTGGAAATATATTTAAAATAATCCCTTAATTCCAAGGTACAATATATATGTTCCATTTATGATAGCAAATAATTTTTATTATAGCCTTGTATCCCCCCCCCCTCATTTCCTTGGAAACTTTTATGGATCCTCTTTCAAGTATTTCTTAAGAAAAGTGAGAAAAGCCTAGCAGTATAGCAGTTAAATGTAGCAGTATAGAAAGCCAACCAATTTGCATAAGGTACAAAAGAATTACTGTAAAAAGTAACATATCACAAAATCTTTATTCTGTGCTCTTGCTGAGGTTATCATTGTAGGAATTTCAGGTGATGCTTTATCATTTCCTTTTCAGGGATAATTTTAACATTCCTGTTATGCTGTATGTATTTCACATTATCTTTCCTGTACTTTTATTTTAATTACTTGAGTTAAAATAATTTTTACATGACCAAAACTGTGTTCTTAATGTAATATCTTCTTTAATAAGTGTGCTTTTAATTTCCCTTTCTTTCAGAGAGTGCTATGAGAATTGTGATTTTTTTTTGTTTAAAAATACAATTATCTATATTGTTGGATCTTCTGAAAAATCTATATTTAATACTTTACTATCAAAATGTGCATAAAATAAATTTTAATGTTACTGTATTATATAGGACAAAATCAAGTAAATTAGCTAATGTTAACCATAAACAAACCTCAGTGGAACTATATAGGAATACAGATAGCTGCTTTATACTGAATTGGTCCATCCAGCCCTCTGTTTTCATTTCTCAGTGACTGCAGCTCTCCATGGGTTTAGACAGGATTCTCTCATTGCCCTACATAGATATCCCTGCTATCCCTGTGATATGTTCAAATGCCAGCCAGGTAGGAACCTGCTAAATTTCTAAAATCATATGAGATCAGATGTATTCAGGGTGAAATGATAGTAAATATAAGAAATAATAAGACAGGTAACCAAAGTACACCATGAAAAACAGCCAGACTTAATAAACCCATGACAATCAATGAGAATTAAATTAGTTGTGACTAACATCCCATTGATTTTAACAGACTCTACACTAAGCATGACCAAGTCTGAATCAGACAGTATGTTGTTGTTTTAACATAAATTCCAAAACTACATTTGCTGGTTGAGTGATTGAAATAATTCCAAAATAATTCTCAATATAAGTTCACTTTACTTGAGTAGAAAGAAGGAACTGCTAGTTTTGTTTCAAACATGTTATAAAATTATGTGCTTGACATCATTTCTGACTTATGGCAATCTTAAAGCAAACCTATTCTGTGATTTTCTTGGCAAGATTTGTTCAGAGAGGGTTTGCCATTAGGGCTGAGAATGTAACTTCCCCAAGGTCACTTAGTGGGTTTCAATGGCCAAGAAGGGATTTGAACTCTAGTCTCCAGAGTCCTAGTCCAACACCCAAAACCCACTACACCACACTGGGTCACATGGTATCAATGCAAATACAGTATTGAAATTTAAAGCTTCTGTCGTAATAAATGTGTTGGTATTTAAGGTGCTTCAAGACTTCTTATTGCTTTTACTTCATCATGCTAATACAGCTATTCTGGAAAAACAGCAATGTATCATTGCATTGGTTCTTTTCCAAATTTTAACTGAAGCTATAACTGCAGCAAAAGAATATTCATACAGGTCAGTTCCCCATCCCTGAAGAGGACAAGAATAGTTCAAACACACACACAGGCACACAGAATCTCTCTCTCTCTCTCTCTCTCTCTCTCACACACACACACGTTCATCTATTTCAGATTCTGTAGCCTTGTACTTTAGTGTCCTCTAGTGGCTGAGCACACATATTCTCTGTTGGGTGTGTGTGTGAAAAAAAATTCAAACACATATCATTTGGCAGAAATGAAAACTTTTGTCTCAGTGTGTATAACCAGGGGACCAAGCTACATGACCCTTTGGGGGGGGCATTCCTGGATTTCTGTCCTACACAGACCATATGTATGCAAAGCAAATTTGTCATAATGAATGGCTATTGCAAAAATAAGATGCTAACTATGCACAAATTAGTATCTTTTCCCAGAACACACAGTGCAGAAACATACTGACCATCCAGTGGCTGATTTGCCATCTATATGTGGTCAGTGTGAGGATTAAGAGTCTGTGAGAGGACAAAAAGCGTGGGGACAAAGAGCTGCCTTCGGTCAAATCACACCATCGGTTCATTCAGATCAATACTGTCTAGAAACAGGAAAAATAAGCTTGTGTGTGTGTATCTATGTCTCTATGTGTGAATCTCTTCCTTTATCTAAGGTAATATTCCAGAGTACTTTAAATTTCTTACAGGGGAATCTTTTACAGGATATAGATGGAATGGGAAAGAAATAAGACAACAGAGGGAAAAAAGCAGAGGAAACATTTTGCTGCATTCATGGATAAACCCAAGTGTTCACCTATTCATGAAACAAAACATAAAACAGTTCTCATTTCTAAGTCTCTCACCAGAGTCTGAAGAGATTTTGCTGAACAATTCACGCACTTGAGTTTAAGGGCTGGATACTACAGAAAGAAAACAAGAGTCTGGTGTTAATCAAATCTGGATGGTCTTCTTTAGACATTGTCTTGTCTCTAGCATAAAGGCACACAAGGGCATGAACTTTAAGCCTACCACACAGCAAGAAGCTTGCCATTTCATGCAATACAACTGCCACTTTCATACTGTTTTGCACCAGTTGCAGGAGTTGCATAACAAAGAGCTATCTCTGTAAGGGTATTTACATAATTTCAGGCCAAACTGTGAACTGAAACAGCACCCAAAAGATATGGCAGCAATGAGTTTGGGGGGGGGAGGGAGGAAGGAGGAGGGGAGGCAGAGAGTACACGAGTGATGCTAGGGCTGGCCCTTCCATTAGGCAGAGTTAGGCCATCATTTCAAGTGTCAAATGATAGGAGATACAATCAAGGTGGGAGAGGAAAGAGTGCTGTGCTAAGTGGCCTTGCCTCAGTGGTGTCACAAGGGAGGTGGTGAGGACCACACTAGATGACACTTGGAGAGTGCGCTGGTGGGAAGGGGCTGTCTTTTGGGTCTGGCAGCTCTGCTAAAGCAAGTCTATTCTTTTCTCACCTAGCTAACAGCTCCATCACATCTGGAGAAGGCTGCATGGTGGCAGTAGCATCTCGTCCCTATCAGCAGCTGCTAGTGAGAATGGGTAGCCTTCCAGGTCTGGTGGTTCTGCTAGCCAGGTGGTAATAAGAGTTACCTCCTTTAGTCACCTGGACAGCAGTTTCACCAGGTCTGGAAAAAGCTGAGGGCTGCAGCAGTTACCACCAGCAGCTGCTAGTGGGACTGGGCTGCCTTCTGGGTCTGGTGGGTCTGGTGGATCTGCTGGCCAAGTGGTTACACATTTTTGCTTCCCTTTGCTACCTGGCCAGCAGCTCCACCAGGCCCAGAAGAGAGAAGGCAAGTATTAAAAAATGATCTACACTGGGTGTCAAATATACTAGATATGCCACTGCCTGGCCTACATACTCTGGCATTATCTTGGTGCTTTCTAAATTTGATACTGTCTCAGCACTAATGTTGAAAAAAGCCCATGTGCCAGTCAAGTCACCTTGAGGAGTTGTAATAGGAAGCATTATCTTGATCTCAGACACCAAAATGTTTTGGGCTATCTGTGGGTCAGGCAGAGAATACTGAGAATGTTATAAACAAAGGTTTTAAGGTCTAAACAAAAGGAAACATACTTCTTGCCCTGCCTCCATCATGAATTGGAGAGCTTGTTGTCAACTCATCAGAAAGCCTGTGGTAGATTCTAGAGTGGGAAAAGTCCACATGCAACTTTCCCCCATTTATGATGATGCTTAGAAATTTGGCTTAAATTGAGTTTTAAATGAAATTCAGTAGCAGTCCTGGACATTATGGCATGGATCGCTGAGCATCAGAATTTATGACCATTTGTACACAAAGCTCTGCCAATTTATAAGTGTACACATATTGGATGTACATCCTTGTTCCTTCAACCACCCTTCCCTCCACCCAGTACAGTGGTGCCTCGGGTTACGAAATTAATTCGTTCCATGGCACTGTTCGTAACCCGAAAAGCCTTCGTAAGCCGAATTGCCATAGGCGCTAATGGGGAAAAGCCGCGATTCCGTGCGAAAAAGCCGAAAAAAGCACCAAAAGTTTTTTCGTAACCCAAAAAAACATTCGTAACCCGGAACAATGTTTTCCTATGGGATTTTTTCGTATCCCGAAAATTTCGTAACCTGGGTATTTCGTATCCCGAGGTACCACTGTATTGGAATAGCATAGTTGACAGCACTGACAGCCAGACATCAGGGGAGCTGTAGTTGTTGAAGAAGAAAACAAACATCTTGTCTTTTTTACCTAACTCGCGTAATTTATATGTCCAAGAATAACAACTTTCCCTTAGCACATTTTAAAAGAGAGAGAGAGCCAGTAGTGAGAAAATATCAAAGAATCCTGGCCTGGAACATTTGCATCATTTCAAATTCCAAGGTAGATCTGCCAGATTCACATAGTTCACAGCTAGATCATTTTAACTAGTTATTTCAATCTATTAAGTGTATGTTTAAAATGAACAGTAAATCTTTAACTGTGGTGTTTATTTGTACCTTAAAAACATCTACCAAGTCAGTTTTAATCCCTACAACTATAGTATATCTATTTACTTCAGTTACTCCATAGGTATGCAACTCTCTCCTCTTCAGTCTTCAATCTCAAGTTTCCTCAGCGAAACATAATAAATTAAAGAAGCAAATAGAATTATAAACCTAAACCAAAACAGTGCACAGGCAATATCAACAAGCAGCACTGTGTTCTTGGGATTCTGGCCACACACAGTGAAAAAGAATCAGTGGTGCAGGCTTCAAAACATAACATGGAGCGAAACCTCCGGGGCATAATAATTTCAGACAAATTGGCAGAATTCTTTGCGATTTCCCAAAGCAAATGCATACCAAATAGCCTACATATGTTCCATTCTAACCTTCTAAGTTGTATTCATGGGAATCTTAGTTTCAGAAAGATTACTAGGGAGATCTGTGTTTAAAAGAAAATATAGCTGTATTTTAGATTAATTACAAATGTTACAGCCTGGTGTTACACTGCAGAATTAATGCAGTTTGACACCATTTTTACAGCCATGGCTCAATGCTATGGAATCCTGGGGCTTGTAGTTTGTTGTACCACCAGAGCTCTCTGACAGAGAAGGCTAAACATCTAACAAAACTACAAATCCCAGAATTCCATAGCATTGAGCCATGGCAATTAAAAATGTCATTAACTGCTTTTACTGTATTAATGCTGCAATATAGATGCAGCCAGTGTGGAGTGCATCAGTTCAGTGCTCCAGCCACTCACTTCCCTCTCCTCCATTGCACCCCCCACTGCTAAACAGTGAGATGCCATTCTGTACACAAGCATGTTCAGTCCTCACTGCCCTGCAATCTCCTTTCATTTTGGGGTTCCTTGAGACATATAATCCCTATTGCAGAGACATTTAAAAAAGCACAATTTGTTCATTTTGGCCACTGGGTACTTATCACTTTCATCCCTAGAGTCTTTTCAGAAAAGGTTTTAAGAGCTGAACATGTGCACAGGCAGTGTACAAACTGCCTGCACACATGTCTAACTCTGTGAATATAATTTCTCCACTTTGGCTTTTCCCCTTCTTTGTTTTGGAATCATGATAGTGGACCTGAATATTATCTATCTAGACTAGACATGGGCAATTGTTGAGGGTTAGAGACATGCATTGGCCCCACAGGGACCCCTGGAGGGCTGCACTTTCAAAATACCACATCCCCACAAAAAAAAAAAAAAAACTGTCAGTGTGAAGCCAATATCTCCATGGTTTTGGTCCTCTTAGATCCATTTTAGGCTTGGGGGAGAACTTTTTTCACTAACATTAGTGATTGGGAATGGCACTTCTCTGGGTCACAGCAACTTGGAGAAAAGAGTGGTTCTCCTAGTCTTTAAAATGGCCCCAGTTGTGCACAACATGGAGAAATTACCTCCTACCCCCACTAGGGTCTTTTGGAAACATTTGGGAGCAAAAATAAATGAAGATAATCTATTCTGAAGGAGATTGGGATTTAGATGTGGCCCCCACTTTTACCACCTCTGATTTAAATATTGAAATGGCTCTCTTTACACACATTACATTTGCCAGTCTCTTTCTCTCACCTTCTTTTTAGGAACTCCATTCCCTTCTCCCTCTCATGAAGTCTTCCTTTTTTGTTTGTTTGATCAACCAGGGTTTGCCACAGAGTTTCCAAGAAACTCCGTGGCAAACCAAGGGTGAAATCACCCTGTGTTAAGGTCCTTTTGCACTGGGATCAGGCTGAATCCTCTGGATCCATGTCTAGTCTGGTAGGATCTGCCCTGATGCTGCACCTTGGGTTTTGGCCTGTGTCATTCAAACAGAACAACATGAGGCAGGGGGAACCATGGGCCTTTTGTCCTGTCCAGACAGCCCCATAAATTTCAGTAGGAGAGCCTGTAGAGCTGGCTTTCATGTGTAAGTCATTCTGAGATGGGAGTCTCATGGATATTCCCTTCCCAGACAAAGAGAGAAAGGACTAACTAACCTTTTACAAGAAGGGGAACTGACATCTGTAGGCAGAAAGGAAGTAAAAAAAAGCTTGAGTACATACATTAAAGAAAGAAGCAGAGAGATTAAACAAAAGGGCATGCAAGCTCTCTAGAGTTCTCTCTCACTAATCACTTTATACAAATATGGATGCCTCTTTGCCTCAAACATGGGTTGAGTTATCCTGTCCTCATAATTTCTCATGAAAACTCTTTATTACTTCTGAAAATCTTGGGGTATCTTGAATCTGCCATTTTGTCTACATCAGCACAAGGATGGGAAGCCCTAAACCAGTGATAAATGGAATTACACTGCCTCATTCTCTGCCAACAAACTAAAGATACAGGGCAGAATCTTGTTGGAGTCTTATGTCTTTGTAAGTGAACTTACATATGCAGGAAATAGAATTGGGAAGTTTCATAACATCCATATCCAATAGATAGCTGTTGTTACTATGTAGCAGAGCCAGCAAAATTGCCCAATGTGCATTGTGTGCTGATGTGCATTTTGCTGTGCACTGTGCACAGATGTGCATCACAATCATTGGTCCCGATGTGTAGCAAGCACTTTTAATCGTGTCCTGATATTCAGTTTTGCCATTCATAAGCAGGGATTTTTTTTAGAATTTCTGCTATTTAGCCAAGTGTATATTAAGTTACATTAAGTAAAAGGTGATATAGAATTCTAGCAAACATCACCTTGTAGGTATTCACATACACCTACAATGGCACAAAACTTGCTTGTGTGTGTGTTCACATGTGCATGCACACACATGAGAGTGCATGAATGGATCAACTGCTCATTGAGGAGAAATATTTGGGTGGGAAGATCAATGTGATAGTTCCCACCTACCGTGTTGTTGAAATTAACTAGGAATTATTATTTACAAATTTCAGTTCTTTCTCTTTTTCCTACTCCATGCCATTCTTAGATTTAGACAAGGATGTACTAACTACAATATAATATATCTCAGTTTGTAAGTCAGGAGTAGATCATGTCTTTTACTTGCAATAATAATCCAGCAAGTGACTACTGCCTGAAAATGGAGTACAGTACATTCAGGTACTATGAAATGGCTTGGAGCCAGGTTGGTGGTAAAAATCATCCTTACTGTACTGTTGCAAGCCCTTCTCTGAGTAGCAACAGTGTGTGTGTACCATCAAGTCACCTGTTAATGGCAACCCCATAAATTTCACGGGTGTTTTTGTTGGTTTGTTTGTTTGTTTGTTTTGGCAAGGAATACTTAGAGGTGGTTTTGCCAATTCCTTCCTCTGAAATATAGCCTACAGCACCTGGAAATCATTGGCAGTTTCCCATCCAAGAATTATCCAGGGCTGCAGTGTCATTAATGATAACCTCTAGCTTGCCTCCATTTGCAAACCTTGTTCCCATGCAAATTTTGGCATTTCAAAATTGTAAGAGATGACTTTAAAAATATTTGAGAGATGGCAGGCTTCCTCACATATATGCATGAAAATTAACATCTTGTAAAACAATAACACTTAGTGGGGCCATTTAAGCTTATCCCTTCCTCCCTCTGGTGCAATGAGATCAGCCTCGTAGTGCCTTAAATTTACTGTATCCTTGAGACATTTCTTCTAAATATGTATTTTTAAAATGGAAGATTATACATCTTTCACTCTCTTGCATGACACCTCTTTCTCCTATGTCTGAGCTAACATAAGGATTTGATATGACTTCCATCTTGATAAGGTTTTTTCTCTTTCTGTCATTATTAATCCATTGCAGTCCATGGAGGAGGTGGGGAGCAAAGCTTTATTCCTATAGCCATAAAAGCAAAGTTTCATTTTTATTGACATTGCCTTTCTAATATATATAAACAATGTGTTCCTCATAACACAATTGCTCAATCGAATAATTTTGTAACTGAGAGGAAGGCCAGATTAATGGTTAGCTCCCTGTTAGCATAGACTCTGACCCATCTACTGCAAACAACAGATCAGCTGTCATCACCTCACACAAAAAATTACAGAAATGCCAAGTAATAAACAGAGGTTCTGTTTGTTGGATTTGTTTTTCCTTTGTTTGTTTGTTTTAAATATTCTTTCTGTCTCGTTATCTGTATTGTAAGAGATGAACTTTTAACAATGTCTGGATGCTTGTCAAGATGTTTTACAGATAATGGTCACAGGAAATAATAGGAAATGTAACATAATAATTATAGATTTGAAACCAATTTATGAGCAACTTTTTTTATTTTCCATTGAGACGTATGACATAGGCTTACATTTCTTTTGGCTAGTAATAAAGCAATGACTCCAAAATTGCACATATATGCACAGCACTCCAGAAACCATCTAAATAATAAATTTTGTACCAGATCACCAAAAGCTACTTCTCCACTTTGACATATCTAGAGATACAATAGAATTTTTACTAAGGTCATAGCCATGACACAAGAGAGGCTTCTCAGTGGCTGCTCCCACCCTCTGTAATGCCCTTCCATGGGAAGCTAGGCTGGCCCCCTCCTTGCTTGCTTTTCGTCATCAAGCTAAGACACCTTTCTCTAAGCAGACATTTGATATATAATCATATCAGGGTGCTTCTTATGGAACATATGTGTTTTAGTTATGCTTTTAACTTTTGTATATTTTTATGTGGTTCTATACTGTTCGTAGATTATTTTAATTATTTTAAATGTAATTGTAATTTTAAATGTTTTTTTTTTCATCTGTGAGCCTCCCCTTCTAGGAGAAAGATGGCATACAAATGAAATGAAATGAAATGAAATAAATATCTTCATTGCAATAGGTTAAATTACAGCAATAGTCAATAATACTGCTTTCATTGGGATTGGCCATCCAGGTGCTGAGAGGTGAAACAAGTTAATTAGTTTCATCATTTGTTTCTTTTATTTTTAAAATTCTATTTATATGCTGCTGTTATGGAAATGCAAGTAAGGCAGTAATATTAAAACAGTTAAATACAATATTAATATAATAAAGTGACATCAATAATAATTAGTCAAGAGATACATTATGGTTGGAAAGTTCCTTCAGTTCAGCTCCAAGCTTCAGTTCAGCAAATTAATTAATAAATAAAATAAAACTGCAAATAAAATAACACTGTTCTTTTTACCTAAGAGAACACCTCTCTAGATATCTCCAGGTCCTCCAGTGCAACTCTATGGTCAACATCTGCCAGAGATTGATCATAGAATCATGCTGAAGTACCTACAAAAGCCTAGAGAGGTGTTTTCTCTAGGAACTTCTAGGTTCTCCAGCACAACTCTATGGCCAAATTCCAGCAGAGTTGCACTGGAGGACCTTGGGATTCCTAGAGAGAACACATTAATCAAAACCACAAATAAATCTGCAAAAGTCAAATCTGCAATTATGGATGCCAAACTGTAAATGTCAATGAAACCAAATTCAGAATTCCTTCACCCTTTGAATTCTACAAAGTAACTGGGTGAAAATGGTTCAAAATGAAATCTAGGGTTCTCCTGAAAATTCCTATGTGGCTCCAAAAGATAATTGAGTAATCCCATACTTTTTGAGGGGAGTCTCAGTGGGTGCTGCAAAGCCAAGAAAACAATGGGTGAGGCATAGAGCTCTCCCAGCCATGTGAAACAAACCTCTCTCCTGAAATCTGGTGCCTTGTAAAATCAACTCCTATTGAAAGTCTTCACTCCCCTAAGAGGAATGGAGGCAAAAAAGGGTCCTGACCCAGTGCTGGGGGCATGCTTATCTCTACCTGCTTTTCTCTCTTTTTTAGTTGCATTGTATTAATTTTTTGTGATTTGCTTTGAATCTCAGTTCTGGGGAGAGTGACAGAATTTAAGACACACAAATAAAATAACAAGAGCATCAAGAGCTGCTGGGCAAAGAGGCTCCTTACTAAGGGTAAAGAACACTAAGAAATGTTCCCATCTTCAACAAGAAAGGTGCTTTGCAACATTGGAACACCTATTTTAAAAACTGTCAATGAATGAAAGATTTTTCACATTTGAACATGCCTTGTGAAAAATTAGTTTTCTGAAAAAATGTTTTTGCAGGAAAGAAGAGGTATTTTGAACAGAAAAACAAAGACTGGTTTAGCATCTGCACTGCCTCACTCGAATGACAAGTAATATTGGATTTTGGTTTCAGCTGGGTGTCATCAGTGTCTAATATGTTGACCACCTCTTACTACTGTTTCATACAGTTGTTCAAGTGAATGGAAAAACAGAATGGAAGCCTGTGAGGTATTATAGCAATAATTGCCATAAGATCAAGTAGGGTTCCTTCTATGATTCAGGTATGCTAGCAAAAGAAAGAAAGAAAGAAAGAAAGAAAGAAAGAAAGAAAGACTTAAAACTAAACAGAAGTTGAAATATGAGTTTCTAAATATGTCACCCTAATTAAGTAACAACCAAACTTGCAACATGCCATTTAAAGAACTGAATTTTGAAAGACACAAGCAATTATTACATACAGTGTTGAATTGCAATTCAAATAAAACTCTCTATTCCACAGGGACAAGGCCACAAACAAAAAGGCCCTACATAGTACATCTTGTATCAACTCTATTCAGCTAAACAGGGGATATAGAGGATACTGAAATTAACAAAGGGGAAATAGGACCACAATAGCCAGCCCTGTCTGCTCAGCCTTGATTCCCTCATTGATATTTTTGTACAAAAGGCTGTAAACATACAATCCGAACCATGAATGTATGGTGGGGGGATTTCTCCTAGAATGAAATGCAAGGCACCTTACAAAATGCTAAAACAGGGTAATATTTTTTTAAAAAACTGGTAAAAAACACACAAACACCCATCACATTTCAAAAAGTGTAAAGACATTTTAAAAAAACGCAGCACACAGACCTAATAAAAGGACTTCTTGCAACCAATCATTAAATGCCTGTTAGAATCAAAAAAGAATAGAGAAAGGACCAACCTAGCTTCCCATAAAACGGAATTGCACAGATTGGAAGAAGTGAAAGGTCTCTCTCTCTCATGTCCTCATCAAATGGGCCTCTGATAGTGGTGAGAGAAAGCTATCCTTCCAGGATTTTAAATCTCTAGCAGGTTAATATATGTGATCTTTTAAATCGTCTGGTTCAAGATTAAAGGCAACCAAATAGATATTACCCAGATGTAGTCTAACAAGCTTGGATAGTACTATAGTCAGGCATTATGCTCAGCATTTTCATTGGAATTCTGTGCCATAATCATTACAATATGCAGTCCTCTTCTTAATACAGAGGAACTTTTGGTTATTTCACACTCAGCAGTAATCACTTGTGATTCCTTCCTTTCTTGCTATGTGAAAAATAAATTAGTGAGTAGCTCTACACTTATATGTCACATTGCCTGGGTTTGATTCTGAGGGATGGCTATTTTTGTTCAGTAACATCCCACTGACATAGAATTAAGTTGGTTGATATGCAGATCTCATGAAGATTATTTCTTACAATTAAAGCAGAAAACTGGAAAAGAAAATAAAGCTTTGAAGTACCAGCCTCTGTGTATCTACTCACTGAATTAAATTAAGTTTACTTCTAGCTTTGTGGGTATAGAACTGCAGCCACAGGGAAGCATGATAGAATATGTATGCATATATGTATGAACATATAGCTCTCCTTTGTGTTGTCAGACAGAAAGAAATCCAAAATGGCTACCAGTCCCTGAACTTTAAAGGCATAAAAAAGCCATAAATCTTAAGAATGCATACTTGGAAACAGCTCCTCTTGGATTCAGTGCCATACAAAGGGGATTTGTAACACGTTTAAGTCTAACTGAAAGATAATAGTTGGTAGCATGAACTTTTACAGACTTGAGCCTATTTTCTCAGATGCACTGAAGTATGGCTCAAGTTTATGAAAGCTCATGCTACCAACTCTGTTTCAGTTAGTCTCAAAGATTGTATTACAAGTTGCATACAAAATTGCATACAATTTTCCAGACTAACACAGGTATGTGCTGGATTCAATGGGTGTTTCTGAGTAACATACATAGACCCTGTCCTCAAAAAAGGGGAAAAGTATACACCTGTACAGTCAAAATCATCTCCAGCTAATTGGAACACCATTTAAAAAATTCTTCTTTTTTCGTTGCTTAAGGTGAAAGCCTTTGGCTTAAGATAACATTTTGCTTCCCTGAAGAAACATTATTGTTATCTTGATTTGGGTTCAGCACTTCCCAGTTCACAAGCCAAAGGCATGGATCTGGGTATAAGGATGTTCCTTATTTCTCTCCTGACCTAGACAGATCACAAGAAATGAATCCCAGGCCAATGCTTTTCAAGAGCTCCTCCTAATTCCTTTAAAACAGTGTTCCCAATGATATACACCAGTGTGATGAACATTTTTCATGTATTATTAATACATTTCTTTGTACAGTGTTCCAAAGAGGGAGGTAAAAAAAAGTTTTGATTTATTCCATACCTTAAACCCAACGTGACAAAACACTGCGATGGCAGCGGGCTGTCTCTTTCTTTTACCAAGATTTGAAAAACTGAACTTAAAAGTCTAGAATTATACTCAGATGCATTTCTCTCTTGTAATATTAACATTTTTTTTATTACCTGAACTATTTCCCCTGTCTCTCTTGACTCCCACAGCAGGGACTCTCATATTATTTCCCGCAGCGTTCCACCTCCACTTTCAGAGACGCGGATTTGAGGAGCTGCCCTACCGTTTATCAAAGCTTTCCCCTTGGTCATCAGAGAGAGAGAGGCTTGTCTAGTTTGGGCTGGTATGAAATTGCCGGCTTCTACTTTTTTCCCCCTGGCTTTTTCTTCTTCCTCTTCTTTGTATTGAGTTATCTGTTCACAGCTGAGTAATCTCACTAGAACTGCTGGGATGATGATCTTCATGCGGCACCTCTGGTAACTAAGCCAAGGGCTTGTAAGAGCAAAGTGTATTTATAGCTAGACACACAAAACTGGGGATGTGGCGGGCAGAGCTACAGGATACGCTGCATTTATCCCACACCTTTGACTGCCACACCTATTCTTTGGCCACCAATGCACCTCTTCCAAGAATAACTACTGTAAGAACTGAAGTTCCTTGTGCTACTTGAGTTTCACATCAACTAAATGCCATCAAATATCCAACATTTTTTTTTTATTACAGATGCCTAATGGGCCTTTTAAATATAACCCTAGTCATACAAAAGTGGTTTATCCATGAGAGCTTCCTTACAGAATGGAACAATACTCACTTGGCCCGCCACAGTGCCAGTTCTGCATCTAGGGTCTGGTAGATTCATTCTAGTCCATATGGCTAGATCATTTAGATGTCATCCTTCACTAGCCACATGACAATATACAGTTTCTTCTATGGCGAGAGCAAATGCCTCGATGAATTTTTGTCATTTGCACTATGACTGGTGCAGAACTGCCTGGGAATAAGCCGCATGCAAGTCCATAGAACATATTTCTGGATTTGGGCAATTAATTGCTTAGTGCATTGATTTATTGTTTAAATTTGTAAGTATTTACAAATGTAAACAAAAATTGTCTTTTGGGAGGAAACACTTATTCATTTTCTATAACACATTCCTGAATCCTACCAATAGTAGCAGAAGCCCTTCTATGAGAGAAAATTAGATCTTCTTCTAGAGTATTACCTAACACTCAATGCATGTTTTGCTAGATTTTACTATGGTGAGTGTCTTCATTTGGGGTTTTGTGCTAGACTGGATTTTTAATTGAATGTTTATTGTACTATTTTTATATGTTTATTTGTTCTCTACATTGAACAAAGAACCTCTATAAGCTTTCAGTAAATATAAAATATAAAAATGTAAGCATATTGGATTGGATCCAGACCATAAGAGTTTGAGCAGATCCACTGAAATCAACAGATTTAACATTAATCATGACTTTACTATATCTGATCCAGAACATAAGTCTCACGAATGTAAATTCCATTGACTAATGGGACTACTCTAAGTATAGATCCAGCCCATCATAGGTCCTAATTAAGTGGGACAACTTTTAAACTGATCAAAGGGTTTTAAATATGCTAATCTAATTGATCAAAAGACTAGATGTTGCTGCTCTATGTGCAGTGAATAATAGTATTCTTTCTTGTCACACAATTAATTGATCATACCCTGGGGGGAAAGAAGCATTAGACAGAGGACATTTTGCAATGTTTTACATGAATGAATATGGTGAGTGACAAGGCAAACTTAAACAGCAAACTCAAGTTTGTTGTGGGGATATTGGAGCCTTTTGGTAACAGAGATAAACGTTTGGATGGATTTTTTGTCCCCTAACTTTAATAATCTAAAAGTTTACTGTGCAGTACTTCGCTATATAACCCAAAGGCTACAACAATGTACTGAAGGTCACTGTTGCACTTCCTTTCCCTCCCAACACTTCTTCAATAGCCAACAACAAGGTTGGTTCAAGACATTTTGCTGCCAGGGGCACAGAACAAGCTGATACTCCCTACCCATCCCATGTCAGGAAACTGGCTGCATTTGCAGGATGAAAGTCTAGGACGTGTATAGCTCTGTTCTGTAGCATGTACAGCTCTGTTCTTCAGCAGAAAGAAACAGCCATGGAATCCAGTAGGAATAACTGGGAGGACTCTGATGCTGGTTCCCAATGTCTGTTGCCTGAAAGGATTGCTTTATTCTGTGTCAATGGCTGAGTTGGCTCTGACTTTTAAAGGGATGTGATAGTAATGCCAGTCACAACTACACTGACAGAGGATACAGAATATTGGCTAGTTATGCATCATAGGCACACTTTAGGCAAACATTTAAGGGGATATGTGGTGCAGTGGTTTGAGTATTGGAATATGACTCAGAAAGCATGGTTTGAATCCTCATTCAAACACGAAAACCCACTGGGTGATCTTGGACAAGTCACAAGCTCTCAGCCTCAGAGGATGGCAATGACAAACCCCCTCTGAAGAAACTTGCACAAAAAACCCCACTGTAATAGGTTCAGCTTAGAGTCACCATAAGTCAGAAACAACTTGAAGGCACACAACACATACACACACAGATGGTTCCTGGCCCATGTCTAAATCTACGAGCATTTTGATATGGAAGCGAACAATCTTGCTTCTCATCTGACAGACCATATAAAAAGAGTGTGTGTAAATCCCAGCAGCCATTTTGTTCAAGGAATGTTTTTGACAATGTACATTTAGGAGACATTTCCTCTCATACAATCCTCCTTTTTTCAGCTGAGTCCCTAGATCTTAAGCAAACACAGTGGCACATTCTCATAGTCCTTTCATTCAGGTACTCGGAAAAGAACAGTTTATGCAGAGGTGTTTAATAAATCAAAGAGACACTTACAACAATGCGGATTGCTCAGTCTAGGTGATTAGTTTTTTTGTATGCCTCTTTAGTCATTAGAAAAGGAGACCAGAGCGTGTGGGCTAGTCTCTGTGTACAAATGACTGATGGAATGGGGAGAGATCAGAAACAATATTGTAGACAACAGATGAACACAGAATATTTAAAAAGCAAGGAGGGAAGAGAGAAGCCCTGCTGAAAGATTAAAGAATAGAAAGAAGTACAAATGAGCAAATCAATTATTGTGTGAAGATTTCTAGGATGTTGTTTAATTCATAGTGGTCTGTGCTATATTAGGTTTCCTCACAGTTTCTTTTTTTTATTGATGTTTCTTTTAGCTCCTTCTCTGGCTTCTGATTCTATGGGACTGAGCAATCCTTTGAGGGTAAGTGTTATGAAATGGAGGCCTGATCCTGCCCATCATTTCTGAGAGAATTAACTGGGTTCATTCACATTGTCATATTGATTTCTACAGTGATGAAGAAGTAAGTGATAATAATACAAGAGTTTAGGCATCAGGATGTGGGAGTGAAAGCAGCTGTTCCTCCACAGAGCAGAAACTGAGCAGGGAACCTGAAGTAAAGCAAATATACAATTTTGGTTGTAGAGACACCACTACTGGCCCATCTTCCTGTCATTTTATCAGATGCATGGATTGTACAATAAGCACAGTATGGCCCCTTGTTCTTGGCTGGGCCGGAGCAAATTTCAGATCTCCGAGGGACCCAAACAAGACAATTCCAGTTCTTTTTAAAAAGAAAACCATAGTGTTTTCAAACCCAGTTTTTGATCCCACTCCTATTGCTTTTGACAGAATTGTAACAGCCCATCATGCGGCCAAAATCTGAAGTCAGTGTATCAGACAACCTGAATATGGATATCTTTACCATTCAAGTTGTTTTACTTGGTTTTCCAGACATTCTATTCAGTTTAACACTACTTTTCAGTACAATGCTCATCACATTTGATGGAAAGAACAACCTTTATAAGGGATTGTGGGGAGACATGGCAATAAAACCCTCCTTGATCGGCCCATTCATAAGGTGTGAGGGACATCCCACCTTTATATCCTTTTTGTTTCAGGCTTTTTATTTCTATTTTCCCTTCCATTGGATCTCATGAGTCTGGAGTTTGTCATGATCTACCTCTGACACAGTCAGAAAATGTACTCTTCATACCCATACTGCCATACAGTGTAGCAGCTATCGCAATAGGCTTTCTGCTGCCTGTCAAAAGAAGACCTCTGCAACACATCTCCCTCTCTAAGGGCAAACATCCCTGCAAATCCTACAGAATCCTACAGCTCCAGAGTCACCATCCCACAATCTGTAAATCCAAATCCTTAACTATTTAGATGCAAAGGGAGCTTGCAGCGCCTCTGAAAGACAGCACTAATTGAAAGACAAAAGTTGGTAGCATGAGCTTTCGTAGGTTTAATAATAATAATAATAATAATAATAATAATAATAATAATAAATTTTATTTGTATCCCGCCCCTCTGAAAACAATCGGGGTGGCTAACAAGTTAAAAATACAAAACATATCAAATCCCTAGTACCCTCCCCCCCTTAAAAAGGTATTAAATCTAATAGAGAATCAAAACCAGATGTAGGTTTGAGCCTACTTCTTCTAGTTCATTTGCAAACTGATTTTCCAAACAAAGACAACTAACTATTTAGCCACTATGAAGTGACTACAAATCTGATGAACAAACTTACCCACAAAATCCAGTTATTGTAGCAACTTTGGAGATATACATATACATATATATGCTGCCTTTCTGGAACTTGCTCATTGCCATTTCTTTATTAGGGATCAAAAGAATATTCAAAAGCATTTTTAAAATAGTAAAAACAAAACATAAAATTATCAAGTGCCAGGAAACACTGAGAAGCAAAATCCTGGACCGATGAGAATCTCTGAAGTTTGAGATTTATTTTGCACTTGGTATTTTTGCACAGGAAGCAGCAAAATGCTGTTTTCTGTGCCAAAAAAAAGTGAGAATTTTGCACAGTAGTTCCAACTACAATATTTTTGGCAAAGAAAACAGCATTTTTCAGCATTTCTGCACAAAAAAAATATATGTGAAATGGTTTTTGAAAATGGTGCAGTTTTTGAAAATGTTTTCACAGCGAAATTTCCAAAATTACTCATCACTTCTTTTGGGAATGAAATTTGTGAAGAATTAATTCCCTAATGTTTATGCATTTATAAAGAAACTGTACATATTGTTACCGGGTCTCTGTCTCTTTGTGTAGTACATATTGTTGTTATTCACAGTTGCACCAAAATCTGCTGAAAGTGTTACTCAGAATCATAATCAAAAAGATACTCTATGATCAGAAAGATTTTTTTCCAATGCAGTAGCAGATATTTTCAAAGGCACCTTGGCAGTTTTGTCATCCAAATCTCATTAAAATTCACTGCATTTCTGTAGGAACTGCTGTAGTCCAATAGCTAGTGCCTATGAAATTGAACAAATCACACACACAAGCATTGAAGTCACTGTTTTGTTTCTCTTTAAGCTTTCTTAGCCACAGGATGTAAATTGAAATATGGCCCTGTCTATCTCTCTGAACTGTTCTGTAACTTATATTCACAAGCTATACATTTGTACCATGGGAAGGAAATAAAACATCTACAGACGACCGAGAGAAGATAGCCGCAGATTGTTATAGATTTTAATCTCTAGTTATTAACTAGAAGTTTTATTGTGATGTCTGAAGTTTACCCTTGGTATTTTATGTTTGAACTGTTATTTGTTTATGCTGGTCAATGACCGAATAAAATTCTACTACTACTATACATTTGTACCATAGATATTTTTCCAAAGATGCAGCAGCTGTAGTGAGCCATAGGAACTAAATCAAATCAATTAAGATATCAATTTAGTTGTAAAATATCTAATGAAATGGGGCAACTTAATTAAATTCATTTTTAACATAGTTGATTGGTTTGAGTTGTTAATTAAATAAGGATTAATAATTAAATGAGAGACCAACAAATTTTACATTTCCCAGTTGGTTTCTTCATAAATGCAAATGGATATCACACTTTACTTTTCTTCAGGATTTCAATATGGTAGTTTAGCTAATTTCAAGATTAAAAGATCTTGAACCATCAAATAATATGGGCAGATTGGAAGGTGGCAGTTTCTGTGTTCTGTACCTGACACATTAACTGTCCCAGGAAAACTGAGTTTTGAAGCTTTCAACCCTGGGACATTTGCTGGAATAAATACACTAAAAATAAGATCCATTGTGGTGTAGTGGTTTGAATGTTCGACTACAACTCTGGGGACCAGGGTTGGATTCCCTGCTTGGCTGTGGAAATCCACTGGGTGAGCTTGAGCATGTAACACACTCTCAGCTCCAAAATATCCCATGATAGGCTTGCCTTAGGGTTGCCCTAGTTGGGAGTGAGTTGAAAGCAGACAACACAACAGCTAATGCTAAAAAATAGGGAGATGAAATTGTAAGAGACAAGAGAGAAAGCAAACAGATGGTCTTAGATAGGCTGGGTGGGATATGCTAAATTCATTTTGTTATTACCTGTTCTCCCAAGCCCAAGCAGGGATGGGGTGTGTGTGTGTGATAATCACAGGTGGCATTTCCAGCTTCATTCTGTTAATGTAGCTATCTAACTTAAAATTAAAGAGAAATTTAAAATCAGCTTAATAGTTAATTAGCCTGCTTAGTAGTTAATAGTTAATGTATTTGCATAAGATATTTTAAAGATTTTTTTAACTAAGTGCATTAACTTTTTTATACTGATTTACTTATCTGTGGCTGTATATTAAGATAGCAGGCATAGCCTACTCTCAGATTGTTCTGGATCAGGCTGATCAACCACCAAATCTAAAATGTATCTTGTTTATGACAGCCAAACACAGCCTAGATATAAAAATAGATACAAAACCTGTGCTGTGTGATTTGGCCCATAGATCTGAGAAGCTATATTAAAAAATAAATAGACTTCAGCATAACAGATAAAATTTATTAAGAAGTATCTAACTTTTGCAAAGATGTAGCTGAAGTGATGCACAAGGGCATATCTTAATAGAAAGCATAGGAAGTGGCATCACCCAAATATGATCTACATTTCACTTGATCAAAGACTTTGAGAAAAAATAATTAAAAAGTAAAAGCCTTATGCAATGAGATTTCAAATAAAACTTTGGAGGCTGACAAGATGCATCTGGCACAACTTCAAAGTCTTTCAAAGTACATATAATCAATGTTTGTCAATAGCAGTTTTGCATCCTTTAATTTATCTTTCATGGGTATAAAGCATGTTGTTATTAGGATCCAGTCCATACTTTAATTCTGTTTGAGATTTGATGAATCAGGGCGCTATTAAAATTCAGTACACCTCATCTTAGTCAAGGACAGATTACATAAAGTTGTGCTTTATTACATTCCTTTCATCTTTCTTTCTTTCTAACTAGACAAAGTTACCTTATTTATGCAAACTTCGGTGAGATCGAAAACACAGAAAATTCAATATGGCAGAGAGTACATGTTCCTCTAGGTGAACAAGCCTGTGCTAACAGTTCTATAGACAAGAACTTGGCCATATCGATGTTGGTTCGACTTGATTGATTTACATGACCTTTCTACCACCTTTCTTCTATAGCTAGAGCCCAAGATTTACCGAGTATAGGTAAATATATAAACAGATAAAACTGGACAATATTAGAACATGATTAAACAAAGTAATAATGAATTCATAATATAAAATACCATTGATTTAAAAAATAAAATAAAAATAGAACACTTTTAATAGCAGCCAAATAAAGTTGTTGCCTGCTCCCAGAAGGATAGGAGGTTGCCATCTTAGCATACCTTGAAACAGAGTCTTACAGCCTGGGAGCAGGTTCTCTTTTGTATCCCTTATTGTTCCATTGTCATGCTTTTGACAGTGGCCAGAATGGTATCCTTCCAAAGACATGGTGTCAAAGAGAAAATAATTTTTCTAACAAAATGGTTTTTCAAGATATATAATAGGGAATCCTAGGAATCTTCAGAAGCTTCTTTGAGGGTTCCTTAGTGAAAAGATTAGTAATGTTAAACTAACGTCTCTGGAAATTTGCTTTCCATCCCACCAACCTATCATTTAAAATTTATAGCTACAAGGGATACATTTGAAGTTTTATGAAACAAGGCTGTCCAGTAGACTTGATCAGCACACAGTCTAAATGAAACTGAGGATGCTCTTGAATCTGACAGCTTATAGAGATCATAGTAGAGTTATAGAAATGAAAAAGATCTTGGAGGTAAGTGTGTACAAACCTTGCTCAGGTAAGGACTTGCAACGCAAGATGTAACTATACATTCTCTGCCTGTGACCATCCAGCCTCTAATATCTCTTTTAGGAGGTTCTTCTGCATTTACCTGAAATCTGTTTTCCTCTTATTCAGCCCATTGGTTCCAGACCTGCCCTCTCAAACTGCAGAAAACATCTCTACACCATCTCCTGAATGACAGTGTTTTAGACATTGGAAGACAACAACAATCTCTTCTTTATCTCTCCTTATCTAGGGCAAACATACTTATATGGCCAATAAATCTCTGTCTGCATTGAAATCCCTCAGTACCATCTTACGTGACAACATCTTAGATAGAATATATGCAAATATAGCCAATGAAGCTTTAAAAGCTTGTATAATGAATTTTATACTTTGGAGCTGGCCCAATAAAGATATCACTGTTTGTAGTTTATGAATTTTGTGGTATTTTGCTGCATGGCCAGCAGAGCTACAGCTGAATATATTCAGATCTTTCAATAGTTCTTAGAACTGAGTTTCTGGTTGTCTTACTAATGTGATTGCCCTATTTCCCATTTGTTTATTTAAATATTTATATCTCATTCTATATCACAAGATCTCAGGATAGCCTACAAATAAAATCAATTTACACACACTAAAACAATTTAAAAAGATAAAAATAATGTTAAAAGACTTAAGATATTGTTTACTGTATCTTAGCTTTACCACCTCAAAAATTTAACAAACATATTTTAAAAGTTAAAACAATTTTAACTCATGTGCATAGACTTTTTGGAATAAAGTAATTAGGCCTCAATATTTTAATAAACAGCCATGCTTTTACCTAACTCTGAAATGAAATCAGCATAGGCACTCATTGAGCCTACCAGGATACCTTTTTTTTTTTAAAAAAAGGTGGTACTAAACTGCAGGTCTGCCCTGGAAAAGCACAGACTAGAGCAAAACTCTGTGCATAGCCTGGGTTTACTATTGGATCCATCAGTGTGATCTCTATGACATGAAGTGTCTTCTAATCTGATGTATTAGCTAAAACTCTTATCTTGAGAGAGCAGTGATCCATGCTCTGACAGTTGCATATTTTTGACTACTATAACATATTTTACATGGTTCTAAGCATGAGCTTTATAGATTATAGCAAAGCATTTGATTGTACAGATAATTAAAAGTTATGGAATGCACTCAAGGACATGGGATGCCAGTACATTTGATAGTCTCGATGAGACATTTGTACCAAGGACAAAATGCCACTGTCAGAACTGAATCTGAGAAAAAGAGTGGTTTACAATAGGTAAAGAGGTTAGGCAAGGCTGCATCCTATCAGCATATTTGTTCAACTTATATGCATAGGAAAAGCAGAGTTAGAAGCTTATCACACACGGTATTTTCCTTGTTATGGGAACTGGAAGGAGACTCTCAGGGCTGCACGCAACCAGGGAAAAACAGATTTTATCGCACAGCAAATTGTCCTCAAAATGGCCCTCTTCCATTCCGTGGTGCCAAGCCGTCCCCATTCAGTGCTGAGGGGCACCATTTTCCTCGGTCGGAAGACTTCCAACCAGAAAATTTGACGCGCCTCAGCACTGAATAGGGACAGCTTGGGGCCATGGGATGGAACGGGGCCATTTTGAGGAGGATTTGATATGCGATAAATTCCGGTTTTTTCCTGGTGGCATGTAGCCCCGAGAGTCCCCTTCCAGTTCCCATAACCAGGAAAATACTGTGTGCAATAAGCTTCTTAGACTCAGAAGAAGGAGGAGTGAAAATAAGAGGAAAGAACAACAGCAATCTCAGGTATGCGGATGATACTATAGTACCAGTGGAAGACCCCAAAGACCTGAAACAGTTACTGAAATAGATGAAAGATGAAAGTGCAATGGCAGAATTAATGCTGAAAATAAAGAAAACAAAAATAATGACCACCGAGAGAATACATAAATTCAATCTAGACAATGACAAAATCAAATAGTTAAAGAATTCCCATACCTAGGGTCAAACATTAACCAGAGTGGTGACTGCAGTCAAGGAATGCATAGGGCAGTTATAAAAGAACTAAAGAAGATCCTAAAGAGTAAAGACATATAAATCAGCACTGAAGCCAAAATTGTCCAGGCCATTGTATTCCCTATCACCATGTATGGATGCAAGAGATGGACAGTAAAGGAAGCAGACAGAAAGGTGGTTTTTTTGTTTTTTTTGGGGGGGGGTGAGATGTGGTTCTGGAGAAGAGTGCTTGGGATACTATGGACAGCCAAAAAGACAACAAATGGGTCCTTGAACAGATTAAACCAGAAATCTCCTTGGAAGCCAAATGATCAAACTGAGGCTGTAGTACTTTGGCCACATAATGAGAAAACATGGATCACTAGAAAAAAACAGTAATGCTAGGAAAGCTAGAGGGTAGAAGAAGAAGAGGAAGATCACATGCCAGATGGATGGACTCAATCAGGTGAGTCACAGGCATGGATTTTCAGGATCTGAGCAGAGCAATGGATGATAGGGAATCCACAGAGTCATCATGAGTTGGAGTTGACTCAAGGGTAGCTAACACCAACAACAAAAACTTGGAAGACAGTCTGAAAATTACAGTTTGTGTGCAATATGGCTTTGATAGTGTTACGAAAGGCTAGATGGTGTGTGACTATGTTGTGGTACACACGGCGCTAAAGTGCCGTGCTGGTGCCGTACTAGGGTTAAGGGACCATGCGGCAACCCTAGTATGGTGCGGCACCATAAGAATGGCAGCGCCCCGTGCATACGGGTGCCACCATTGTGATGTGACAGACACATAGCATCCGCATGTCGCACGATGTCTGTGACATCATGAGTGCACCATTGGCGCACTCGCGACATCCGCCCTGCAAGGCAAAAAACCCCACTTTTCGTGGATTCTTTTTCCTCCACAGGGAAGCTGCATGGTTTGGCGGCTGCGGCTTCCCTGCCGAGGAAAAACAGATGCCAGCAGGCCTCCCTTTTGGGAGGTCTGTACTGCGCCTGTATTCCACAAGTCACATCTCTGAACCCAGTCCAAGTTTGAGACCATTGGTATATGATGTACCACTTCCACTTCTATGTGTCTGTCCATGTTTTAACATCATTGATGAGATTCCTCCACATCAAATGTCTCCTTAATGTGAAGTTTGCAGAGTATCTGCTAAAAAGACAGCCAGAGTTTCCCACAACTCCCATTATGGAATGTGCTTCCCAGAAAAATTTGCCACATGCCAACATTGTTTTTGTGCCGTCATCAGTTTAAGAGTTATTCCCTTCCCTACACCCAGCCTATTTACATTTGTGCTATTTTAACCCTTATTGCATATTGGTATTTTAATTCCAGCTAGCTAATTTTATAGCTTGGCTGATTTTACATTTTCATTGTTTTATTAGATTTTAATCATGTTGGCTTTATATAGCTTTGGTATTACATTTTCAGATCTTGTATCATTGTATTTTTTTTTAATTTGCAGAATATCTAGAGGACTTATATTTTATAAAATACACACACACACACACACACAAAATCACTCCTTGAGATTTATTACTGTGCTTCTGTATGTAACTCAAAGGCTGGCTGGAATGTGTTATAATGTGGTGTTAGCTGAACTGGCCCTAATGGAACTAAACTCCCTTATGTCAGTCACTTTGTGCTAGCTGAACCCAGAGAGGACTGAGATCAGCCAGCTGAAGAGCCAAAGAGGAGATGGGAAGGGGGCAGAGTGAGAGAGGAGCCAAGTTAGGCCACATCCAAACCTTGTTCAGTCCCTGTGCTAGCAAATAGTCCAAGATTAGGGTTGGCCTAAAGTTATTTCCAACACATGGAAACCAAAGGGAACTCCTTCAGAATCCATGGGTCCCAATTTGTCAGTAGAGCCACACATGAATTTGACTCTATCCTGGAAAGATGGAGGTTTGACTGAGCACAGCTTTAGCCAGCCTATGTTGCCTCAGCCAGCTGTTGGACTTCTTGATGAATTGTACTGATCTAGTTATATCTTCTCTTCTAAGAGTCAGACTAATGAATCTGATAATATACTAAAAACAGGCTGTGCAAATCTGTCGACTTCCAGATGTACTGGACTACAAAGCCACCCACTGTGGCTATATGTCAACAGTTATGGGATTGTGGTACAAGACAGCTGAGGGGAAACAAGCTGGGGAAGGATGATCAAAATGAAAGGAATTACATTTAATATAGATGTAGATATAGATGACATAGATCCAAAACACACTTCAGAAATATCAAGTTTGAGACTGCTTTAACTACCCTGGCTCAGTGCTAGGGAATTCTAGTTTATTGTGGCACCAGAGCTCTCTGACAGAGATGGCTAAATGTCTCACAAAACTACAGTTCCCAGAATTCCTTAGCATTGAGCCAGGACAGTTAAAGTGGTCTCAGGCCTGGAACAGAGGGGCCTTTCATGACGGCCTCGTCATGTGCTAGGGTTGCCTTGGGGCAGCGTGGCCGCATGCCTCTCAACCCTAGCACGTGACTAGGGTGTAACAATGGCAGTGCCCTGTATACATGGGCGCCACCATTGTTACGTAAGCACCACACAGCACCAATGGCACACTTGTTATGCCACCGCTGCAGCATAAAAAGAACCCGCTTTTCATGGGTTCTTTTTCTGCTGACAGCAAGCCACACAGTTTGGCAGCTGCGGCTTCCCTCCAGTGGAAAAACAGGTGCTGGCAGGCCGCCCTTTTTGGGTGGTCTGTACAATGCCTACAACTGGATTATTTCTGCAGTTTGTTTTGAACCATAGATATAGCTGCAAAAGTCCCTAAATATTTGCCCATGAAAGAGTTATACCCTAGCAGAATTGTCTGACTGAACACTGAAAGTATAGTTAATAATTTGCAAGACACAAAACTTTTATTTGACAATATAGGTTGGCTTAACAGAGGAGGGGAAAGGTTTTCACAAAAAGGAAGAAAACCTTGTTAAACCAGGATGGTTAAATGTTTTTTCTGTTTGCCAGTTTTCCCTCTGATTGTTTTTGTGGGGAATACACCTGTTTGTGTAAGTATACCAATTTAATGTGAAAGTTGAAGGTTTTCATGGCTGGCATCCATAGTTTTTTGTGGGTTTTTCGGGCTGTGGCCATGTTCTAAAAGAGTTTCTTCCTGACATTTCGCCAGCATCTGTGGCTGGCATCTAAGATGCCAGCCACAGATGCTGGCGAAATGTCAGAAAGAAACTCTTCTAGAACATGGCCACAGAGCCTGAAAAAAACCACAAAAAACCATACCAATTTAAATTTGGTGTTTAAAAGTGGTTGACCATACAATGTCACAGCTGAATCATGTTACTAGCAAGGCTATGCATTGCAATAATCAAGAAGTGTTTTACTTAGAATTTTTACTTTTTGATTTATTGATTGATTGATTTTTTAATTTCAGTTTGTGAAAACCTTATTGATTTCAGCCCAGTTTCATCTATACAATAAGAAGAGTAGTTATTTGTTATTGCTTGTTTAATGAAAGTAAACTACTTAGAGGTAGAGATATTTTCAAGCCAGACCAAAATGTTGTTCAATTAAAAAAGCAATGGTTGGAAGCCAATATTCATGGCAATATTGTAAAAAAATAAATAGAATATACATTTTATACTGACTGAAAATTCATTAGCATTGCCAATGTGCAAAGTAGTTCTGCTTTCACTAAGAAAGAGCACAACGGAATTTGCAGCAGGATATGGATTTTGAGCATTATTAAAGTAATAGGCACTTTTTGGAATAAAAGCCAGGGGGTAAAATGTTGTGATCACTCCATGGCAATATGTTACAAGCTGACTATATTTTTGGTCATGATGGTTTGTGCTAAAGGAAAGCACCAGCATAATTCTCATAGTCAAGAGGTTTAGCTAAATGAATGAAGTTGTATGAAGAAGATGTTACATGGAGAAACTCAGGATGGCTTTCTTTTCTTTCTTTCTTTTTGGTGCAGGGGGATAGTTTGTATTTTGCATGTCAAGAGCTTTATGTGGGAAGTCTTGCATCTCTGCCTCTAGCAGAGTTCCAAAGGGTCTTGCCCATTTTTCCTGCTGTTCTGCCAGGACTTTGACCTTAATTGCTTCAACAATCCCAATGTAACTGCTATTTCTTTGTGGTGGAGGTCTATTTTAAAATAATATAGAATCCCCAACTGATTCAGAACTAGGTTACTTGTGTTTAGCATGGAGCCAGTCAGATTATATTGCACAGGGGTGGGGATTATGGAGACCTCCAGATGTTTAATTAGCAGCTCTCAGCAGCCCCAAGCAAAACAGCCAAAGGTGAAGAATGTTGGGTGTTGAAGCTCAACAACTTCTGGAGAGCTATACAACTCCAGTGTATTTGTTGCTAGTATGTTTCTGGGTTAAATTCTAGGTGCTGGTTTGATTTCAGTGGCTTGCTATCAAAGTGTTTTAATGGACACCAACTCATTGGTTACTCCTTTGAGCCTGCCTGAGAACTCTGTTCCACCTCTGAGGCACCCAGAATCTGGAACAGGTCCAGGGAGGTATGCTGTCCCCATTGTGTGCTTTTAGACAAGTAGCAAAGATTATTTGATTTCCATGCTATGTACTGTCTTCAAAACATTATTATTATTGCTGCTGCTTTTAGGTTTCCTGTGAATGGTTTTTAAAATATTTTGGTTAATTTATTGTTGTTAGTTACGGTTTCCTTGGTTAATTAAAATACACGAATTAGAAATGTCAAAAACATATAAGCTTTCCCTACTGGTGGCTTCAGTAACCTCTCTCTGGCTTTTGTAACATGTGCTCTAACATACAGACAAAATGCACAGTTGACATTCTGGTCAGGTGCTGTACTAAGACAATGAACAACTTGATTGTGTTTGTAATATTACTCAGTTTAGAAGCCATTAGCAACTTTTTGAAATACTTTAATATCAGAATAATCATAAAGTTCAGATCTTGAGTCCAAGTAACATGATGGGACTTCTCACAAGCCATTAACATGGCAAGTCCTAGTTAGACCCAGGTACCTGAGTAAGACCCAGGTAGAAATGTGGGGTTGGGACAACAATATCACATATAAAGCAGTGGGATTCTGCCCTTTACATGGTAGGAACAAAATCTAGAACTCATCCCTTCCTTACCACAACAGTTTATCTCATAATCAGTTGTCACTAGCTTTTCTCTTTGTTACATAGTATAACAACCTAAAGCTACAGTGTAACCCAGGATCATCTGGGCTACCTTTTCTGAATGCTCTTTTTGTGTGTGACAAGTAAGGGGGGTTACTGTCCGGAAAAGCTGCCAGCAACACTGACCGTAGCTGATAACAGAGCCTTTAGTTCAGTGGAAGTAAAGCAGACCCAGCAAAGAAGCAGTCCGAGGGCAGGTCAAGAATACGAGCTGAAGTCAGGATTCCAGAGATTCCAACGTTCCGAAAGTCAAGCCGAAGTCAGGATACCAGGAAACAGCGTAGTCAAACAGTCCAGGGTCAAAACAGCCAAGAGATAACGTAGTCCGGTCCGAGGTCAAGGTAACAGAGAATCTAGATACTAGGAGCTAGCAGCAATCACGCCGAGGGATCATGCAATAAACTCTAGCAACCAGCATTAGTCTCTCTCCCACTTAAGTAAGGGAAACTCTCCCTCGTGCCACCTGAGGCTGGTTGGCTAATTGCCTCTCGGCAATCCTCTGTGATCTGCATCTGCAAGAACTCTCGGCTCTTCTCTCTTTGTAAGAAGGCACCTGCAGGCAAGCTTCGTCTCCAGACTCACCACTAGGCTGTGGTACCGAAGGAAGCCTCTCTGTGGCACTAGGACCTGGTTGAACCTCCTCCTCTGGGACTGGAGGATCACAGCTGGGAACAGCACCTGGCATTGCCTCAATCAGCCCTTGCTCTGGAGGAGGCTCATCCTCCTCCTCATCCTCCAAGAGCTGATCTTGGCTGGCCATGACAGTTACATCATCTTCTAATATGAGATAAATCCATTTGCACTTCTCAAAGTAATAAGAGAACTGTATCCTTTGATTTTTGCATTTCTCCAAATGTTATGATATAGGTCTCCCAGAAATATATTAAGCAAAATGTATCATCAAAAGGCATATAATGGGTGAAGCCACTTATAAAAATGTGTTGTTAAGTTGATTTTGACTTATGACAACCCTATAAATGAGTGATCACCAAGTCATTATATCATCAACAGCCCTGCTCTGGTCTTGTAAACCAAGAGGCTGTACAGACCAACATTATACGCTGGTCTCAGGGCAGAGTGGGGGTGAGGCATTCACATGACGCATGCCCTGATGCTGCCCTGATGCTGCCATCATGCCATGTACCCAGCTGCATGGCAGGCAGCATCACAGAGCTCCTTTGGTGCTGCGGCCAAAAGGAGCACCAGAAGGTAGGGCTGCAGCAAAGGCACCCTTTCCATGGTGCAAAAAGGAGTCACTTTTTGCGGCTCCTTTTTGTACCGCCGAAATGCCAGATTGGGGCCATGGCATGTAGTTGTCATGGTCCCAATCTGTCACTGAAAGGGGTGGTCTGTTTAGCCCCACAGAGCCATGGCTTTCTTGTTCGCATCTGTCCATATGTAATACAGTCTTCCTCTTGCTTTTTCTAATGAATCAAGTCTTCTCATAATATGTCTGAAGTATGGCAGGCTCCACTAAGTCATTTCTTCTAGGGAGAAATGTCAGGCTTCTAGGGAGAATTCAGGCTTGATTTGTCTTAGGACCCATTTACTTATTATTTTAGTAGTCCACGGTATCTGTAGAACTCTTTTCCAGCACCACAATACAGATGAGTTGATTTTCTTCCTATCAGCCTTCTTCACTGTCTGGCTTCCACAACCATACATAGAAACGGGAAATGTGATGCCATAGGCAATCCTAACTTTAGTTTTCAGTTATATATCTTGACATTTCAGGAACTTGCCTAGTTCTTTCACACATGCCCTTCCAAGTCCTGGTCTTCTTCTGATTTCGTGATTGCAGTTTATGTTCTAATTAGTGACTGAACCAAGGTATGGAAAATCCTGAACTCTTTCATGTCTTCATTGTAGATTTTTGCATATACCATACACACACAAAATTCATATGATTTTGTGTGTGTGTTTGTGTGGAATTCAAAGAACATTCACAAACTAACATGAAAATGGAATGGACCAAATTTGAGCTTGAACAAATGAAGCCATTAAAGAAAATGAAACAGACAGTTTTAGTCATTTCTGGAACAGGAGTTCCATTCCCTCCCTTTATATGTCAATGGGAGAGATATGTTTAACATTGCCCTGCATAGATGGTTTGACAACAGGTAGTGAGGACTAAATTTGGCCTTACTTCTAAGCATAGTTGCTTAAAAGCAGGGCACAAACATTTATGAAACAAATTTGCTCTTAACATTCCATGATCTACCAAGCATGTGTTCTGGGCATGCAAGAAAATATCTTCTGTTGCATTTGCATTGTACTACAGTATTAGCCTCCAGAGGAGAAGAGCAACTTGCCAATTCAGCACTTGCTCATTGATCAAGGGAACCAGATATGCTCTTTTTACAGGATGGGCCTGGGTCTGCCTGAAGCTACAGGATTGCAAAATGTCTTAGCTAGATGCATTAGCAAATGTTACACTGATCTCGTATAGAGGGGAAAATTCTTTCTGACCCCTGAAGGCAATCAGCATATGCCCTGAAGCATGAGAGTTCCCTTACAGCTAAAAAGTCTTAATGGGTTTCCATAAGCTTTAAGTCGAACAGCATAACCTGCACTCTCAGCACAGATAGCAAAATATTTGATGATGCAAAAAGAAAAAAAAATCTTGTGTCAGGCTCATCGGAAGACTTGCCTTTTACTTCACAAATGAACAGGCTTTGCTAAATGTTTCAGAGTGAAATCTGACCTGTAGAAGAGGCCAAGTACACAGGCTCAGTTTAAACGGTGCAAAGCGTTGTAAGTCTTCACTGTAAAATGAGATAAAATGGTATCCTTTCAGGATGTGGTTCAGAGGCAAAATCTCAGGCATAGCAGCACTACTAGTTCATAAGATTTTCAAAACCATTTTCACTGTACTTTGCACTGCTATGGTCTTATTTAATGCCCTCATTCTTCCACTAGAAGTCACTAAAGGCTTGTTTGCATTGGCCAGGATACTCATGGGGGAGCTGGGAGTATCCTGGCCCTACATCTACCCTAACCTCCCACCATTACTTGGCTCTCTGTTTCTACACCACAGTATCTGTTTGCACAGTCATCCTGCTAAGCTACCTGACACATCTGCCACATATTGCTTGCCTTTGAGGTCAGAAAGAGGAGCCCAGAACTGCTCACATCACTGGACACCTCATTCTGACATTAGAATGAGTGGCATGTGGTGGCAGCAGACACACTTGGCAACTCAGCAGAACATCTGTGTAGCCAGCCACTGCAGAACAGAAATGGAAGGCTCCAGATCTTCCCAGAAGATCCTTTTTAAAATATAAATAAATAAATGTATTTTTAGGCTGTTTTACCAGTGTGGTGTAGTGGCTTGAGTGTTGGCCTATGACTCTGGAGACCAGGATTCACTTCCCAGCTTGGCCATGAAACCCACTGGGTGACCTTGGGCAAGTCACACTCTTTCAGTCTCGGTGGAAGGCAATGGCAAACTTCATCTGAACAAATTTTGCAAGGAAACCCCCATAATAGGGTTCTCCTTAGGGTTGTCATAAGTCAGAAATGACTTGAAGGCACAAAACACACATGCCCTGGTTCTGATGTGGAATGTTCTGGACATCATGCAGCCTACTCGCACTAGAACTGGGTTTGGGACATGTGTTGTTCAAACAGGAAAACCCTAGAACGGGGCAGAAACAGGCCTTTTAGCCCAAGCTGATTCACAATTCAAGTACAAGCCAGACAAAGGAAATACTAACTCATTCAGAGAGACTCTAAGAGAGTAGCTGTGATTGGAGTGTCCAGAACATGATGGGAATGCTACCTTGGCTGGTCTAGCTGTAGAATACGAGGAAGCAACCTACAGGGCATCATGGAGCTGGAGGGCTGGACAGATTAGGAAAAGTCCTGAGTGATGTTGCAAGACTGCTGGTCCTAGAAGTGAGGAACACCATCACTGGGCAAAAACTCAGCAAAAACTCTTGGGCTGGTGCTGATTTCTGTTTTGTTTCTATGCATTGCATAACTATTATTTGTTATTTGACGTTTTTAATTTGTTGCCTGCTTTCTTTATTGTACCCTTTCCTGTATTTTTATGTATTATGTATATGTATTATGGTATTATTTCTTAGACTGCACACCATGGGCAGGTTTACTTTATCTATTTTATTGTTTGTATGTACAGCACTGTATAAATCTACAGCGCTATATAAATAAAGC
>NC_056524.1:201893897-201897909 GCF_019175285.1 Sceloporus undulatus | reverse complement strand
ATAATAATAATAATAATAATAATAATAATAATAATAATAATAATAATAATAATAATAATAATAATAATAATAATAATATGTTTTTGGTTCCCTCTGTGGGCCACTGTGGAACTAACTGGAATTATACTAATATTTATATTGTTGCTGATATAAACCAATTATATTATTCCTGGTTACAGAAATAAATGCAAAAAGATAAAGCTCCTTGGAACTCCTAAATACTATGCATATACATTTCCCAAAATTTCTAATACTTAACAATAAGCATAAGTGGCAGTTTGTTGACTTGCCTCTTCATACTGTACTGTGGTCTGCAAACATGAAAGAGCTAATGACCACAAAGGCCTAGCCATAAGGACCTCTGAATATATAAAAGTGAATAAATTTATGGCAAGATCTTTCAATATGCTATGCAGAAAATAGGGTGACAACTTCAAGTCTCTTTCACTGGGCAATCCATTTGGCCAAATTCTGGAAGATACAGGAACCACAAAAGGGAATGCCTTAGGAGGGGTAAGCTGGGGGATCATCAGTGTGATTCTACCACTTGAACAGCTAGTAATAAATGCTAGTAATAAAAACACTTCATCACACAGGCACACACATGTGACGAGAGTAAAAGAGAGTGCCCACTTTCTAATGCTCTGTCACTAGGTTTTGCAAGTTGACATGCTATTAGAAGGGGACGAAACATCCTTTTTTCAAGGATGTTATTTCATCATCATTTATCTTAGTTAAACATTAACATAGTTAGTTGGCCAATGTGCTGGAGAGAGCCCACTGCCAGGAGAAGAGCAGTGTGAAATGCATTGTGAAGATTTAGAAGTTAACAAAAGCTTTTAGATATTTGTTTTGCTTTGTTTAGCTTTCTGTGCCTGCCACACAAAGCACTGGAGTGACCTTTCTGAAACTGGGCTGGGTTAATCCCCCCATCAACATCTACCACATTTCCAAATTTTATGTAGATGTGTGGAATAACATAAAAGTTGTAGTGAGTTTTTGTTTTTTCATATACAAATCAATGTGGGAGAATCTGCAATCAGGATTCCAAAATATCAATTTAGCTTTGGGATCTGGATCAGAATAGATTGAGTCCAGATTGATACAGAGTGAATTAGGATAGAAACCAAAGACCCTTGCACAGCTTTACTTTTTATCACATGACCAGGACTGGTTAGATCAAAAATGAGCAAAGACAGCATACTCAACAACTGTCCTGATTTGCCTTTGCCTCCCTTTCAGGCTGAGAAACTATGACTTGTCCAAGGTCACCCAGTGAATTTCCATGTCTGAGCAGGGATTCAGTCCCTGGTCTCCAGAGTAATAGTTCAATGCTCAAAACACTACACCATGCTGGTATTTGTTCTCCCTAAATTATTTCCCCTAAATTATTGGTTTTGCATTTCAGGATTTGTTGCAAAACATTCACAAAAGGTCTTTTGAACATTTTTTTTTTTTGCATTTTTTTTGCCTCGCAGGCTGAGAGAAAACATTTTGTATTTTTTCATTATTGTATGCAAGAACTAAACAAGAAAAGATTTATGTCCTTCGGTCAAACATTGCAATCTAAAAATTGGTATTCTTTGCAAGTACTAACCAGGGCTGACTCTGCTTTATTTCCAAGATCAGACAGCCTTTAGGATGTTTAAGCATAGTGATTTTAATCCTCGTGTCATTTGAAGAATGGTATAGCTATATAAATTTAAGAAAAGGACCAGTTTAGACTGAATCCACCAAGTGTGCTTTCTCTCTTACCAACTGCCACTTTCAAATTGACAAGTCCCAATTGCAAGTTGGAGGGCACGTACCTTTCAGCATTTCACGGGGAACATGTAGCCAAAATATTAATGAGAAAGAAGACACAAGCTAGGAGAGGCTGCTGCATTTTTCTTTTGTCTGGGCCTACTAGGAATGAAAAAAATCCACCCCTTCCTCTTTTCTAACTGAGTGTTAACTGCTTTTGCACTTTGAATTCAACTGGCAGCAGTTGAAGTAAGCTGATGGCAAAATGGAGAAATGGGAGGAGGAAAGAGAATCTGGAACATTTTAAAAGCAGCTGAAAAAGTGGAATGAACGAAGACTGATTAGGACTGTCCCTGCTCAAGTGGGATGGTATGGATACATTTACCACCTCACTGTTTTGGAGTGGTAGGTATGGAGGCAGTAGGAACACAGATGCCAGTGATATCCTACACTACGGGCATAGCAGCCAGGCCAAGCTAAAAGCAAAGTCAGGAATCAGGGCCAAGATCAAAATGTTGTATCTTACAGGAAAACAAGTCAGTCCAAACAACAGTAACGCACAAGATTTTCAGATGGAGGAAGAAAGCCAGGAGTAAAAGGTATACTGCTGGCAAAGTCATGCAATCACACTGAAGGTTTTTAGACACATCACACTTACCCAGGACTTAACCCACAAAGATCCAGAAAGGCTCCAGCAACAAAGTACATGGAGAAGTCCTGGAAATGGTTTCTTGCTGGAGCCTTCCTGGATCTTCAGGAAATCTTCAGTGCAATCACACAATTATCCCAGGAGTATGCATTTTTCTTCCCGTTTTTCCCATCTGATAATCTTCACAGAAGCAAGGTCATGCTGTCTGTGGTCAAAGCACAAGCAGAGCCAAGCAATTAACAAACAAAGTTGATCTCATGATGAAAGTAAAACACAGTACAGGGTAATACACCAGATGTGCAGGTACCACAAACTGCATGGAACTTCAGTCAGGATAAAAATTACTGCTGGCTACTGTGCAGTCCTAAAATTGGAGTTTATATTCCAGAATTACCAGAGCTTCATGAGCATCCAAAGTGAAGATACTGTGGGCTGCCTGACAAATGGAAAGGTTCCTACGGTTGAGAATTGCAACTCGTAGTTCAACATTTTAGTTGGTAGCCTCAAGGCAACCCCATGCTTTCAATCAGTATCATTCCAGCAGACTATGAGAGGGTCCAGCCTCCTCTTCTGACTGCAGAACTGAGCTACCTCTATTTAAAGGTGTAATCTCCAATACTGTTGAAGGCTCAAGTACTTGGAGAGCTGCCACCCTCATGTTCTAGGGGCTCAAATTACTCCTTGTTGGAGAAGAACAAAAATATGACAAAGATATCAATTTCACCACCACTGCCACAATATCATTGTAAGAGGCAGCAAAGAAAATTCAATGTGTGCCAATTTTTCCAAGCTGTAATTGTATTTCTTTGTCTGCACTATCCAGACAAAAGTCACCAAATCTCAGAGAATAGAAAGCAATCTATATACCAGTGGATGGATCTAGAGAAAATAGGGCCTGAGCTCTCCCTAGAAGCAAAGATGCCTAAACTCATATCACGAGAAGAAAGGACTCACCAGAAAAGGCTGTAATGCTTGGTAAAGTTGAGGGCAATAGAAAAAGAGAAAAATCACATTCCAGATGGATAGATCAAATCAGAGAAGCCACAGCCATGAATCTGCAAGAGTTCCACAGGGTGCTTGAGGATAGGATGATTTGGAGGTCTCTCATTCATAGGTTTGCCATGGGTTGAAGTAAACTTAATGGCAGTTAATAACAACAACAGCAACAACAACATGAAAAGGTGAAATTAATATGATTTCAAGTTATGACATTTTGAAGTAGAACCACTTTCATATTATATTTTATAATCTCTGCTATAAACAATGTGTTTACTACCCTTACACACACAAATGCACGCACTCATGGAAAACAGCTTCTTCTTGTGTTTTAAATTAAGGATTTTTGTTTTTCATATCTTGGAAAGTAATACATTTTTATAAGTTTCCTCTAAATTTCCTCTAGCTTCAAAATAAAAATTGGCTCTGCTTCTTCTACAGAATTAGCATATTTAACATTTTAGTATTTCGATAACATGGAGCATCCATCCATGGTGGAGAGGACAAACTAGTTTTGTCTAATAAGTGCCAGTACCTTTTCTAGTTCCTTTGAAAGACAAGCCCTCCCTCTTCTGGCTATACAGAATATAACAGGCCAGGAGAAAATTACATGTATCTCACACT
>NC_056524.1:201871599-201893887 GCF_019175285.1 Sceloporus undulatus | reverse complement strand
TTATTATTATTATTATTATTATTATTATTATTATTATTATTATTATTATTAACCTTTATTTATAAAGCGCTGTAAGTTTACAAAGCTTGAAGCTTTTTTGTAGCTATGTAGTAGCTTAAAATTTCTCACTATTCATGTTGATATGCTGAATTTATATGCTGGCCAAAAATCTAAAATAATATATTTTAAAGTGTCAAGAAACAGAAAGTGCACAAAATGATGATGATGACAATGACGACAATGATGATGATATTTATTTCTATCCAGCCTTTTTCCCAGTTCAGGACTCAAAGCAGCTTACAAGTTAAAATTCAAAAGATACAAAAGTTAAAACAAGATTAAACAATTTAAAAAAAATGTAAAACATGTATCATTCGACAAACACAATCACACATGTCAGCACAACAATTAGCAGGATCCAGTGCATTGTTTAGGTGAGATGGGCCTTATGTAGGAGATTATTGCACTGCTTTTTTTCCAATCTGGGCAGAGGCTGAGACCAGGCTGGGACCATGTGTTATCGCTCAGCTCCATACCCAGATAGGAACCATCCCATACCCAATCAGAACGTCTCCCATTACTTTGCTAAGAACGGAAAAGGAGCATTTTAAGCTACGTACTGGAGAAATCCCAATCTGGCTAGAGATGGTAACGATCTGGGCATGGAGCTATGTGATATAACATGGTCCCAGCCTGGATAATTTAAGATCGATTTTCAAAATGGAAATACTTCATTAAAAATAGCAACCCTAACAGCACTTTAATCTGACTTATCTTATTTAGCATTAATACAAGTCCATTTTTCCCCTTTATGCAGCTTTGTGGCATCCTGTCAACATGGTTTGATCAGCTAACTGGTAATCAATATTTCTTCTTCATAACAAGTATTTCATTATATGCACACTGTTTTTTAGGGAAGCTATACATTAACTGAAAAAGGTGAGCAAAACTAGTGTAATGACACATAAAAAATAAGTAGTGTAGGAAATTAAGACTGCAGCCTTGGGGAGTAACTCCCATTGACTTCAAAGGCAATTGCTTCTATGCTAAATTAAAATAAATAAAATAAAATTAGAAATTCTGCATATTTTCTAATGGCGATTTGATGAGACTAACAGAGAAGTGAACTGAAATATTTGTTACTTGTCATAAAAAGGATATCTTTAACTAACATCATCAAAATGTGTTTTTTTAATGAAAAGTTACCTTTTAATTCAAATCTCAGAATCTTTCGCTCAGCATGGTTACTAATCATGCTGCCTATGGGATACTGGGCATTATATTTCAAAAAAGTAACTTTTCTTTACTTTTGGTTTTTTAATATTTTATTATGCAGTATGTCAAAATATATACAAATGTTGGCTACCACTTGACTTGTAAATTAAGATTATGGAGATCCTGGAAATGCTTCTTTTATGGCAGGATATATCTTAAGATGATATAAGGCTTTGCTTTTTTGATTTGTCTATGATTTCATACTATGAATTTCTGTTTTTTGGGGGGGAGAAGGCTAAAAACTAAATGCATGAAGAAAATATGAAATGCCATAATTTTTTAGGTGTTATTGAATAATATTAGAAACTGTTTAGTGATCATTTTTATAACAAAAGATTTATAATAGAATTTCTTTATGGATACTTTTTTATTATGTCATTCTTTTTGGATTACTTGCATTACTTCTCTGCACTTTGTGCTCTCTGCTCTAGTCTATGCAGAAATGTATCAGCTATAAATCTTTAACTGTGCCTTCAAACTTTCCACTATGTTTTGGAACTACATTCACTTTAACTCTTCTTTTCTTCATTTTTTGTTGCAATTATGTACTAAATTGCAATGGTGTATATACAGAGGAGGGGGGATATTTTCAAATGTTTCCCTTAATACTGTGGGCCTTATAATGTATTTAAAATGTCAGCCAAGGGACACTCCTGTACTTCCTTCAAGGCCAAGTCAGCAAGGTCAGATAATAGGCTTCTGCAGAAAACTAATCTTGTCAAAGGAAGAGGAAAAATAATAGACATTGTGGAAAGAAGCACTGTATAGCAGAGAAAAAGCAAACATGGGGAAATGTTGGCTTTAACTACAAAAAAAGAAATACATTTGCACAGACTATAGAGAACAGAAACCTGAGGGAATGTACAGTATAGTGGAAACACTGACAAAACCAAATACTGGATACTGGAAATGACTTCACGGGATAATCTTGACTCAAAAATGAACAGACTGAATAAGAAAACTAATGTAAAAGTAGAACTGATGCCAAAGTGATTGTGGAGGAAAATGAAACTGCTGACATGGATATATAATTAACTAGCCCACAGCTTTATTAAAATGAACAAATCAATAAAATAGCAAGGGCAGGTGTGAAGGCTTGAAATTAACTTATAATACAGTCAGCCCTTCTTATACACTGATTTTTTATACACGGATTCAAGCATCCATGGTTTGAAAATATTTTTAAAAAGTATAAATTTCAAATATCAAATGTTGACTTTCCATTTTTTATAAGGACACCATTTTGCTATGTCATTATATTTAATGGGACTTGAGCATACATGGATTTTGTTATACAAGGGGGATCTTGGAACCAAACTCCAGAGTATAACAAGGGTCCACTGTAAGTACTGTTTGTGGGAGCCAATCTGGCTAGCAACAAACAATATTCATCTGCCACCCCAGCTCAGACCTAAGCTACTAAACTAGCTGTATGCACTGTGCTTGTTTAGATAAGAAGCTGAACAAAAGCTGTCAGTCTTTGCAGGGTGACATACGTTCACCAGCCCAGACAGTTCTCCCATCAATAGCAAGTGCCCAGCCCTGTAATATGTGCCCATCTCTTGACATTGTTAAGATCATGGACTCTTACCAAGAGGCTCACTCTGTGGTCCATTTCCAGTTGCATGTTGGGCCGCCTTCCAGGAATTGTGACAACCTATATTTACTATCAAATTGGATTGGAATAATTAAATTACAGTACCTGATACCCAAGTAATTTCTTGAAAGAAGAGAAAAAATGTGTCCACTCAGGAATATCATGAAAAGACTCCTTCCTGTGTCCCAAACACTACTACATTAGAGTGACTTTGGGCTTGGCTACATTGTGGATATACACTGAACTTGGCCTGATCTCAGTGCAATCTGTCCAGACAGCATACAGCCAAATCTGTTGAAAAGGTGCTGTTTTAAACTGCTAACCTGTTTTACGAGAAACTAGTATTTACTCCAGATCAGTTTTCTTGGCTGTCTGGACCCCTGGATCAGGTCCAATTAAGCCCAGTCCTGTTGAATAGACAGTAAACATGGCACAATCTGCCTTACCCTGTGCTGAGCAGGGTAGGTAAGGGATAGTCTTCTTTGATGATGCTTTCACTGCTCCCTCATAGGCGAGGCAGCCCTCTGAGGGAGCTTGCCCAACTCTGTCACTTCTGCTGAGGTTAGACTGAAGCACCCATTAATCAGCAAGACAGGGAAGAGTGACAGCATTGGCCAGGCTTTCACAAGAAGCCGCTAGGCTAGTGAAGTGGCAGCATCAGTGGGAACAAGGGGACAGGCCAGTGGGGTGATGTGGTGTTGGCCTGGCTGGCAAAATAACACAGTATTGCATGGTATTAGGTCTGGTGGTGCAATGGTGCAATAGCTAAATGCCTGTACTGCAGCCATTCACATTCAATATCATTGAATATCAAATGTGACTTCAATATCAGCCAGGGGCTCTGGATCAACTCAGCTTGGCATCAATCTGTAGGTCACTAAAATGAGTACCCTGCTTGTTGGGAGAAATTAGCTTATACTTTGTAAACCATTTTTGCCCCCCTCTGGACATACTCCATCTTGTCAATATTCCTCCTGAATTGTGGATACAGGTGTGGTCTGACCAAAGCAGAATAGAGTGGTACTATTACTTCCCTCAGTCTAGACACCAAACACCTATTGATGCAACCTATGATCATATTGGCTCAGTATAAATAATACTGGACTACTTGGATTACTGATCTCAATCTGTTTATCCGGGGAAACTGGATTATCAACTACCGAAGAAGACAAACCACTCCACAATTAAAGTTCTAGAGCATTGTTAAAACCTGAATGGTTCATACCTCATTGTAAGAGTTTAAAGACATAACATCAGCACTCTGTGCTTGGGTGGTTATTTCTTCTGGAACCAAGTAGAAAATAAATGAATGGATCAGAGAATATTGATCAGAAATTTGCTAATTGATTCACAGCTCTCAGCAACATACAAAAATGCAGATGAAAGTATAAGCAGTTTAAAAGGTCATCCAAACCTCAAAGCTAATTTCAGGCTTTTAAAGTCAATCTCTGCCTATCAACTATGGGGTAAAGAGAAGGGTCTTTTTGCACTACACAGAAGAAAGTTACGCTTTGAAAATACATGTAGGATGTCTCATTTAATTTTGTGTAATAGTCACATTCCTGTGACAAATGTCAGATCACTGCATCTTTAAGTGTGTTAAGATTTTTCAGCATTTACAGAGAATGAAGGCTCTGATTCCATAATATGTTAAAATAAGCCCATGTATCAGAATTTGTGTGTTAATTATGCACTTAGATTTTTTTTTTAAAAGGATGCTTTTACTTTACTAAACCGATGGTTGTTATGAATAATTGAAATGAAAGGAACAGAAGCATTTCTTATATAAAAGAAACAAGATCCACAAGGTTATTTAGTGCTAAGGAACTAAATAAAGAGATGCATTAGAAAAAATATATAAAGAAAGACTAAGTAATTTTTTACTGGTAACTATACAGATGGAATACATGCATCTGAAAGGAAATGAATGTCACCTTTTAGAACACTGAAAGATATATACACACACATACATATATATATACATATATGAGAGAAAAACTCCAGGCTTTTGAGGCAGCTCCCAGCTTAGCAATAGAATGCATACAAAAAGGAAAAAAAACAATATATTAAAGATGTAATTGTAAGCATGCTTACTAAAGAGCTACTACTTTAAAAACTCAGACAGACTTACTTCCAAGCAGAAATGCTTAAGAATGCACTGAATCAGCATGTATATGCTGAAGCTATATATAGAGTATTCCTCCTGTAAAAAAGGAAAAGGTAACTATCAGGAAAGATCAGTGTTTGTTTTATTTGCTTCTGTCTGAGATAAAATACTAGTTGGAGCCCATAACAATAACAACAACAGCAGCAGCAGCAATAAGACTCATATATACACTCATTTATAAATTTAGAAATGTTAGTAAAAAAATTGAGCCAAAAAACATGAGTTGACTTATCCATGGGTCAATGTAAGTACTGTTCTTTAAAATATATATATATTAAAGGCGCTATCCCAATATCTGAGTAGACCAGCAAAATGCAAGAGTTTAATGTGTCCCGGGAGAACCTAAAAGAAGCACTGACCCTCTTTAGGGCCCAAACAGCCAGGCCAAAATAAAGCTGCTTCGGGTCACTTTGGAGGTATGTTTAAATGATGCATGAGTCCTGAGAGGCTGGAAGCTGTGCCAAAGCCAGGCTCCAGTCCTAAGGACTGGAGCACAGATTTGGTGCACCTTTTGGACTCTTAAGATGCATGTGTCATTTAAACAGTATACCTCCAAAATGACCTTAAGCAGTTTTATTTTGGCCTGTCTATTCAGACCCTTTATTTTCTCCACTGTGACGCTGCTTCTGGCCTTTTTGAATGCTTGGTTGGAAAATGGTGGCATTTTGATTCAATCACTTAAGATGTTCCAGGAAGAAAGTTGGTAGTGATATGATAGAATAATCTGATCTATATGGTTACTACATTAATGGTTACCACACTAATGCCTAAAGAAGCCTTCATAGTATAAACAGTAGTCATATTTATATATAAAGACTTCACAAGTAAATCACAGATATCCTAGATTTACCAAATATTAGTAACAGATGAACCTGTTTTTTTTTTCTTGCCAGAAGTAACAAAATTCATGTTTTAATACTAAACACATGCACTGGCACAGTCTAAAGGATTGTGGAAGCTATATCATTCTTTTTGTTAAATGCTTCTGAGGTGGGCAAATTGGCTATATCCACACTGCAGAAACAATCCAGTTTTACACTGGGAATTGTAGTTTTGTGAGACATTTAGCCTTCTCTGTCAGAGAGCTTTGGTGACACAACAATCTACAATTCCCCAAATTCCATAACTTTGAGCCATGGCAGTTAATTTGGTATCAAACTGGATTATTTCTGCAGTGCAGATGCAGCCATACCCATTAAGGCTGAAATCCTATACATATTTGCTCTATAAGGTGAAGTTTGTTGTTGTGTGACTTGGAGTTAGTCCCAATTTATGACAATCCTAAGGCAAACCTATCATGGGGTTTTCTTGGCAAGATTTGTTCAGAGGGGGGTTGCCATTGCCTTCCCCTGAAGCTGAGCACATATCACTTGCCCAAGGTCAGCCAGTGGGTTTCATGGCTGAATCAGGAATCGAACCCTGGTCTCCAGAGTCATAACCCAATACTCAAACCGCAATCCCATGCTGACTCTATAAAATGAAGTGGATAGTGACAATTCTTGAACCCAGAGCATTTAACTAGGTAGCAACCAAATATCTGGTCAGCATTCAGACCAGCCAACCAGGCAGCATCTAGACCAGACAACCAACTTGATAGCAGTAATTCCTGCAACTCCAGAAATAAAACAAAATAAGTAGTACTTGGAGCAGAAGGCCTATAGTCTACTTGGGTTATGAGGGAAAGGAATTGGTGGTTAAGGAGTGGCACCAATAAAATAATGTAGCCAAGACATGAGATTGCTTCACTACAATTCATCTGCCCAGGAAGACAGTCTCCCTCTGCCTGCCTGCCTGCCTGCCTTCCTTCCTTCCTGCCTTCCTTTCTCCCCTCACTTTCTCTCTCTCTCTCCCTCCATCCCTCCCACCCACCCCTATTTTGAATGAAAGAGCTTTCCTACCTTAGATTTGTGAAATCCTCCTGGTTGACCCTTTTTATTAGAACATTTAATGATAATATCAAGGTGTGAATTCTAGATGTGGATCCAAATTAATCAGTTGCAACAACTTACTTCTGTTAAAAACAGCTAATTTAAATGGACTAAATATATTCACCTCTCTCTGATTCTTTAAGCTCTGTGGGTTGAAATCTCACTGATAATTAATGAACAAAAAGACCAAATGAAGCAGAAAGAAATGATCAAACACAAATGAACAAAGACCAACACACTAAAATAGAAGTTCTGACTGGTTTGTGCTATCATGTGGTTAGTTCACATGATGTCACTCCACATTTTATTAGGAACCAATAAAGGCAAGTTAGACAAAAAAAATCATCATCATTATCAAGGAGAAGTTCTCCAGTGGGGAAGAGACCATAAAGGTGGTCTCAAAGCATCCAAAATTGGATCTATTGTTCAGAAAAAGGAAAGGTCCTGTTTGTTTCATCAGTATGGTAGAATATCTGGATGACATGCAGATGTTAAAAGTACATGTGGAGCCAAAGGTATCCTTTACTCATACAAAGTTTAATAAATAAACAGAGGAAAATCTAACTTCTGCACACACACACAAAAAACCCTCCCACACAATGTCAGCTTGAAGTCTGAACTCCAGGCAAACACTCTCTTTGTTTTCCCTTTTTCCATTGTATCACATTAAACTTTATTTGCTCAGTGAAGACAATGGCCTTATCTTGGAATGAGATCCTTATTCCTCAGCCCGGCGTGCACTCCTGCAGCACTTTCATATTGCAAAGACTCAACTCTTGTGAAATAATGAGCGAAGAAAAGAAGTCTTGACTTGACATAACGATAAATGAGGTGAAACTTTTTTTTTTACCGTCAAGAAACCAGGGTTGGCGCATAGAAAAAAAAGAAGGTTCTATTTTAATATGAAATATAAAGCATCCATTGTACAAAAAAGTATATATATATATATATATATATATATATATATTCATCAGAAGCAAAGGAAGAACAAAGATAAAGGCTGCAACCGAATGAAACAGTTGAGAAAACTAAGATAATGTCGTTGATAATCAGTTCAAGGCAAAGCGTTATCCACCAGGCCATCGGCCCAGCCCTAGGGGAGAGCTTTTAAAAGTGTCCCTGTATGCATTTTCACTCTCCTCATTACCATACCTGCTCTTTGAAACTCACCAGTGGTTCCAACAAACTGCAGTGACACCTGCCGGAAAGAGCAGATGACCCGTCTTAATCAACTACTTCTGTGAAAAGTCTATGGAAAGAACTGCCATCCCATCTTCACTTTGCTGTTCTGAAAGCTATTTGTCAATGGGTATCCTGCGCGCCACGAACAAAGATCTGTTTCTGTGCATTGGAAATGTGGAACCATGATCAAAGTTAAGGAGAATCTCCCACTTGTTCCCTTTGTTCATGAATATGTCCCTTCTCTTACAAGGCGACTAAGACTAGAATAATTACCTCTACTTTATCCAGTACTAGTTTTAGTCTACTGATGTTGTTTCTGCAGTGCCCTGAATGGGACTGACATCTTAAAACAGTCTATACACTTTTAGCAGGGCGTTTCCCATGGGAAGAAGGCCATAAGCAAAGTTGCATGCACTTCACAATATTATGTGAACAGTTGGGAGCTATGAACATGGTAGTAAATAAGTGTCTTAGAGAAAGTATTCTAAACAATACAGATAAACAGAAGAAAACAGGATTAATTTTTGAAATACAGTCCTAAAGTTCAACTCCAATGTTTCCATTGACTATACTAGAATATAAACTACTCATTAAACTGGAACCTTGCGATTCAGACATGTGTTAGGCAGCCCAGAATATATACTGACACAAAGTAATAGGATAAGTGTAATTTTTAAGCCTAGATTTCAGAATGTCACAATTAAAATTATATAAAAATATTTTTAAAATTTATAATATTTTTAGGGGTGAGGCAAAATAAAATTGGTTTTAGCAGATCATGTCCTAAATTCTTATCAAAGTCTTTGTGTGTTGCACATGGGTATCCATGCTCACTTGTTCTCAGCTTCCAATGGAAGTTATCATATCAGTTCTAGACCATGAATATTTCATTATTAATTAGCCTTTGGGGATATTTCTTCTTAGCATGATAAATGATTCACTAGATCGGATAAATATTAGCACTCTACAGATAATTCAAACAAAATATTCAAAGAGAAAGTAGCATGGTAAAAGCGAGTGTATTGTAGCATAATTACAAGCATAATTGCAAGCATTAACCTGGAATTTCATTGCTTGCTATGGAATATAGTCAGACACTACTTCTGTGACACTATCTAAAGGAATATGAGTGGGACCTCTAATCTGGTAATCAGTACAATGGCTGTTGCTCACAAATAAGTAACTATAGTACCCCTTATCTGGAATTCTGAAATCCAAAATACTCCAAAATCCAAAATTGCCCACATGGATGGCAGAGATAGTGAAACATTTGCTTTTTCATGGTTCAGTTTATACTAATTTTGTTTCATGCACATATTGTTAAAATATTATGTATAAAATTATCTTTAGGCTGTGTGTATATGAAACATACATGAGTTTCATGTTAGATTTTAGTCCCATCTCCAACATATCTCATTATGTATACGCAAACATTTCAAATTCCAAAATAATCAAAATACCAAACACTTCTGGTCTCAAGCATTTTAAATAAAGGAAGCCTCAACCTGTATAGGATTGCGGCCTTAAAGCTACATTCTTGCTCAATGAGAAACTGATATCGTATAGACAGTATAGAACAACTAATTATTTCTCAGTTTATATCATCAGGTTATTATGAAGGTACACATAACTGAGAAAATAGTAATGATTTAATCTAATTCTTTTGAGATTATGGAAACAGATGATTTTATTTATTTATTTATTTATTTATTTATTTATTTTACCTTTACATCATGCCTTTCCTGCAAGGATCATGAAGTAGTGCAAATGTCATTCTCACAACATTCTTTTGAGGGAACTTAAGTGAAAAGGTAATAACTGGCCCGAGGTGTTTCCAATTCCTTTTCAGTTCTTATGGATCAGAAATATTTACTGTACAATAATATCTTATAATGGTATCTTATCTTTCATGAAAGGTTCGTCAATAGACTCAGCTGATGATTATTACTATGAATACAGTACTGAAAATGTGCAGACAGAAAGGACTGATTCTGGACTTAGCTTGTATCCTGACTGGTTTCATGAACACTTGAATTATGATGGTATTTTTTGGTCATACTTTTTGGTGGGCAACGGGAAAATCAAACATGGAAGGATACGGGGAAATGGGTCAAGAACTATTTCCAAAGCTAGAGTGCTTTCTGTCCTGTTTCCGTTTGCCATCAACACTATGAAGATTTTCACACCAGCACTTACAATGGGGTAAGCGCTGATAAAATGTTGGTAAAACGTCAGGGAAACACATGTGTGTGAATGCCTGACATGCTTCTGAAACACCAGGGAATCATCCCCTCACCTCTAGCATCCTTGGATCATTCCAACGGAAACTTTGCATTCATAGGAAATTGCTTCTCTGCAAACGAAGAAGTGTGTCAGGCTTTACACATGTACACCTCCCTGATGTTTTACTGGCGTTTTATTAGCACTTACCCCACGGTAAGTACTGATGTGAAAAACTTTTATGTCTACTGGCATCCTCATAGTCTACTGCCAGTTTGGGGAGATAATTACATGAAGCCTGTTCTTACTCTCCATATGAGTAGACCCATTGAATCAATGCCCTTTATCTTCATATTGCCTCAGCTTTCAGCAATTGAATCAGTGGTTCCACTTTAGTAGTTACTAAACAATTGGAGTCAGGCCATTGCATTCATTTGTTAAAGAACCTGAACTTCATTTGTATGCGGAACCAGTTCTGGATGTGGAGTTTCTTTGAAGTTGTTGCTGGGGAACAATCCTTGTTTTTTATTAAACAGTTTCATTCATTTCAACTTTCATTCTGTTTAAGGGTCCCTCCTCTCCTTGGAAATGATGTTTAGGATTAGGATTTTAAACATCTTTTTCTTACATAATCTGAAAATGTAGAAAACTGTTATGCCTTCTAAAATATTTCAGATGTTTTTCAGAGATTATATGGGGCTCAGTCTAGAAATATGGGTACTCATGAAGCAGGGGATGCAACAGTAAGAGGCTGATAAAGCTATTATCCACATCTGGATTTAATACCAAGTAGCCATGTATAGCTAAGGGAAATATGAATAGCACAATCCACTGTGTGATCAATGTTGAATCCACTAAATTTAGTTTTGAGTGAGTGGAAAAGCTGTTTTTGTCAGGTAAAACTAAGGGAAACTCATCTTTTAGTTAGACTCCATCCCTCATTTTCCAGCCATCAAGCTAGCTATGGCTTATAGGAGCTGCAATTGGATGATACCTTGTGGTCCATACAGTGGTGCCTCGGGATACGAAATTAATTCGTTCCGCCATTCCTTTCGTAACCCGAAAATTTCGTAACCCGAAATACTCCGTTAGCACTGGAAAGCCTATAGCAGCATTTGAATTTCGCGCCGAAATGAATTTCGTAACCCGAAAAATATTTCGTAACCCGAAACAGTTTTTGCCAATCCGACTTTTTCGTATCCCGGAAATTTCGTAACGCGATCATTTCGTATCCCGAGGCACCACTGTATAGGCAAAGATAATTGGATTTGGGTGACAGACTTTAATTTGCCACAGCACATATGCAACAGACTATTTCTAAAATAAACTTCTGATTATAAAAAGCATTTCCTTCTAATAATAAAAGAAAATTATCTCTCTGTATTAGTAAATCCTTGTCAGACTAGGCCGTGCCAGAATAATGGGATTTGTGAAAGGAACAGAAATAGCTATACATGTCACTGTCCTAAACCATATGCAGGATCGAAATGTGAAAAGGGTAAGTGGTATTTTCATAGTGTTTTTTCTGTTACATAAATCTGAGTTGTATCTTGTCCTTTACTAACAGGTTCCCTTTAATTATTTTTTTTTTTTTACAGTCACATATACACAGCTGTTTAGATTTTAGCAGAATGTAGTAAGTTTTAAGATTAGAAAATTAGTCATTATATTTGAATTTAATAAATTAATGTGAGTGTTCTTGCAAAGTCAGAATTTCATATTCCTAGATTTTTTTTTAATCATTCTATAGTCATGGTCACAACTATAGAGTCCTCCACTAGCAATTCGCAGAAAAAGAAATCTCTAGAGACCCTATACACATTTCCCCCTGAACTCTTCTCTTTCAGAAATTAATATTGACAGTACTAAAAGTATACCAGGATTCATAGTCTTTGCCTTATATCAGTTTAATGTTTCCAGTACATACTACATGAAGTCAACCCTGAATACTACCAGTACTACTTCCAGTACATACTACATGAAGTCAAACCTGAATTGAGCATACAACTATAATATGTACCACACTTCATGACATGGACTTATCAGTTACACAAAATGTTTCTATACCCATGTCAGATATTTTTCTGACATCATTATAGAATCATTCCATAGTCTGGAAGAACTACATGACAAATCTTACTACACAATAGAGCAGAAATATAAAGACACCTGACTATTTCAAGCAGTCCTCATGGGTTAAAGGTAACATAAAGGTAACTTAGAGGGTGTGCAGACCACTCCTAAAGGGCAGCCTGCAGCACAGCTGTGCCAGATCGGGGCAGTGGCAACTGCACACCATGGCCCTGATCTGGCCTTTCCAGGATGCAAAAGGAGCCACAAAAAGTGACTCCTTTTTGCGCCCTGGAAAGGGTGTGATAGCTGCAGTGGCATGGCTTTAATGTGTTCCTTTGGCACTGCATCCTGTGGACGCAGCACCAGAGGAGCGCCGTGACACCATGCACTATGTGGAGTGGCACGTGGCATCACATTACCCTGGGGCGGAGTTGGGAAGTGCATCATGTACTGCCATGGTTACATCCTATGGAATTCAATGATTTGTAGTTTGGTGGTACTTCATTATTATCAATGATTTTATTGTACTAGACAAAGGCCATAACAAAGACATTTAAAATATACATAGTATATGAAATCTAAAAAATTAAGCAAAATGATATTACATACAGTAACAAATATTACTACAGAAAACAGTATAAGAAGAGATCAAAAATTCAAAATACAGGCGAATTTCTAAAGCAACAAAAGTAAAAGAAAATTAATATTTTGAGTCTCCAAGACAATTTGTGGAGAATTTTAGAGAATATAAGATTAATCCAAATTATGATCAACTCAGGAAGATAAACTTTAGATAAATTTTCAATGCTCATATGTAACAGGCCAGTGAGGAAATTAGGTGGAATAAAAAATGCTGAGAAAGAACATGTTCCAGGAATTCCAACTACTTTGTGGGTTCTTTGGTGATTAATTTAGAATTCCTGTTAGAGAGGTCTAATGCTGTGGTTCATAATAAGAGACTATAGTCCAGATTTCCAGAGAGTGCAGCCAGAACAATTAATGTGGAATAAAACTGTTATAACTTTCTAGCATAGATGTGATCTAATTCTAAGGAACTGGCTAATGTATGCTTAGAACTGACAGCATGAAACTTTTTTTCAAGCTACACTATTTAAACTAATATGTAATTTTATAGTTATAATGTATTGTGGCTTGTTAGACATTTTAACCTGCTTTCCAGTCAGATGCCTTTCATTCCAAGCTTGGGAGAAAGGTGAGATGAAAATAAAATAAAATAAGATGAGATAAAATAAAATATCAAATTCTAGTGTATGAATTTGCTCTTAGTCTGTGATTACCATGGGCTAGATCTATATTGTTGAAATGCTGAAATACATAATAATAATAATAATAATAATAATAATAATAATAATAATAGCAAAAAACATAATAAAATTAAGCCCAAATAAACTTAGTTTTGTTGTTGCATTTACCTGTATCATAGTGAAAAACACATGTGAAAGAATAAAATGCCATAGAGGAGACTGCCTTGTAAGCTTAAGAGCTCCTTATTATCGATGCAGTTGCCGACATCCCTACAAAGAACCATTCTGTGACAAAGGTAAGTGCCCAACTGAAAAGAATTGCTATGTTATCAGACACTGGCCATCAGTTCCTAAGACAACTTCTGTTAATGCTGTCCTATTTTTCTGTTCTAAGAATGTATCAGCCTCTTTGTTCTGCCTTAACCTGTTCTGCTTATAATTTTTTTTAAAAATATTCCTTAAATCTGGCTCTTTCTTTCTCCCTACAGCTTGGGTAGACTTACATGTGTTATACCAATAGGCAGGGAGAACTTAAAGTGACTTTTTCAAAGCCAGCCAGTGAGATTCAGGGCTGATCAGGCATTTGGCCATTCCTTAGCACATGTTGTATCTTTACCTTTTAAGTATCTCTTACTGATTAACTCTTTGTATCATTCATGCATGCTATAATATCCCTTATATGCCCTATTTTGTTTTATTTTTATAACCTCTAACAGCACAATCAGCTTGCCAACCAAATCCTTGCAAAAATGGAGGCACCTGTCAGAGGCATCGAATAAGATCCAAGTTCAGTTGCGAGTGCCCTGATTCATTCAAAGGAAGGTTTTGTGAAATAGGTAAGGAAATGAGCTGTATCTTTAAGTGTGTGGTGGGTGGGAGATGGAAGGAGAAAGGGACTGATTCATGCTTTCCCACTGCTAGCAATTTGCCAAGAAAAAGTGGGATATGTGAGTGTCTCTTAGTACTTATGTCACAAAGGCAGAATTTTGTAAAAGTATCTAGTTTTGGGAGCTCCTAAATATTCTAAAGGAACCTGATTCCATCTGCTTTTGGAAGCTAAACAGGGTCAGCCCTGGCTAGCAATTGAATGGCAATCCACCAAATGAATACCAGGGGCTGGGCTGAAGGCTGTATTTGAGAGAAAGGAACTGGTAAACTGCCTGAGTATTCCCTGCCTAAGAAAACCCTATGAAATTTGTGGGGTTGCCATACATCAGCAAGCAACTTGAAGACCCATACAAACATGTAGCTTTGGCCACATCTTTGTTGCCACTGACATGCAAGGTTAATGTAGGGTTTATTACAGCAATTCTTAATGCTAAAAGTCATAATAATTCTCAGCAATGCATTGGGTGAAAATAAAGTAGGAAGAGTGGAAGATTTTTGAGAGTTTTTTTGTTGTGCAAATTTGGGCAGGATACAGTTCTTTGTGAGAAAATTCATGACGAAATTCCTTTTTCTCTCTCATGTGAGAGACATAAGAAAAGACTACCAAAACTAAAATTCTGAAAGGAAGATAAATTGGTTAATTTGTTGTAGGACCTGAAGACTGTTTTGAAGAAAATGGGTTCACATACAGAGGAAATGTTAGTCAAACAGTGCTCCAGAAAACGTGCCTTCACTGGAATTCTCACCTTCTCTTGGATAGTAATTATAATGCATTTATGGAAGATGCTGACTATCATGACCTTGGTGACCATAACTTCTGCAGGTAATCTGGTGATCATGTGTCTCCTCTCCCACCTTTCATGAATAACACCAGACTGCCATTCATACAAACATTTCTCTCTTCTCACATCATTACTCTCATTAGGAGGTGATCATTGCAAAAATCTTGTTTATTGTCAATACTAATAAGGGTGATGCTCTTAAATGTTACTTCTTTTTGGCATAAACTGACAATATACTGTAATGGATGTGCCAGTGACCTTTGGTTAAAAAAAATGGTCACCTACAATATCATTTAAAATGGCATAGAGCCAGCATGGTATAGTGGTTTAAACATTGGACTAGGATTTTGGGAAAGCAAAATCCAGGTTCAGCCATGAAAACCCACTGGATATCCTGGGCAACTCACACGCTCTCATCCTCAGAATAAGGCAAAGGCAACCCCCTCTGAACAAATCTTGCCAAAAACAAAGCCTGTGACAAGGCACCTTAGGGTCACCTGTTATCAAGTCTGGGATTTTATAAAAATACTCACACAAATCCCTAAACCAAAATGCATCTGTGGAGGTAATCAGGTGCCCCTTCTTCCCTAGCATTGCTTGATCATAGAGGCCTTTAAGCAAGTCCTGCATCTATAGTGTGAAGGTATGCCTCCTTATGACCCTAATGGAAAGGCATTATGGGAGATGCCCCTCGGCTGCCATTATTTGAAAGCAGAGAAACCACGTAGGAAGCAAGCCTTAGTTAAGAGTTGCAAACAGGAAGATTCCTTCACACCTATGAGACAGATTTATGACTGGGATATGTTTCACAGATACAAGCCATTCCGGTATCAATAGTTTTCCAATGGCAGAGGATGCCTATGGATCAAGTGATGTGTAAATTTGGTTTTGCTTTAATGTAGGACAACAACCTCCGCTGAATACGTGACTAGGAACCTATTTAAGGTTCAGTTTTTCTTTTGTTATGGGTTCCATGTTGGCGGCAGGCAGGCACTCTGTCAGTCTGCTTCTCCTGGCGTAGTTTCACACACACCTTTCCCTATTTCCCTTCATTGTGTTGCTGCATCAACCTTGATTCCAAGGAAACCATCTCAGGCGAGTATCTACCATTAGAAGGCCTAATGGTCTCTGCCCACTTTTCCTTCCTTTTCTTCTATTAGCCTTGAGTAATTGCATGAGTGAATATGTGTGTGTGTCCCCCTGTGCATCAATAAACTAGCTTAAAATTCAAAGACTTTGCTTTTGTGTCAGTTCCTGGAAGCTCTGGTCCGTTTGTATACAGGCTGGGATCCGGTCCCAAAAACGGATTTGTAAGGAACCCGATATTAGTGTGTTGAGCTAATTAATATTCCCCAAAATTTGAGCAATCATCCTTACACACCATAAATTGGAAACTACTTGAAGGTACACAGCAACAATTATTCAGTGGAGGCTGGTGGTTTTGGTGTCAGTGATAGAGTGAATCTGCCCCAGATTTAAGTCTGAACTTGAAAAGCGCTATTGACTAGCTGAACACTATTTCTAGATACACTTAGCACTAAAGGCAGGATACAGACCGCCCCTTTCCCCGATGGATTGGGGCCTCAGCTGCCACAGCGGCAGCCCTGGAGGCCCCGATCCGCCGCTTTTCCTGGCCTCAGGGAAGCGGCAAAACGCCACTTCCCCATGGCCTGGAAAGGGGTGTTCTTGAGGCTTCATGTCCCAAGGACACCCCGACAGCGGCGGGGAAAGGGAGAAAAGGGCCACTCGGCCCCTTTCTCTCTGTATCGCTGGTGCAGCCGTTTATAGGCCGCGCCAGCCATGCACGCGGCGATATAGCTCCAAAACGGAGCTCCTTCTGGTGCTGCTGAAAGGGTGCCACAAGCGCCCTGCAGTGGCGCCAAGATGTAAGAGCCGTGCTGTGCCATTTGTATGCAGCGTGGCCTTTGCGTCAAAATGGCGGCATCCATGTAGACAGGGCGCCGCCATTTTGACATCCTGGTGACATACTAGGGTTGCGGGGCATATATAAGCAACGCCCCGAGGCAACCCTAGTATGTCACCAGGACATACTTAAAGGCCCATCTGGACAGGGCCATTGATAGCTTCTTTAAAGTCTGGATTAAAACCTTGAGCAATTCACTGCCACACTGACCTCAGAGTCAGCAACCTCCTCAGCAATTATTGGTTGAGGAAGGGTCTCCTGTGGTTCTGTTTTAGTCTGAACATTCTTCAGTTGTGTTTTCTTTCAGTTCTTCACTTAGTAACTTCTTTTCTTCAATCGTTACACTTTTGTGACTGGTGCATTGGGAAACCTGCCTCCTCCAGGAATCCAGATGGCGATGAAAAGCCTTGGTGCTTTGTCACTGTGAATAACAAATTGAAATGGGACTTCTGTGATATCTCCCTATGCCCAGAATCAGGTAGAGTGGATGTGACACATGTTACAGCTGAAAAATGTAACAGTTATTCAGATCAGCAGTTGTGGATGCGGTGCCATCTACCGACCACTAGAATGCAGCCCACAAAACTGTAGTAACTCTACTAGCATTTTTTAAATAGTGTTATTGAAGCATAGCCCAAGAGTTTAGTGTTACTGTAGAATCTATTATTTGTAAAGCACTTAGAAGTGTGCCAAATAAATAACAGGTCTTGGGATATCTATTGTCAAGAGACATGAGAGAGAATGAAATATGAAACAGTACAGCAGCAAACAAACCATTCACAGAAGGATGGAATAACATTCTACATGAGTCTTTCAGGGATTATACTCGTGCACCGAGAGAACTAGCTTTGATGTTGTAAAGTTCAATTTCTGTTGGGACCTATTTCAGAATTGAAAGATATCCTTAGGATCATAGAAAGAAGGAATTGGTTCCATTTGAGCTTTCATCACCTGGATACCAGAATATGGTCATGTTTCCTGTAGTTTCTTCCTTCAGTTTTGCTGTTGTCATATCAAAGCCCTATAGCAGGACTAAATGGTGTAAAACCAAAGTCACACTTGAACAAGGCTGCTAGCACAGTGGAAATTTCATCTCCTTCCCTTGCCTCCTGATCTCCTACAGTTCTCTGTGTTACATGAACGCTCCCTCTTTCCAAGCCCTCCAGAGGAGATGGCAGAGGGGAAGCTCCCAAGGAGATTACACTGGGAATGGGGAATTCGCTCCTCTCCTCCCGCAAGCATTGACAGGAGATCTGAATAGAGCCACCCCTTGTGATTTGGGCCAATGATCTCTTAAGATTTTTTTTTTTAAAAAAAAATTAAATAGCTTTTCTGGATAATCATCTTTCCCATTGATGTTTCAAGTTCATGTTTTATATTTATATTTCAAGTGGGTTGTTTGTTTCACAGCATTGTTCAAAGCATGGCTTAATTATCTCTTAGGCAGTTCAGATGCTTTATCTAACTTATCTTTCCAAACTCACCCAATAAACAAATCTGGAAATCAAGGAGGAACAGATGGGATTAGGAAGGAACTACTAATGGATAGGGAGCCAGTGTGATGTAGTGGTTTGGATGTTGGGTTAGGACACTGGGAGACCAGGGTTCAAATCCCCCTCAGCCATGAAATCCACTGGGCAACCATGGCCAAGTCACACTCTTTCAGCCTCAGAGAAAGGCAAGTGCAAACCCCCTCTGAAAAAATTCAGCCTAGAAAGCCAAATGATAGATTCACTTTAAGGTCACCATAAGTAAGAAGGGCTTAAAGACACACAACAAACTAATGAGTTCTTGGCTTATGTATGTGTAAATGGGGTGAGATACTGTATAAGGTCTGAGAATGCCATTATAACATTTTCAGATCTTTTTATCACCTTTGTATTCCAGCAGAGTTCCCTAAGAATGCAGTCATGTCTTCAAGGAATCCTACAGTGCATAATATACCCAGAACATGTGGAAAACCAGAGACAGGAGGTCCATTAAAGAGAATCTATGGTGGTTCCAAGACAACATCTGGCAAGCATCCATGGCAAGCTTCTCTTCAGAGGAAATTTTCACTAAACCCTTTTTGGCAAAAGGGACACTTCTGTGGAGGAACACTGATAGAGCCATGCTGGGTTCTGACTGCTGCACATTGTATTCTGTAAGCATACACACTATTGACTAGTGATTTGTTTTCCAATGGTACGTTATAATAAGAAAAAAATAACTTGCACAAGCCACCAATATCTGAAATGATTAAATGATTCATTTTTTAACCCACAAATGAAAATGTGTACATTCTTTATGGATTTCAATTATGCAGACAAGTTCCCTCTAGGCAGGCGCTTCACCCTAAACAGACACTGCTATAACTGCAGTGCTTGAGAAACCAACCTGACTTTGAGCCTATTGGCTCATCAAGAGATCCAAGATTCAAAATTCATGCAAAAGCAAACCAATATCATCCTGGAACAGTGGAAATGTATGGAAATAGTTACAACCACTTTATAAAATACTTAGAAATATATAATATTTGTATTGTTGTTTAGTGCCTTCAAGTCATTTCCAACTTATGGTCCCCACAATTTTTCTGGGCAAGACTTGTTCAGAGAGGATTTGCATTTGCCTTTCTCTGAAGCTAAGAGAGTGGACCTTGCCTAAGGCCACACAGTGGGTTTTCATAGCTGAGTAGGAATCTGAACTCCTGGTCTCCACAGTCATAGTCCAACACTGAAATCATTACACCACACTGGCTCCCTAATGTATGTGCGTGTGTGCGTGTATACTGCATTCCCAGGGTGGGTCTTGTTCTGTTTATCCAATAATTTTACCCACCACTGATTTTCCATGATAAATGATTCGTATGTCTCAGTGCATAAAAATGATGATTCAGTATGCCTTGTTATGCGGGGCCAGTTCAACCATAAGGCCAAGTGAGTGTTATTCTTAAATGTCAGATGCCTGGAAAAGAGAAGTGGAAGTTGGTGGAAAGACAGGGCTGTGTTTATTTTACAACCTACACTGTGCCCTCTAAACTAGCTTGCTGATCCTAAGGGGCATGGAGAATGCTGTTTCATTGCCGGTGTGGAAAGTATGATTCTGCTGCCAGCTCAGTCAGTTTTTAGAAGCCACCATATTGTCCTTCCTCTTAGTGGCAAAATTTCTAGGGCCACCTTGATATGTCTTGTATTTTTAACTTGTTAGCCGCCCCGATTGTTCTCAGAGGGGCGGGATACAAATAAATTTTATTTATTTATTTATTTATTATATTGTATTGTTTTATAGTTTAGGAATATTCAGATTGTATGCTCTTAATGCTATGTGCTTGTGGTAATTATAAGTGAAGCAGATAGCTTGTTTGGCATCTTACAGATTGGTCTAAAGAAACATATGTTTCTGTTACAGACTGCCAAAATAAAGCTGCTTCGGGTCTCTTTGGAGGTATGCTATTTAAATGATGCATGGGTCCTAAGAGTCCAGAGGTCGTGCCAAAGCCACATTCCATTCCTAAGCACTGGAGTGCAGCTTTGGTGCAGCTTCCGGATTCTTAGGATGCATGCATCATTTAAACAGCATACCGCCAAAGAGACCCGAAGCAGCTTTATTTTGGCAGTCTGTAACAGGCCATGATCTCTCAGTATAAATCCTTAGGGTTGCCACTTGTTTCACATCCAAGCCAACTTGTTCCATTCTTTTGTACCAATTTCTTGCATCTTCAACAGGGCTCTTCCAAAGCTGGCTTCCACTATAGCCATCATGATATTTAGTGGCCTCAGTGTTGGGACTAGGAATCTGGGAGACTGGAATTCAAATCCCTGCTCAGCCACTGAAACACACCAAGTGACCTTGAGCAAGCCATACTCTCTCAGCTGAAATGGAAGGCAATGACAAATCTCTGAAGAAATTTTGCCAAGAAAATCCAATGATAACCTTAAATTGAACTCATAGATAAGAAACAACAGGTAGATAACAACAGCAATGGTTTGCTGACACAAAGTGCATCTCTGCTGCAGGTTAATTAAGGCACTTTAACACCACTTTAACTGCCATGGCTCAATGCTATAGGATTCTGGGATCTGTAGTTTTGTAAGACATTTGGTCTGCTCTCACAGAGAGGTCTGGTGCCCAACAAACTACAAATCCCAGTATTCCATAGGATGGAACCATGATAGTTAAAGCAGTATCAAACCACATTAATTATGTAGCATAGCAGTTCCCATGATCCTGTAGTTTGATAGGCAAATTTCCCTCTATATTTCAAAAGTGACATTTCATTGATATGCTGGGGCACTATAGCAGTGTAAGTCTAAAAATATTTTTTAAAAATAGAGAAAGGAGTAAAAGAAGAGATGTTTTTGTACCTATATGAACTTTATCGCACCCATTTTTTTCAGCGTTAAGGGTACGGGAAGAGGACGCTCGTGTGCACACGCGACCACCCAGAAATTGATTTTACCGCATGTCAAAGCATCCCCCAAAAGGCCCCATTTCATTCCATTGCCCCAACCTGTCCTCCTTCAGTGCTGAGGCACATGAAATGTTCTGGTCAGAAGTCTTCCGACTGAGCAAAATGGCACCCATCAGCACTGAAGGAGGACGGCTTGGCACAACGAAACAGAACGGGGCCTTTTGGGGGACGCTTTGACGTGTGGTAAAATCTGTTTCTGGTTGGCCATGCATGCACATGAGTGTCCTCTTCCCATACCCTTAACACTGAAAAGAAAACGGGTGCAATAAAGTCCTATGTCTTAGAGTTAAAAATAAACCTACCGGTGAACAGGAATAAAATGTTAAAGCTGGTAGTGGAAATTGCCAAGTCTCAGACAATAGAGATGTTGTTTCAATATTTTAAAAGAACTACAGAAACAAATACTACAAGCCTCTGACACATTTGCACTATGTGAAAGTGTCCCACAAAATAGGAATGTTTTCATGACAGCCAGTTCCAGTAGAGGTGTTGAACTATGCAACCTTATCACCTCTTGCTTCTATAATTTTCACCAGC
>NC_056524.1:201730977-201871589 GCF_019175285.1 Sceloporus undulatus | reverse complement strand
TGTAATAATAATAATAATAATAATAATAATAATAATAATAATAATAATAATAATAATAATAATAATAAATTATTTATATCCTGCCCCTTTGAGGTAATTCGGGGCGACTAACAGTAATAAAATACAATACATTATACATCAAAATCTACTTCCCTCCTCCCCTTAAAAAGTTATTAAATCAATTATAATTAAAACCAACAAATTAAAACAACATCAACACATACACATTATTACAAAACAAAACAAGACAAAGCAGTAAACTGCGGTAGCATTCTACTTAAATTATTTGGCTACAGTATGTGTTTTGTATTTTCCTGTTAACAGAACAGAAGCACGTGTCCTCCAAGTGGCCCTTGGAAAACAAGATCTCCACAGCAAAGAGCATCATGAACAGATATTTGATGTAGAAAAGATAATTAAACATGGACACTATACGGAACGGGAGGACATCCCATATAACGACATTGGCAAGTTTATGATTTTATGGCATGTGTTGTTTAGTCTTCCACACCATTGCCAATGAGGAGGAAAGAACCAAAGGCTAAATTGCAGGGAGAAAATATTGTTGTGTTAGGCAGTGGACAAAGAATTCAAGGAGATGGGAAATGTCATCAAAAGTTTTAACGGATTTGTTTAAAATTTTCTAAAAGCTCATCCTGTTGTTTTATTTAAAAAAAACAAAATAATCCAAGTCTTTTAAGGATGATTTTGCTGATTTAAGCATTATCGGTCTTAGAAAAAATGGTTTGGATATGATCTAGAGAAGCCTACAGAAGTTTAGCTCTAACCCTCTTCAGTCAGTGCAGCTTAACAGAGCTTAGGTTTGATTAAGTGAGCCTCTTCGTATGATAGACAATATATCTTGTTGGCTGTTGAGTTGACTTAGCTGAGAAAATTAGTTAGACTTTTTGTTAATGTTGTGCCTTCTTGCTAGTCAGTTCAGAATAATCTCTTCATCATCATCAGGTACTTTGTCACCAACTCTGTATCTTCACTATGGTTTCCAGGTGTCCCATACTCTATTGGACTTCCCCGGTTTGGGGCTTGAAGTCCAGCCCATATTGGGGACACATGAGATGCCCTAAATCCTGTATTTTTGTATATGTTGAGAATGGGTGCCAGTCACACTCGCACCCAGGCCAACTCCTGAACATTTGAGACACATTAAAATGGTCTTATGTGCCAAATACTGGGGAGCCATCTGCTGGATCTCAGCTGGTGTGGTGCTACCTTTCTTCCTCCTTTCCAGCCAGAAAAACAGAACAGCCCTAAATTGTGTCTCAGGTGCTCTTTTCCTAGCCATATGTAGCACCTGGAGTAGGAGGAGTGGGTGCCAGGTGCATTCACATCAGATGGATCCCAGTTTGAGGGCATTTTAGTCTCTACCAAATGCTCTGGGATTGATCTGATATAAACGCTGTATGAGCCCGCTTTTGGAAAGATCAGAAGCCAAAGTTGCTCACAGACCATGCATTTAACATGAAACTAAAAAGCTTAAGACATCATCTATCTGTTCTATTTGTGGCTGGCATCCAGTCTTCCTACTTACTTTAAGTTCTACAGGTTGCTAAGGGAGGAGAATGGAGAATGGTCTATATAAGCCACCTCATGCCTAAGGAAAGGAGGGCCTCTCACAAGATTTCCAGGCTTCTTGGTGAATTCTCACAAGGGGCCATCTTCTCATAAGATTTGCGATGGGATTTATATAGACCTTCCTCATATGTACTAGCCAGTCTTTGAATAAGAAAACTCTGGTGATCCTATTCACCATCACAGAGGAAAATGTTAGAAATGATATGAGGTATAGAAACAGCATAAAATGAAAGAGTCCAGCTCTCATGTTGTAGCCTTTAGTTGGTTCCTGTCCATCCCCTCAAAATTGACAAAAGCAAGAATCATGGAGTAGTCTATAATGTGCAATTTGCTGGTCTGATTCTGAAAAAGTAAAAGAAAAATAAACACCAACCTGTTAAAGAAATGCAGCGGTCTCACATACACAAGTATTCAAATTGCACTTATTGCTTCCCTGATACAATTCAGAATAAATATGTCAATAATACTGCCTCCAAATATTGTCTTCCATTTTCCCTACAGCTTTGCTAAAGCTGAAACCAACAGATGGCCACTGTGCAGTGGAAACAAAATATGTCAAACCAGTATGTTTACCTGATTCAACATTTCCTGACAATACTGAGTGCTACATATCTGGTTGGGGAGAGACAGAAACAAGTGAGTTACTGATGGGTACTGTGTGGGATTATATTCACTACAATGAACATTTAACCTTGTTAATTTTAGGTGAATATGGTGTTATTTCCATTATGCTTAATAATAATATTGTTTATTTATAGCCTGCTTTTCCAAGGAGATCAAAGCGGGTTACAACAGCTTTCTGGTATCTGGTAAGAGTAGTGTGCTATATTTAATCCAATCATTTAATCATTTTTCTCTAGCATAATTGCTTCATAATATATTTGTCACATCATAAATAACAAATCAATATTTTTGCAGATGTTTCCCCTGAAATCAAAACAAGAGAATCTTTAAAATCTATGTGTTCTACATTAGAATGAAGAAAAATGCAGTTTTTAGGCCGTGCTGGGATTAGCTAGGAATGTTTAGCCGAAATATATTTCCTATTTGGTATCTGTATTTGAAGAAACTAATAGCACATACTGGTGTGGACAAGTGCTGTTTAGCCGGAGTGAATCACAAACCTTCTTTCTTCTCCACCCTGTTTCCAGAGCGGGTCTTCAAAAAGTGTTACAGACCTAATTAAACTTTCAGTTTCTCTACAAAAGAGACAGGCATGGTCATTATCTGTTTGTTCATTTTATTTATATTTTAAAGCTGTCTCTTAAGGATTTTTTTTTAAAAAAAATCCAAATAAGTTCTGTTGTTAAAGAACAAGGCAAACCCACCATCCACCCCCAAATATGGACATGGCACTGTAGCTTAATTATTTCTGGGATCCTTTAGTTAAACCAGTAATGTAGATTTTAGTTGGAATTCATCTGGGGACATAAGTCTGTGGGAAGTAGAATTGAGCAGTTTTACAACATCTGTATTCAGCAAGGGGCTGATGTTACATTACTGCATAGCAGAGCCAGCAAATTTACTTCTGCACATTGAGACCAATGTACAACATGACTGATGCACAACAGGACCAATTCACATTGGGACAGTGGCTAGAGAGTGCCAATTCACATCGGTAGAGCCCAGTACCTCTTGACAGTGTCCCATTACTCAACTTTGAAATTTACTAAAAGAGATCCTTAGCATCTCTGCAACATAGCTAAGCAAGCATATTGTTACAAAGTGTAGATAGCGATAGAGAATTCCAGCCATTACTTCCACTGTTCATGCTCTTTGCCTTAATTTGCCCTTTAATCTTAGTACTTTATCACATAGCTTTAAAAAGTGACTTACCACTGCCAAACTGAATTCTAATTCGGGCTGCATCCGGATACTATCACACTCATTTTGCACCAACACCACATGGTGAGTGCAGCCTGAGTAACTTCTTGCCAGAATCTGAGCTCAGCCAACCTCCTTTCAAAGCCAGGAGCTTCCCAGCTTTGCAAATCAGCTGGCTGAGCTTGGATCCTAGCTTATTTGGGCTGCACCTGGCCAGTGGTGTTTGAGGCAAAACACGTGTGATAGTATCCAGATGCAGCCCAAGTTAGAATTCAGTTTGGCAGTGGTAACTCGCTTTTTAAAGCTGTGCAAGTACAATAGAGTCCTAGAACATGGTTGGGCATAGTATAACACCCCCCTCCAGGTTGTTTTAGAAGATGCCAACCTCTACAGACTTCTCAGACTGTTTTTATCCAAACCTCCTCCCCAGATGCTGCCTCTTCCAAAATCCCCCAGGAGCTGCAATTCTTCTTTTAAACACATTGCAGGACCCCATTTAATGTCAAACACAGAAATATACTATTTCCTTTTTCAAAACCAGTGGACTTACTGCTACTTTAGTGTTTTGTAGTTGTTGTTTTTTGCTTGTATAAATTGCCACATTTGTGGCAATTCATACAGCCCCTGAAAGATCTCAGTGGAACCTCCGCCCCCAATCTGCTGCAGATACCCACTTGTGGGTAATAAGCTCACCTAAAATAATGTGTACTGCAGTAGTGGAAGCCAGTGTGATGTAGTAGTTCAAATGGTAGAATAGAACTGCAGAAGACCAGGGTTCAAATCACAAATCATCCATGGAAACAAAATGGCTGACATTGGGCAAGTCACATTCTCTTAGCTTTCCAATAAGGCAATGCAAACATCATATGAATAAATTGTGTCAAGAAAACACCATGATGGGTACACTTTGAGGTTGCTTTAAGTCAAAAATAATTTGAAGGCACATAACAACAATAAATGTATACTGGACTTCTCTATCAAGCTCCATGCATCTGATGAAGTAGCCCATAGTGTACCACACTGCAAGTGTGATTCTTTATGGTGTCACAGGTCTATTTTTCTGTTACACCTGTTTTCACCTAAATTATGATGAGAGTTCTCTGAGAGTAATGTCATAGGCTGACGTGCAAGAATATTTTCATCTCAATTAGATACTGCCTTCCTTTAAGGATCTATTCTTCTGGAAGTATAAAGATATCCACTTTAGCCTGTACTCATTTAAAACAAACGACTGATGATATTTTGCTAGTTTTCAAAATTCCTGGTTGTATGAAATGTGACTAATTTTACAGCTTTTAAAGATAAGAAAGGACTCTAAGAACTGGTTTTGAGAACACGGACAGGTGAGGGCAAAGCCAACTACCATTCATTATTTGTGCAGAACAAGTCAATTGGCGGACAGAAGCTGCAGATTACAAAACTCTAAATATATCCCTTACATTTCAACATGAATGTATTTTACTATATGGATGAGGAGAGGAATAAACTTTGCTGAAAATTTGGATGTGGCAATCTGAGTAAAAATAAGAAGTAATATTTAGGTCAAATCTTCCTGCAAATTCCTCATCCCTATTTCTGTCACATGCCACTCATCATCTTGATTTAATTCAAAGAATCAAAACAAAGTGAATGAGTCTATATGCTCCCATTTATGGATTCAGAGCCATAACTAGGAAAGAAACGCAGGAACTGTGACAGTATTTTCCAGCCTATTGGTTTGGATAAGTTTTTGATAAGCAGCATCTGGATTTTTGGATGCATATTGAAACTGAACTGCCAAATCTATTCAAGTTCAGCTAAGCCTCTGTGACATACTGTGAGTTCCTTGGAAGGAAGAAATCATTCTTGTGCTTAAAATAAGATAATGAGAGCTTTCTTTTTTTAAAAAAATGCATTTTTCAATTTTTAGTTAATGAGCTGCTGTAAAACTGCAGGTGGACAATACGTCAGTCATGTTCCCAAAAGTACTCTCATGTTTTATGAGCAATATAATCCAATATGAAGTGTATACATCTTTTGATATAATTCATATTGAAAGTAACAAGCATCTGGTATGCAGATTTTGTAGATTATGTGTTGGTGATATGAGTTAATAAAACATAATTCTTGCATGACACAGTCACTTTTAAAAACTAGCACACTCAAACCTACCTATTTTGTCCAAAAGAAAGTGGCTGGTCTGTTTTGATGCTGCAACATTTAAGCATTTTGTTTATCTCCTGCTCTTTCTCAAGAGTCTGGGGTTAGTTGCAAAACCTCACATACAACACAGGAATTAATTTAAACAGGAAGTTAATATGCCAAAGGCATCCCAGTGAGTTTCATAGCTGATCACAACTTTGAAATTAACAAACATATTGTATCACATTGGCTGTCTGATGCCAAAAAAGGCTGGGTCAACAGTGGGGAAGATCCTAGAAATTCGGAGGGGGGTAGTAGAAATCATTAATGAAAGGACTCCTTGAAGACACAGAAGGCTTGTTCTTTTGGAGAGATGCTCTTTGGGATTCATCCCATTTCCCTTATATCATAGATCTTGATGCATTTTATGATGGTTCAAGTGACATGGCCTTGGTAGTTTCACAACCTTTTGAGCCATGCAACACTTACATTGTAACATTTGCATACCACAGATGTAACAAAAATATGTTTCAGTAGATAGGGGTGTGCATCATCTTTAACCCTGTATCCCATCCCATGAAGGCCAAACGAACACCCCTGATGCAACCATCATTCAAAATAGAGCATATTACAATATACATCTTCAGTATATTTAACTGCAAAGCCAAACTGCAGCTTTAAAAACTTCCTAATCATTATTGCTTCCTAGAAATAAAAATTAAATTTTATTGTATATTTTGTTCACCATTCGGCACAGGCATGACTGAAATGCAGATATGAATAATTCTTGTATCATTTGTATATTATTTGGTGCATCCATTCCACCAGGAGTTTGGATCCAATAATAATATAGTCTGATCAGCTTATTTTGCAACAGGAACTTTCAGGTCAATATGGGATAAGTTCATTTCTGGGACAAGGAGATGGCATAGTTTTTCCTGAGTGTCCTCTCCTAGCTGAGGCACTTAAACAGACCTCTTGGAGGAAAACCTGTTAAGAATTCAATTGAATTTGGGCTATGCTGTTGCAGCAATGATGCAAAGAAATAATATTTTATGCCATTTCATCCATATAGTATTTGAACTGTTATGGTTGAACTGTTGTATCAAAGATGGATGAAAATGTGGAAGAGGAACTCAGCTGCTTGTTATGGCACTTTGCTAAACATTGTGGGTAAAGTTCTTCACATCTGCTTTGACTTGGATTCCATGTTCAAAGCAGGATCTAACAAGGAGATATCCAACATTTCATCACACAGTGTGTCCCCCCCTCATTTCCATGCATCAGAGCATGCAACCACAACAACATAACCTGGTGCATCCATTCTGTCATGAATGTATGTTTGGGTCCAGTAATCATATAGTCACACAACTTGGGCAGCATCTGGTATTGCAGTTCTGCTGCTGACAGATGATATTGCTCTCTCAAATCTCCAGTAAGTATGGTCATACTTGTTGTATAGGTGAAATAAGCTATCTTCTTTTAGATTCACATCTACAGCTGTACGCTAAATGGAACTTCCTGCCCTCCACTAGCCACAAAATGGCTATAGGAATACATTCTGGTGCTTGGAGAGCATTATGACTTGTAGGATTCCACCTACATATTCACCAATATCCAAATAAAACGCAACCATTTACTTCTTTACATATATATCAGAGAGGTTGCTGATATTTTTAAAATTTAACATTAAAAATAACCATACACATATTTATCTATATATCTAACAACGTGTGTACATAAACAATAACAAAACTATAAACATTTTTGTACAATATTCAACTAGAATCTTCTCCACCTAAACCAAAGGGTTACCGGTTCTCCCTTCTAAACAGAATACCCTTCAGTTTCAGTTTATCAGTCAGAAAAATGTGGAAGTTGTTGACATTTTGAGCTGGTGCCCAGAGATAATAATGGGGTGGATCAGGACTACTAAACTGAGACTTAATCCAAACAAGACAAAAAAAAAAAAAAAGACCTGGTCAGAAGCAAGACTGACTTGGTATAAAAATTCCATCTGCCCTAGTTGCCCTAAAAAAATCAAGTTACCCTAGAAATTCAAGCTTGGGGTGCAACAGGCTCACCTGGGTGTTCAGGTAATATCTGTAGGAACAGAACAAAAAAACTGGAAAACACGTATTTACAGTCCCACATAACACACAAATCATTTCTTAAAACATAATTTCTTTAAAAACCAAATAGCATCTACTATGAACAAAGTGGGCACTCTGAATATTAGAAGGAATAGACTAGGACTACCAATGGGCTTCTATTTATGGATTTTTGAAGTAATATCATACTTAGAATGTCCACTTTTTTGAGAGTGCAAACTGCAACTCCAGAATTCTCTGATAATAATGTGCTCCTTTAAGTGAGCACCATGAGCATTCTTGCCAATAGACTGGATTGCAAAAGAAGTGTCTTCTTGGTGCTGCAAATGGACGTTAAAATTCCTTGGACTTTGAGAATCTCCCAGTCACCGCATGGCCAAAAAGATAATAGGTATGTATGTAAGCCCAAGGGCAGGGAACCGTCTAATTAAAAAGATTGTATGTACAGCACTGTGTAAATTTACAGCGCTTCATAAATAAAGGTTAATAATAATAATAATGTATATGATAATATAGATAATAGATATTATTTTATTTTTAAGAAATTATGTTTTAAGAGATGATTTATGTCATGTCCTGATACCCATAACTATAATAAATGTACTTTTATTTATTTTACAGTTAGCCCCAGAAGAAGGCCAATTTGTGACAAGGGTTTTTTAAGACAATAAAGTTTGTGGACTATCAAGAGCATGTGGGATCTCGTTTCTTTTAACTCTTCAACAGGTGGTGCCTATAGCCAGGAACACCATTACCTAGTTTAGGCTAGTGCACATATTGCATCCATTCCTGACATCGCAAAAGTAAAACATGGCATAGTTCCACAAAAGTATTGCTATGTTCCCTAAATGGTCTTACCTTTGAGCAGTCTCTGGAAATTATAGTTGGCCAGTCATCTTTTAGCAAGCATTCAGGGGGCAGCTGTGTAGGCCATTTAGTAAATTCAAACAAAAAATCCACCAAACAGTGATACCTTTATTGGCCAACCAAAATGCATAATATACATGTTGCAAGCTTTCAAAGCTCCACTGGCTTCTTCATCAGGCAAGTTGTTGCAACCCAAAAAGGAGAAAAAAATTGAAGATGTTAGTCCAACACCTGTATTTTGCTGTTATTATTCTCAGTTCAGATTATATGGAGTGGTGTCTCTTGGAGGGTGGCACCTACTCTTTTTGGCCATGTGGTGACTGGGAGATTCTCAAAGTCCAAGGAATTTTAACGTCCATTTGCAGCACCAAGAAGACACTTCTTTTGCAATCCAGTCTATTGGCAAGAATGCTCACGGTGCTCACTTAAAGGATCACATTATTATTTCCTTACCGTGTTTTCACTGGTCACCAATATGTTTCTGGCCATAATTCAAAGTATAAATAATGACTTTTAAAGCCATTAAATGGGTTTGTTCTAGGATACCTTAGTGACTGCTTTCTTCCACACTGGCCTGCCTTTATCCTAATATTAGATGGCAAACCCTTCCCATGATGGAGGCAAAGTTATGAGGACAAGAGAAAGGAGCTAATAGTGATTATACCAAAATCCTGTACGCTGCTTTTTGCCTCTTAGACCTCTTTTTTATTCAGGAAAGCTTTTTGCTTTTATGTATAGTTTTATTTATATTATTTATATATTATTTGTTTAAAATATTCATATCTTTAGTTTCAATATACACAGGATCATAGAACTTGATCTCAGGGTATCATACAATGAAATCAACTTGAACAATTAAAAGCAATTGAGTAACGTTTAAAAAACAATTTAAACAGCCTAAAATTTATTTATGTATTAAGCAGCAGTCAACTATTTAACAGAACAGTTTGACAGCTGGAAACATTATCTGTTTGCATTCCATTTTGAAATAATATTCTATTTCATTGCTTTTAATTTCTGTGAGCAGCCCTGAGTGAAATGTAAACACTAGTATAGTATGATATCAATTTTTAATAAATAAATAATAGCTTTAGCCAAGACAGATCCAAGTTCTAAAGGGGATGAAGGCAAAATTCTATTGATAAATCTCATTTGTACAAAATTTGTCCTTCACTGATCTAATGAATCAAAAGTATCTCTTAATGAACATAAGGTGACCACCGTCCATTTTGATTCACTATTACTATTGAAAGTCAAACAGGCCAGAATCTTTCTGCATCAATCTGCAGGTTGCAAATCTAACAAAATGCAGATTTTCAATGGCAAAATTTCATTGAGATACCTATGTTGCTAGATTTTCTCCTGTTTATTTCCAAATTCTACTTTTTAATGATTCAGGCAAAACTTTTGTTAAATTTTAAACCTTAAACAGATAATAATATTTTGGGCCCCACAAAAATTCTGTGATCCTGTATATATTGAAAACAAAGGGTTAGCAGTGGGAAGATGAGAAGTAAGATTTTCTTTATTTTTCTGGGATTTAACTTGCAGGTGAATCATCTCATCAGCTGTTAGATGCCAGAGTAAAGCTGATTTCCCAGATGCGGTGTAACGCACCAAGTGCATATAATAACAGACTGGATGAAAGCATGCTTTGTGCAGGAAATCTTCAGAGAACAAGAGCTGATACTTGTCAGGTCTGTTGCTTTTTCGGTATTTGAACACTAATTTCTCTTTTAACAAAATGTAAATAGGGTATGCAGAGTAATGTCTGGCAGGGTACTACATATGTATCTGCTTCTTGTATCAGATACATTACAACAACCTCCTTCCTTTCAACATGATGCGAGAGGCATGTCCTTCAAACTAACAGCAGCTCTTCTGGTGACAGGCAAGCCTATGGGGGACTTAGAAGTTGAATTGGTATAAACCATGGAAACATGGGAGAGTTGTCATTCAACAAGGGCTTCTCCTGATATATCTTATTAACATTATCCTCAATCTCCATTTCCCCCCCCCCCAAAGCATCCACCTTAATGTTTCTTATCTCCACATGTAGGTTCTTTTCATGTTATGCTGACATAATCTGTATTATTGAATTGGTGCTTTATATCCTTATTGATCAGAACTCTTTATCAAAGTAGTTCAAGGCAGCTTATGAATGAAATCACATAAACCTAGAACACTATAAGATATAAAAAACCATCCCTTTCACTAAATAAATCTGTTGCAGCAAAAACATTAAAGGAGTTAGTGCTGTGCTTCTATGCTTCTACGAAAAAAGTTTTGGATTTTGGATTTCCAGATAAGGAATATATATTATTTATTTATTTAGGTATTTATATCCCGCCCTTCAGCCCTAATGGCTCTCAGAGCGGCTTACAATAATATTTTTAATCAGACAGTTCCCTGCCCTCAGGCTTACAATCTAAAAGACACGACACAAAAGGATACTCAACCTGTATGTCTCAAGAAGGTGTTTGGGATGCATTTTGGATCTGGATATTTAAGTTTAACAAGACAGTCAAGGAAGTAAGATTTATTCTTTGAGCAACATGGAAACTGCTTCCCCTCTTTCCATGTTTCTTGGATGAACATAAACTCATTATACTTCCTACTACTTCCCTGCATTATCTTCTAAAACACGTATACCTGTACTCACGTATCATTATGATGGATGTCCTCCTCCTACTAAAAACAAGTACTACAATCCTACACATATTCCTCAAAAGTAAATCATATTGCATTCAATTGGGCTTGTGTCTCAAGCAGTTGGATATATAGTAGTGAAGTGGGAGTAAAGGGATAAAATGGCAGAAAAAGTGAATGAAGAAGGGAGTTTATTCCACCAATTTCTGGACAGACCACAAATGACTTAGGTGCATTATAGACTGCCCCTTTGGGGCAGCCTGTACCCGCCCCTTTCCCCGACAGTTTGGGGCCTCAGGTACCACGGCGGCAGCCCTGAAGCCCCGATCCGCTACTTTTCCAGGCTGCGGGAAGCGGCAAAAGGCTTCAAGCCCCAAGGACACCCCAACAGTGGCAGGGAAAGGAGAAAGGGCTGCTCGGCCCCTTTCTCTTTTGTGATGCTGGCGCAGCCGTGTAAAGGCTGCACCAGCACCACAAACCCAGGAAGGAGCTCCGTTTCGGAGCTCCTTCCTGCGTGGTGGAAAGGGCGCCACAGGCATCCTTCCGTGGCGCCAGGATGTCACATCTGCGCCACCCCATTTGGAGGCGGTGCAATAGTGACGTCCTAATGGCGGCGCCCATGTAGAATGGGCGCTGCCATTTTGTACGTTCTGTGTACGTACTAGGGTCAGGGACATCTGAAAGAGACGCCCCTGGGCAACCCTAGTACGTACACAGTACGTACTAAAAGACCCTTCTGGAAAGGGCCTTAGTCTCCTTTTTGATATACTGTAACATTTTCAGTATTCTTTTATTGTTTTAAATTACAAATTACCATGGGTGCTTTGACACTGTAAAGGTACATACTAAATCTATCATCTTTCTATTTTATCATGTAAATAAAAAATTATGACTGATTCTAAATCTTCTGACTGAACAATCAGATTTTATTGCTAGTTAAAATTTGTTACTGAAATTAAATGCTTTGTTTTATTTTTACTAGGGAGATTCAGGAGGTCCTCTAACCTGTGTAAAAAATGGATCTTATTATCTCTATGGAATTGTGAGCTGGGGAGACCAATGTGGATTAAAAAACAAACCAGGAGTTTATACCCGTGTGACGAGATTTCTCAATTGGATCCGTACAAAAATTCAACAAGAGTCCAATTAAAAAAAACTTTTTAGAAAAAAAGGAAGGGGAACATGATACATCTTCTGCAAAATATCAGGAATACAAAGGATTTCTCCATACTCTTTTTAAACACCAAAACAGCAATCCTATACTCACTTTGGAGTAAGTCCCAATGAACTCAGTAGTATTTATGTCTGGGAAGACATGTAAAGGATTGCACTGTAAGAATGCATTATATCCACTTACCTGAGAGCAATCCTGCTGAATTGAATTGAACTTACAGTTCAGTAAGCATAATAATCTTGTGGTGTAACACAATTTATATAGTTTTTATGCCTCTTGTATTGTAATTTTACTTTTGCTGTTATATGGCATTTGCCTTTTTACAACATATATACAGTACACCCTGGTGTTCTTTATGAATGAAGGATGGGTTATAAACTTTAAAAATAATTAGAATAAATAAAATTTCCAAAACAGATGCAAAGCACTATAAATTTCAGATTTCACCGAATAATTCAAAATATTCTATGCTTTCCTCAAAATATAATATCTATTGCCTTGTTTTAGGATTTAATGTTTTGCCTTCGTTTACACAAGAGCATGTGACCATACTGTCTACATTAGAAGCAATGAAGAAAACACTTGCTTATTTGTTGTTTTTATCTTTTAGTGACAAACTTCACATACATTGTATTCTCCCAAATAAAATAAAAAAAGATTAATTCGTCTGACAGACTAGCCCACTGTACTCTGAGTGAACTAGCTAAAAACTGAGATTTGAACCTAGATCTTGGCTGGAGGATTCTAAGAGCTGTAGCCCCAAAACTAAGTTGTCGATGTTCTGCCAAAATCTACTACTTTAGCTACAAAAAACAATATTGTCTCTCTTTCACAGTTTCTCTGACTCAGTCTAATCTGTTTACTCAGTGTCATCCTCTAATGACAGAATACCCGCTTTACAGTCTCACACTCTTTCCTCCACACACACTTACCATAGAATCATAAGAGACCGCAAGGGCCATCCAGTCCAACCCCCTGCCATGCAGGAACTCTCAATTAAAGCATCCCCAACAGATGGCCATCCAGCCTCTGTTTAAAGACTTCCAAGGAGGGAAACTACACTACACTCCGAGGGAGAGTGTTCCACTGTCGAACAGCCTTTACTGTCAGGAAGTTCCTCCTAATGTTGAGGTGGAATCTCTTTTCCTGTAGCTTGCATACATTGTTCCGGGTCCTGTTCTCTGGAGCAGCAGAAAACAAGCTTGCTCCCTCCTCAGTATGACATTTCTTCAAATGTTTAAACAGGGCTATCATATCACCTCTTAAGCATCTCTTCTTCAAGCTAAACATACCCAACATGGAGATACACTCCAAGGAAGTGTGTTCCACTGTCGAACAGCCTTTACTGTCAGGAAGTTCCTCCTAATGTTGAGGTGGAATCTCTTTTCCTGTAGCTTGCATACATTGTTCCGGGTCCTGTTCTCTGGAGCAGCAGAAAACAAGCTTGCTCCCTCCTCAGTATGACATTTCTTCAAATGTTTAAACAGGGCTATCATATCACCTCTTAAGCATCTCTTCTTCAAGCTAAACATACCCAACATGGAGATACACTCCAAGGAAGTGTGTTCCACTGTCGAACAGCCTTTACTGTCAGGAAGTTCCTCCTAATGTTGAGGTGGAATCTCTTTTCCTGTAGCTTGCATACATTGTTCCGGGTCCTGTTCTCTGGAGCAGCAGAAAACAAGCTTGCTCCCTCCTCAGTATGACATTTCTTCAAATGTTTAAACAGGGCTATCATATCACCTCTTAAGCATCTCTTCTTCAAGCTAAACATACCCAACATGGAGATACACTCCAAGGAAGTGTGTTCCACTGTCGAACAGCCTTTACTGTCAGGAAGTTCCTCCTAATGTTGAGGTGGAATCTCTTTTCCTGTAGCTTGCATACATTGTTCCGGGTCCTGTTCTCTGGAGCAGCAGAAAACAAGCTTGCTCCCTCCTCAGTATGACATTTCTTCAAATGTTTAAACAGGGCTATCATATCACCTCTTAAGCATCTCTTCTTCAAGCTAAACATACCCAACATGGAGATACACTCCAAGGAAGTGTGTTCCACTGTCGAACAGCCTTTACTGTCAGGAAGTTCCTCCTAATGTTGAGGTGGAATCTCTTTTCCTGTAGCTTGCATACATTGTTCCGGGTCCTGTTCTCTGGAGCAGCAGAAAACAAGCTTGCTCCCTCCTCAGTATGACATTTCTTCAAATGTTTAAACAGGGCTATCATATCACCTCTTAAGCATCTCTTCTTCAAGCTAAACATACCCAACATGGAGATACACTCCAAGGAAGTGTGTTCCACTGTCGAACAGCCTTTACTGTCAGGAAGTTCCTCCTAATGTTGAGGTGGAATCTCTTTTCCTGTAGCTTGCATACATTGTTCCGGGTCCTGTTCTCTGGAGCAGCAGAAAACAAGCTTGCTCCCTCCTCAGTATGACATTTCTTCAAATGTTTAAACAGGGCTATCATATCACCTCTTAAGCATCTCTTCTTCAAGCTAAACATACCCAACATGGAGATACACTCCAAGGAAGTGTGTTCCACTGTCGAACAGCCTTTACTGTCAGGAAGTTCCTCCTAATGTTGAGGTGGAATCTCTTTTCCTGTAGCTTGCATACATTGTTCCGGGTCCTGTTCTCTGGAGCAGCAGAAAACAAGCTTGCTCCCTCCTCAGTATGACATTTCTTCAAATGTTTAAACAGGGCTATCATATCACCTCTTAAGCATCTCTTCTTCAAGCTAAACATACCCAACATGGAGATACACTCCAAGGAAGTGTGTTCCACTGTCGAACAGCCTTTACTGTCAGGAAGTTCCTCCTAATGTTGAGGTGGAATCTCTTTTCCTGTAGCTTGCATACATTGTTCCGGGTCCTGTTCTCTGGAGCAGCAGAAAACAAGCTTGCTCCCTCCTCAGTATGACATTTCTTCAAATGTTTAAACAGGGCTATCATATCACCTCTTAAGCATCTCTTCTTCAAGCTAAACATACCCAACATGGAGATACACTCCAAGGAAGTGTGTTCCACTGTCGAACAGCCTTTACTGTCAGGAAGTTCCTCCTAATGTTGAGGTGGAATCTCTTTTCCTGTAGCTTGCATACATTGTTCCGGGTCCTGTTCTCTGGAGCAGCAGAAAACAAGCTTGCTCCCTCCTCAGTATGACATTTCTTCAAATGTTTAAACAGGGCTATCATATCACCTCTTAAGCATCTCTTCTTCAAGCTAAACATACCCAACATGGAGATACACTCCAAGGAAGTGTGTTCCACTGTCGAACAGCCTTTACTGTCAGGAAGTTCCTCCTAATGTTGAGGTGGAATCTCTTTTCCTGTAGCTTGCATACATTGTTCCGGGTCCTGTTCTCTGGAGCAGCAGAAAACAAGCTTGCTCCCTCCTCAGTATGACATTTCTTCAAATGTTTAAACAGGGCTATCATATCACCTCTTAAGCATCTCTTCTTCAAGCTAAACATACCCAACATGGAGATACACTCCAAGGAAGTGTGTTCCACTGTCGAACAGCCTTTACTGTCAGGAAGTTCCTCCTAATGTTGAGGTGGAATCTCTTTTCCTGTAGCTTGCATACATTGTTCCGGGTCCTGTTCTCTGGAGCAGCAGAAAACAAGCTTGCTCCCTCCTCAGTATGACATTTCTTCAAATGTTTAAACAGGGCTATCATATCACCTCTTAAGCATCTCTTCTTCAAGCTAAACATACCCAACATGGAGATACACTCCAAGGAAGTGTGTTCCACTGTCGAACAGCCTTTACTGTCAGGAAGTTCCTCCTAATGTTGAGGTGGAATCTCTTTTCCTGTAGCTTGCATACATTGTTCCGGGTCCTGTTCTCTGGAGCAGCAGAAAACAAGCTTGCTCCCTCCTCAGTATGACATTTCTTCAAATGTTTAAACAGGGCTATCATATCACCTCTTAAGCATCTCTTCTTCAAGCTAAACATACCCAACATGGAGATACACTCCAAGGAAGTGTGTTCCACTGTCGAACAGCCTTTACTGTCAGGAAGTTCCTCCTAATGTTGAGGTGGAATCTCTTTTCCTGTAGCTTGCATACATTGTTCCGGGTCCTGTTCTCTGGAGCAGCAGAAAACAAGCTTGCTCCCTCCTCAGTATGACATTTCTTCAAATGTTTAAACAGGGCTATCATATCACCTCTTAAGCATCTCTTCTTCAAGCTAAACATACCCAACATGGAGATACACTCCAAGGAAGTGTGTTCCACTGTCGAACAGCCTTTACTGTCAGGAAGTTCCTCCTAATGTTGAGGTGGAATCTCTTTTCCTGTAGCTTGCATACATTGTTCCGGGTCCTGTTCTCTGGAGCAGCAGAAAACAAGCTTGCTCCCTCCTCAGTATGACATTTCTTCAAATGTTTAAACAGGGCTATCATATCACCTCTTAAGCATCTCTTCTTCAAGCTAAACATACCCAACATGGAGATACACTCCAAGGAAGTGTGTTCCACTGTCGAACAGCCTTTACTGTCAGGAAGTTCCTCCTAATGTTGAGGTGGAATCTCTTTTCCTGTAGCTTGCATACATTGTTCCGGGTCCTGTTCTCTGGAGCAGCAGAAAACAAGCTTGCTCCCTCCTCAGTATGACATTTCTTCAAATGTTTAAACAGGGCTATCATATCACCTCTTAAGCATCTCTTCTTCAAGCTAAACATACCCAACATGGAGATACACTCCAAGGAAGTGTGTTCCACTGTCGAACAGCCTTTACTGTCAGGAAGTTCCTCCTAATGTTGAGGTGGAATCTCTTTTCCTGTAGCTTGCATACATTGTTCCGGGTCCTGTTCTCTGGAGCAGCAGAAAACAAGCTTGCTCCCTCCTCAGTATGACATTTCTTCAAATGTTTAAACAGGGCTATCATATCACCTCTTAAGCATCTCTTCTTCAAGCTAAACATACCCAACATGGAGATACACTCCAAGGAAGTGTGTTCCACTGTCGAACAGCCTTTACTGTCAGGAAGTTCCTCCTAATGTTGAGGTGGAATCTCTTTTCCTGTAGCTTGCATGCATTGTTCCGGGTCCTGTTCCCTGCAGCAGCAGAAAACAAGCTTGTTCCCTCCTCAGTATGACTTCCCTTCAAATATTTAAACAGGGCTATCTTATCACCTCTTAACCTGAAGAACATTTTAAAGAGTCTGATCAACCCTCCCCCCCCTTTTTTTTTTTGAATGTTCAACTGGAAAGAAATACAGAAAATGAAAGAAAGCTGAAGTTCATCATTTGTTTGTGCCTATAAACGTAGAAACTTTCTGTACATGGAAAGATGCTCCACAGATTTATTTTCAATACAAATAATTTTACTTCAGCAAATCATGATTCATTCATTTTTAGTAAGCTGAGCCTGCCAGTCATCTAATATAAATCTCAATTCCCAATATAATAAATACTAAGTTGCATGATACATACATGTAAAATAACTTACTGTACCCATGCAAAAATACAGAGATCAATATCAAATTACTTGTGTAGGGTTAGTCCTCCCCCCCCCCCAACTTTTTAATAAGTAAAAGAGACTTTTGATGTCATCCTATATTCTACTGAGGGAGTCCGAACAGCTACATAACCTGCAGAGCAAGCTGAAAAACATATGTGTTTTGCTCTGACAGATGCCTGCGTTTCAGTTCATTTCTTAATTAGTTGCATTTTTCTCCGCTTCACTTGCAGAATCTCTGATGCATCAGGGTTGATTCTGACTTGCTGGGATCTTTCTCTTGTTGTCTGTTCCTGCCAATCAAAATAGATTCCAAATATCAGCTATTAATAAATGCTAATGCACAATTCCCATTTACAAAAACTGGGATTAGAAATACTTCACCTGGTATTTTGAACACCAAAAACAAAACCAGCTAACAAAACACTAGTCTAAAGCATTCTTTTTCTGCTTGGTTGCTGTTGACAGATTGTAGTATACTAGGAAAAATCCTGAGCCCTTGAATAAACATTACTAATAATGGTATCTGCATTTTCCTTTATGAGTTTGTGTTTTCCTGAGCTGCCTGTACACTGCTGGCATATATGACATAGTAAGGGCCTCAGGAAGTGTAGAGATAACTACTCCATCATGCATTGAGGTTCTGTATCCTGCATGCTTAAGAAAAAAAGTGATTTCTTCATTCACTTACAGTGTCCAATTCATACTTGTCCAAAGTTTCTTGAGGTTCCAGTTCCTGGGCATAGCCTAGCTCAGCAGCCCTTCTAGCCATTTCAACTTTGTAAGAACCTGGAGGAGTCCAGCCAATGCCTTTGATCCAGTTCAAATCGGATTTGTACTTGACCTTCAAAACAGATTTAGAATTAACTGCAAAATTCTTTCCAGAATTATATACCTCACACTCTTCAAATCAAATGGAAGACACGTTGTATACAACAGCATCTTGAATTTTTATTTCCCTTGCTGGGAAAAAGATGACTTACTACTTTCAAAACCTATGGATTCTGTAATACCAGAAGAAAACCATTTCAAAGCAAAATGAGTATTCTGAGTATTCTGCATGTTCACTTTTATGTCAATACATACGTATTTGTTGTTACAAGAAAATAGTCACCAGAATAAAAAGATTGCAGTCCTTTACTAGCATTTTTCACTTTGTTAAAGTAAGCCTACACTGTTTCGTTCTACCAGCTTTTAAAACCTTTTAATCTTAACACTTTCAGACTAACTTTATGCAAAATTGGTTACTTTGTAGATGTTGTGGGAACAGACTTTGGGTCTGAATATTTTTGATAGAGAGTAAATGCAGCCTTGACTCTAATCCTGGAATGAGGTTCTAGCCTAAAGATGAAAGCTACTTACATCACTCTGCAGTGTGGATGCTTTCTTGGCATGCTTCAGATTCAGTTGATCTGGGTCACAGGTATACTGATGCAGGTGCTGCCTGTAGTTGACATCACTGATCAGCTGCTGACTTTTCTTTGCATGGATAAATCCTGGTTGATCAAGTTGACTTTTGAAATGTGCTCTGTTTCTGACAAAATCCCTCTTGTACTGGTTGTCACTCTGGAGGTAGCCCATCTTGAGGAAGTGGGTCATTTTGGGATCATCACTCACATTGCGAAATCCAATTTGGTGACCTCTGTCCCTCAAGAAGGCCTCTTTGTATCTGAACTGTAGAATATTGAGACAAAGGAAGCCTGAGTCCCATATGGAAAAATCCCATCCTACTTATTTCATTGTGTATCTATGCACCCACTGCAGTTGATGTGTGGATACTGAACTTTGTGAAACTAAGGTACTGCCTTATATACTCAGGAAGGATAGATTTCTACCTCACAATGAAATAAAATTTCCAGATCTGTAGAATATACATACACCATAACATTGCTGATAGCATACTAAGCACATTATTTTTCGGGACAGGAATCTAGTACTGGCTGAAGGGGAGGTCCTCTATAAAGTGTCCAGAGCTCTACTGGCACATAACCAGGACCCATGGGAGATGAGGTTTATCAACGTGTTTTCTCACAACACTTCTTGTTTGTTTGTTTTCTTTAATTTTTCCTCCCATTAAAACAAATGGGAGGAAAGATACTTACAACAGCCCAAGGCTTCAAGGGTGGAGGGCAGATCCAAAACTACTCATGCCTCTCTTTGAAAATGCCCCATTTCAGTATCTACTACTGCCAACAAAACTGACATCCATGGAGCTATTTGTGTATGTGATTGTAGATTCAAGTATGGATGCTATTTCCAGATCAGTGAAGTTACTCTCTGGTGATTTTCTACATTATAACAATTTACAAATATTCTCTTAAAAAACTAATGAGGGATGGATGAAAGAATAAGAAATTATGTGAAAAAGAGCTCCAGAAATGTTAACTCAGGAAGTGTGAACCATGCCTGAGACCTCATGACATCACCGAAACTGAAGATACTATTATGTGGTTCACTGTCACTGATCCCATAATGTTTTGTGTGTGTGGCTAAGTGAGTTTGATTTCTGGGTGGCAGGTGGGGGGGGAGGGAGAGGCAGGCCATGTAATACACTGTGAGCAATTTGGAAGAAAGATTGGATACAAATGTAAGGGATAAAATGAATAACAAATAATAAATAATGTGTCATACATCACTAGCGATTTCTCTGGAAGCTTTAGCTGTTTGGAAAGGTATCGCATCCAATCTCAAATCGTAGCCAGCTGCCCTTGTCTGTTCCCAGGATGTTTTATATAGTTTCTGTATTAAGGAAGGAAAGGAAAGGAAGATTGTCATAAATTACTGGTTCTTGAGTCTGTCATGAAGATCTCTGAAATTTGAGTCTAGCCTGGGACTTTCACTTTCACACCTAAAATATATTAGAACTGAGTCCTAGTGATGAAGAATCCTCAATACCACAATGAGGATTTTGCACTGTATTTCATGCATACATTGATTTGAGTTTATTAGTTTCTGTTAGACACTTTGATGCATCAGCCACATCAATATTGCATTGATATTGCCCCTATTCTGTCTTTTCAAACATCTACTAGTAGCATCTTGGGTTTTGCAGCAAAGGAGTTTCAGTGATACTGTCTCCACAATCTATGACTTCAAACATTTCTAGCTCTAGACCCTCATGGTTTCATTGTATCTAAAATAATGAACTGGTTGATAATATATTAGATATGATTAACGATAGGAACTAGATGCAAATTCAGAAGAGAATACACCAAGTCCCATTTCAATTCCTACATTATAATATCTGAAGTGATTGCGAGCTGTTGCCCATGTCAACACTGCCCTGCCAGAAACAGTTTCTCAGGTTTGGTAATTAGGATTATAATAAGGTTGGGGAGAGTGCATTCGGCAGGCCAAATGCTTTTAGGACCTTGAAACTTAGGAGAGTTCTGAGGTCACAAATAGGATCCCATTTACGGCCCCAGAAGCCTTCCCAAGCCTCAAGACTGAAAACAAATTTTCACTGCCAAATGAAGTAGTTTTGCTGCCAACTGAAGCAGTTTTGATTCCATAACCTCAAAGCACCTACAACACTGAAAATTCCCAACCCACCAAAAGTTGCTGAAAATGAAACTGGAAGTGACATGATATCACTCCCAGTCACACTAGGTATAACTATGCAGTTCAGGAGAATCTCCAACTGTCTTAGCTGAATTAATATGGGAGAAAGTTCACAGAGCCATCTAAATCAATCAATCAATCAATCAATCAATCAATCATTTTTTTATTAATTAATCTTTATTGAATTATTTACAACATAAAAAGGGCAATACCAAAACATTTTCAAATTCTTACTCCAATATTTCTTAACCCTCCCCACCCCACCCCCTCACTTTCTATTTCACTTACTGCTTATTTATTAGCTATAAATTCTCTATTTCTCAAAGATCTATCATCCTTACTTCCTTATCTCATCGTCTTTCATTCTATTTTGCTTAAATCCTAAGTTTATACAATAATTAACTCTTTATAATACTACACAGCAACGGTATTACTCCTTATTACCTTATTTAACCTTTCCCTTTTGAAACAATTCTCTTATTCTCGACCAAGTTAAATTATCTTCTTCTTGCATTTCATCTTTTAATTTCAAAGTTATGGTATCCATTTCTATGATTTCTAAACACTTCCCTAACCAATCCTCCACTTTCGGTACTTCCTTATTTCTCCAGACTTTGGCAATTGTTATTCTGGCAGCGGTGATTAAATATAATAGTGGTTTCAATTTTGGTCTTAAATCCTTGTTTTCTACTATGTTTAAAAGACAGAGCTCCGGGACCAGAGGGAATTCCAATTGTAAAATTATTTCAATTTTCTTGTGTACTTCTCTCCAGAATTTTTTTATCAGAGGACAACTCCACCACATGTGAAAAAAACTTCCTGTAGTTCGTTCACATTTCCAACATTTTCCTTTATCATTCTTGTATATTTTCGCTAATCTATTCGGTGTCATATACCATCTGTGCATCATTTTTTAGAAATTTTCTTTTAGATCCATACACAACGTAAATGTTAAATCCTGTCCCCAAGCTCTTTTCCACGCCTCGTACTGTATATTCTTCCCTATATTCTGTGCCCATACAATCATACAATGCTTAATTTGTTCTTGTTCCAATTCAAGTCTCAAAATTAGATTATAGAAGTTTGTTATTTTTTTCTTATCCTTATCCATCCATATGACATCCAATTCTGTCTTCTTTAACGTTATACCTACATTTTTTCTGTCTGCTTTATATTTTTCCGTTAATTGGTAATATAAGTACCAATCTATTTTAATTCCCTCTTTTAGCATTTCTTCCCTAGATTTCATTATAACTTTTCCCTCCATTATCTTTACATAATCTTTATATTTTAGCCAATCTCTTCCCTCAATTCTGCCCTTCTTTAATATTGCTTCGTGAGGAGAAGCCCACTCTGGTAACTTTGTATAATATTTTTCCTTGTATTTTGTCCATACCTTATATAATGCTTTCCTTACAATATGCTCTTTGAATTCCTTGTTTAGTTCAACTTTATTCCACCACATATAGGCGTGCCACCCGTATCTTAAATTAAATCCCTCTAAATCTAATAATTGCTCATCCTTTAATTCCACCCATTTTGTTATCCATTCCAAGCAACATGCATAAAAATATAATTTCAAATTTGGCATCCCTAATCCTCCTCTTTCTTTGCTGTCCGTTAATATTGTCCAATTGATTCTGGCTTTCCTTCTTGCCCACACAAATCTCTTTAGATCCCTATCCCATGTAGTGAAGATCCCCTCATTATGAATTATTGGTAAATTTTGAAATAAAAATAGGATTTTTGGTAAAACACTCATTTTTATTAGAGCAATTCTTCCTAATAATGATAATTGTAATTTATTCCATTTTTCCAAATTGTTTTTTATATCCTGCCAACTCTTTTTATAATTATTATATCACTCCCAGTCACACTAGGTATAACTATGCAGTTCAGGAGAATCTCCAACTGTCTTAGCTGAATTAATATGGGAGAAAGTTCACAGAGCCATCTAAATCAATCAATCAATCAATCAATCATATGGTCTCTTTAAAATCAACTCCAGACTACTCAATTCTTGAGAATCAACTTATAAGAATTTGGAATTCCAAGCAATTGGAATTTATCATGTGAATAAAGAATCTAGAGGCAGCCATGGTAGCTATAAAATAAAATCCAAAATGCAGGCTCCATATTTGGGTAATATCTACTGTACAACAACCAAAAAGAAAAAGTAAGCACTAGAATTACATGAAAGCTTTCAGGATTGCCAGACTTCTTTATCAGGCAAGATGTTGCAAAAGAACAAACTCAGAGCTTACCATTGGATTTTATGCTCAAAGTAACACAGAGCTTACTGTGGGATTTTATGCTCAAAGTAACAGAAGATCAGAAATTTTCTATGCTCTTATTCTCAAGTAACAGCAACTACCCCAGCTCACCCTAACATTAATATTAAGCCATATTAGAGTACCTGATACAATATCTATTGATTCTTCCATTCCACCACATACGGATGTTAAGACCAAGTACTGCAATAGATGCAGGAAATGTATTGGGAGGTTGTGATATTTGTTCCTGTAGTTCTGTTTTTCTGTATTTGTTGTTGTTGTTAAGTGCCCTCAGGTCGACTCTTAATTCTGGCAACCCTGTGGATGAGGCATCTCCAAGACACCCTATCCTCAACAACTCTGCTCAGTTCCTGCAGATTTAGGGCTGTGCCCTCTTTGACTGAGTCTGTTCATCTGGTGAATGGTCATCCTCTCTTTCTACCACTCTCTATCATTCCAAGCATTATTGTCTTTTTTAGTGAGCCATGTCTTCTCATAAGGCGGGCAAAGGACAACAAAATACAACAGCCTCAATTTAGCATCCAGAGGTAGCCATATTAGTCAGCTTGGCTTCTAGGAAAAGTTCAGATGTGATCATGTAGATTACCACACTACAGTATACTCTTCTAGTGCTGCTATTCCACTTTTACTGCTCTGGCTGCTTCCTGTTGCATTCTAAACAATGGCATGAACAATTTTTACTTTAGTGTTTAGTTGTATACTTTTGCACTTTGGAATCTTGTCTAGTTCTTTCAAAGTTGCCCATCCTAATCCTAGTCTTCAACTGATTTCTTCACTGTAGTTTCTGTTCTAGTCAAGGATTGCTCCAAGATATGGGAAGTCTTAGACTATTTCAATGTCCACCTCATCCATATTGAAGTTGTGAATATCCTCCATGGTCAGTATTTTAGTTTTCTTAATGTTCAATTTTAAATTTCCCTTTGTACTTTCATTTTTGACTTTCCTTAGTTCTTCCACATTTTTGTTATGTTCTCCTAGTATTATGATGCCATCTGCATATCTTAGGTGGTTGTTGATATTCCTTCCTTCAATATTTACCCCTGTTTTTCCTATGATATTTTCTGTATATAAATGGAACAAATTGGGTGCATCCTTGTCTAACTCCATTTCCAACTGGTAACTATTCTGTTTCTCCATATTCTGTTGTAAGTAAAGCCTCTTGTTCTGAGTATAGATTGCACTCCAGGACAATTAAATGTATTTGTACACCCAGATCTCTAAGTACAATCAATAGCTTTTCATGATCTATGCAGTGAAAGGCTTTGTTATAGTCTATAAAGTGCATGTTGTTTTTCTTCTGATTTTCTCTGGTGTGCTCCATTATCCATTGTATATTTGCAATTTGATCTTTGTTGCCTCTTTCCTTCCTGAACCCAGCCTGCACCTCTGGAATTTCTCACTCCATATATGGCAGAACTCTTTCTTGAAGAATTGTGAGTATGACCTTGCTTGTGTGTGAAATCAATGCAATGGTCCTGTAGCTGCTCCAAGCTTTTGTGTTACCTTACAGGTATATTGATCATTTCCAATCTGTGGGTCACTGTTTTGTTTTCCATATTTGCTGGAAAATTTTAGTTAGAACTAAAGTTGATCCTGTCTCCATAAACTGCAGATGCTCTATTAGCAGGTTATCTGTTCCTGATGATCTATTCCTCTTAAATGCTCTTAGTGCAACTTTCACTTCACTTTCCAAAATTAAGGGTTCATCTTCATATAATTTTTCTTACAATGTGTTCATCCTTTCATCTCTTTCTGTTACCTCAGACTTTTTGCTATAGTGCAACAATGCATTAGTGACATGATAGCCATAGAAATGACTCTAAGGAAAAAAAAATTTAAGGGAGAAAATTTGCACTTCAAACTTGGGAAACCATCCCCCAGTTTGTTTTTTTAAAGTTTGAAGAGTTCTGGTATAGAGCTATGAAACTGCAACAAAATAGCACCTCCAAGATGTAATGAGTGGCAAAAACTGGTGACAAAGTCCAAGAAGCTATACTCCAAAAGTGCACATTTCTAGCTTAGAACAATATGAAAGAGTCTCAAGTCTCATTTCACTGTTTTATCTTTTCTTTTTCCGCCACCCCTTTCTTCCATGTATTTTTACAACACTTGCTTGTTCTGGCAGTCATAAAAACATGCATACATTTTTTTTAGCCACTTCCTGAATTTGGAATTTGGATAAAGCTACTAGTCTGGAAATCCACAACTGTACATAAGCTGAAATGTGCCACTTTACCATACATAGGCCCCATTCCCACTGGGCATAAAAAGCGGCTTATTTCGCTGCGATTCTGACTCAGCTTCTGACCTGAATCTGACCCATCGTTCCCATTAAAAACGGGTGCAAACAGACCGGGGGTTTTTTACCCCTGTTTTTGTTCCCATTGGTATTATCCCTGAGGTAATTTGAAGCGGGTTATTTTGCTCCCTGTTCCCATTGCCCTTTCGGAACCTCTTTTTTTTTTAAAGCAGCTGTCAATCAAGTGCTTAAGCACTTGACGTCACAGCCAATCAGTCGCTGAGACACTTTTCCCCTCCAGGAAAGGGAGAAGGAGCCTCTATTCACTCCAAATCCTTTTGGGTCCCAGGCTCTTCTGTGTCTTCCAATAGTTCCTCTGGGAAAGAGAGAAGAGGAGCCTTTCTTTGCCCCCAATCCTTTGGCGTCCAGCCTCTTCTGTGTCTCCCCAGACTCCCTCTGGGAAAGAGAATAGGAGCCTCTCTTTGCCCCCAATCCCTTGGCGTCCAGCCTCTTCTATGTCTCCCCAGACTCCCTCTGGGAAAGAGAGAAGAGGAGCCTCTCGTTGCCCCCAATCCCTTGGTGTCCAACCTCTTCTGTGTCTCCCCAGACTCCTTCTGGGAAAGAGAGAAGAGGGGGCCGATCAAGCAGGCATGTACTGCCCATCTGCTGCTCAGGCGCTCAAGCAGAGGCAAAAAAATAATAGTTTAAATGATGTTCAATGGCTCTCCTCACACATTGGTCTATGAATGTGGAGCAGGGGGGAGGTTACAGGGGGCGTAATGTGTTTACTGTGTTTGGAGCTCAATGTAGCATGATCGCCTTACTCTGCTTCCCAATCCACCGGGGGAAAGGCTATGCGAACAAGAGAAAATGGTGCCAGTAATGCAGGAAAGAGAACAAGCGGGTGACACCCCCAGGCCAGCCCCTTGAGCACTGCTCCTCCCGTCTTCAAGATCCCAAATCACACACCCTTTCATTCCCATTCATTTGCCTCGAATCAGACTCAGGAGGCACAGGAAAACTCACTAAAAAGCCGCTATTTTTTCTGAACCGGTTTATCAACCAATAATTCAGATTTTTGAGGATAAATCAATTCAGATTTGAATTCCAATGGAAACGATATCGGAGCAATGTGGATCAAATGCGCGCTCAAATGGAAATGATGCACCCATGATTCACGTCTTGATCCGCATTATAAGCCAGTGGGAATGGGGCCATAGCTTTATACATAGCAGCCACTAGCAAGTCCTAGTCATTTCCTCTCTCTCTCTCTTTTAAATCTGCCAAAGCCTTTGCCTTGTCATTGAGGATCATTATGCATCATGGGTCCTTTGATTTGAAACGCCATGCATCATTTTACTTTATCACAGTTTGCACAGTTTTTGCACTCATCCTCACACATTACATTCATTTGATATACAGCTATCTGTGCAGCTTTCCAAATACCAATGTATGTGTTTTTATGAGCCATAAGGTCAGTCTCTCTCAACAGCTTTCTGTGTGTGGCATCTGATCCAATTGTATATCTACCAAAAACAGTTTCATTTTTAATGAGAGGCCCCCAACTCCTCCATCTCCCCATGCTCTCACTGGCTGTTTCAGTTCAGATACATGCTGATCCATTTGAATGTTTTGTGAAGAAATAGTACATATCAGACTTACAGCTGTGACATTCATCTATGTGTGGCAATACAGTTCTAACTGCATGAGCGGTATATCTCACTTATTCTTTTCTTCTAACATGAGAAGAAAGGTTTGTCAAAGTACAATGTAAAATGTACTTCCTGCATCTACTTCTTTTAGAGGCCAGAATCGGCTTTCCAACATTACCCTTTTTTATTTTGAATTCCAGTAATTGATGAAATGCATTGTTTTGGGGGATTTAATGCAGATTAATTTTCTCAAAAAGGACTTTGCTCATCAAATAAATATTAAAATGAATAGGCCTGTTGTGGTTGCGTTGTTTGCCAACTAAATATGGGACATGCAATTATATTATTGGGAAATGAAGTATGGTCAGAAATATTATAGCATCTGTATTAATGTCTCTCTTCCTTCCTATCTATTAGATTTACGTACTGCTCCTCATCCCAACAGAACCCAGAAGTGACTAGGGGGACAATCACACTTTAATGCTATTATTGTGTGTGTATAGCTTTGTATGTTTATTTACAAAATAAATTGCCTACAATAAAGAGAAATTTTACTTACATCACTAATATGGAGTGCATTAAGACGTGCTCTTATAAAGTCAGGATGATCAGGAGGAAGAGTATACTTCTGCATGAAGTCCATGTGCCCAGCTCGGTATAGCCTCTGTCAAACCAAATAAATAATATTTAACTTACTTTCACAACACCTATAATGATAAAAAAATCTATATTTCCGCAAGAATCAAAGTATATGACACATGCAGGACAAAATTATCCCTATACCTATATAGCTGCTCAAAGGGAAAGCATTATCATCACTCAATTAAAAAAAAGTAGGATCTATGTCAGTGAAGAAATCTGGAACCTAAATTAGAATTTTTTTTATCCTGAAGGTCATTTGTTCACACAAAATGTAGACAATTTTAGTTTACTGCAAATAGTTCAATGTACTTCTGCATATCACAAATCTCATGAAATGTCCTAAAAGAACTGTAATGCTCAGATTTCCTCTACAGTGATGCTAACCAAAGTGATGGTCCACAAGTGATTGGCTTCTGGTCCTGGCATGTTTTCCAGAAAGCAACAATTGTAGCCAACAGGCACAAATATGTTACCAATCCTTAGCACGTTGTTGTTATGTGTCGACAAGTTGCTGTTGTTGTTTGTCTTATGGCAATGCTAAGGCAAATCTATCAGTGGGTTTTCTTGGAAAGATTTGTTTAGAGGGGGCTTGCTATTGACTTCCCCCGAGGCAGTGTGACTTCCCCAAGGTTACTTAAGGTTACCCAGTGGGATTCCATTGATCACTTCTTCTCCAGATACCTAGTCCCATACTCAAAGCACTACACTACACACTGGCTCTGGCAAATTAGGGGAAATTCCCAGTTCCTCACAGCAGACAGTTTGAGGTGCACTACTCAATAATAGCTCTAGTTTATACGTTCTGTTTTTATTTAATGAAAGACAAATTCCACTCAGTTCAGAACTGGGTCAGCAATTATAGTCACTCGGTGACTAAAGAATATATATAGGAGTTGAGGTGAAATTCTTTGTTTAAAAGCATTCTAAGTGAAGTCATGAAGTTGGTCGCATACTGAAGTCAGGTCTCAGAGGATCAAAAGTAGAGGAACTTTTGGACATGATTTGCCAACCTCTCAGATTTCTTGGTTCCTTCTGAGCACTGCTGCATTCCTTACAGTAGCTAGAGGGGAAACTGCTAGTACTAGTCTTTTGACTTTGAAAAAGTGCCTTCTTCTACTGCTAAGAAAAGAAACTACTGGAAAATCTTGAGCTGAAGTATACACAAAAACATAACGCATACACATGATTGCACACATATGCAAAAACAGTTGCATCAACACAGCTGCTTGCAGTTTTGGGCTTTGTTTGGACATGGCTATGGGAACTGCTCTGATGAGAATACTAGTACAGTACTTCACAATTTATCACTACACTAGTGACTGTGACACACAGTCTCAGCATTTCCCTTTTTTTTGTCCCCATCCAGAAACTAACTAGATAGAACTATTGTCTTAACTTAGATGGTTAATCAAATGAGTGATTTTTTTAAAGAGTAAGAGGTATTTTAATTAGCATTGCAGCTTTTAAAAAAGAAAAGAAAAAAGGCTGAAATTAATTATCTCCAAAGAGGACCAGTGTGGTGTATTGGTTTGAATGATGGACTACAACTCTGGAAACCAGAGTCTGAAGTGTAACCTTGGGTAAGTCACGCTCTCTCAGCCCCAGAGGAAGGAAAAAGCAACCTCCCTCTGAATAAATCTTGCCAAGAAAAACCTGTGGCAATGTCCCCTTAGGGTCATCATAAGTTGGAAACAACTTGAAGGGACACAAAAATAATGATCTGCAAGTTAAGAAAGTTACCTTTAAAAAGAATTAATTTAACGACATACTGAATCCAGTGGTAATTCAGTAGTAATAGAATGAGTTTCTGGGTTCAGGAGAATCGTTCTACCACTGTTAAGTTATAGATGCCTTCATCATGCCATATTCATTTTTCTTAAAATAACTTCCCAAGTTCTGTTGAAGAGATAGGAACATTGCCATGCAATCCTTTAACTTGTCTGCAATTATTAGGAAGTTCTCCAGCTTGACTAGTCTAATAGTTATCCAAAGACTCTATGCATTTGCTGTGAGCTCCCCTATTCTCTATTTTCCTGACCTATTTGATTTATGGTGAGGCCAAAGCATTTACCCTGCACAAGTTTTAGTATTAAATATAAACCACCGAAACACTAAGGCATATGGGAGGAAAGCTTTTAACCTCAGCCTCTGGTTCTAGCTGTAAAGCATCTTCATCCCAGCACTATGAACAAAGTTCAAAAACTCTTTCTAGAAATTAGATGCAGTGATATACAGTAGAACACCAACATACTTTGTCAAAATACCAAGGTGTTTTGTCAGGCTATGCATACAAGAGTGTGTGCACGTGTGTGTGTGTGTGTGTGAGAGAGAGAGAGAGAGAGAGAGAGAGAGAGAGAGAGAGATCCAACTATGCTGACAGCTGAATCTTATTTCAGCAATGGCAATGGACTGTGACCATACCGAAGAGCAGCAAGATAGCCTAAGCCCTAGAGGACTGCCAAGTTGGTTGCATAATACATACAGATAAGTCTCCAAAACTTTGCCATTGCTGCTCACTCTGCCACCCAGCATCCATTACCCAAGACAGTCTCCCAATTCTGCCTAATGATAGGGCCAATATATTTTTGCCAATATTTGTTAGCCACCACGTATATGCAAATATTCCATTAAAGCTAAATAATCTTTTCCAGTGCCATTCTTCCAAAAATGATTATACACAGCTGAAAACAATTCATTGATGACTTCCAACATGATTAACCTACCTCATTACACTGAATGTAGCTATTCTTAGCATGAATGAAATCCAAAGAGTCAGTTACTGTGGTGAACTTCAGACTATCTGGTTTCTGTCGGTACTTTGTCTACAAATCCAACAGAAAAGTAAAATATAGGATGCAGTTAAAAAACATATCAGGGATTTATATGCCAGGACAACAGGCACAGAAACAACATATTTACATATTCACTGTGAGCATATATATAATAGGGGAGTGTGTATGTGTGTAGTTTGCTATGAAACATTTGTGTGTGTGTGTGTGTTCTATACAGAAATATTTTTGAAATAATTGGGAGAAGCTTGTATATGTATTCTAAGCTCATGAAATGACTTGTCCAACAGAAATTTAACTTGAACTCAGAGATTCCAGGGGATTTCTTGTTTAAGTAGAATAAGTCAACAGGGAAAAGGCTCCTTTTTGGTGCTTGTATTTTCTGTACAATTGACCAGTATGACTCAAATGTACCATGGCAGTGATGCACACAGAAAATACTTTTTTTCTTAGCCAAATAGACATTTATACTCAAAATATCACTTCCTGTTATATATGGATCTCCAAACTATAGTCAGAAGGTTTCTCTATAAGTGATCAGGATAAGCCACTCTCCATACTATTGTCAATTTCCAGTATGCAGTTTTCAAAGCTTAGTATCACCTTCTTAGCATTCCATTGCTGAGTTTGCTGCCTTTATTTATTGCTAGGTGTGTTTGTTGTTTAGAGTCTCCTGATCAGGGTAGAAAATATGCAGCAGGATGTCACAGGTGGACTCCTATCTTGTGTACTGCTCTTTGGTAACACAAGCCCGTTGTATAAACAGGCTCCCACATCAAAAGGAAATGCTAAGCTACATCCATAAGTGTCATGTAACAAGGAGCCTTGATGGTAAACAATTCTTACAGACATTCCATCCCATGAAAGATTTATCAGTACCTCACTGATGAGTTCTCCAGCCTTCTTTACATTTTCTATCTGAGGGGATCTCAGAGCCACCCAGCCAACCCCCTTCATGAAGTTCAGGTCTGATTTGTAGCGAGACTGTGAAATAAAAACAAAACATAAATCTTTAGACTTTATCTCATTTTCCCTTACCTAGATATGACTCCCTGATTTGTATTAACATTTTAATTTTTTCTATTTTTCATGCACGCATCAGCTAAACTTCTATGCATTCATCCATTCCTTTCGGAATTAAATAATGGATCATATAAAAGAGACAAAGAAAGCTCCCACAACTGAATTAATATAATTGCAAGCAGGAAAATAGTATAACCTGTTAGTGCTGACATTTATTCTATGCTGAAGGCCCAGCTAAGAGATACAAAATATATTTTGTTCAAAATCAATACAAGTATTCAGACTAATTCTGCTTCTTCACTGAATCATCACATTATCATTTGTTTTTCACAAAAAAAATCCACATTTAATAGCAGACTAAAATATAAACGGGAGAGCAAGTTAATTCAGCTGCAGTTCAAATGCAATATGATTTGATAGTCATCAGGTACTGGTGAATTTAGAAGAAGCATGAGTCTGAACTGATCGGTCTCTTTGTATGATGAGGATAAGGAACTTTAGGCTATTTCAAACATTTCACAGATGCACAGCCAATTTTCCCACTGATCTATATGCCTGGATGATGTTTTCAAAGGTTGGCTTGACACATTTAGGTGCACATTTATAAAAAAAAATCCTTGGCAAAATTCTAACATATATGTAATTTGTGAAGCAATCCTTAGTTGGAAGGCCAACTGAAACAACAGCTAACATTGTGCTTGTGAACTGAAGATGAAGTCTGCAAGCACTCCAAGCTAAACTTGCAGCAGCAGGTCCTTTTAAACTATGCTATGTGGTAGTTAAACATTCAAGTGTAAAACTCCATGTTTCTAGCAAAGCAAAAATGAAAGAAGCATTTTCTTCACACAAAGCTAAGCCCCATATTAATGTATGGCTTCATACTTTGGGATACCCCAGTTTGTGCAACTCACTGCCTTTTTCTCACTGAAGAAAAAGAACAAAGGAATTTGATACATTTGCTCATCTTGGAGGAAGACCCAACAGGGTTTCTTTAGTTTTCTCATTACTTTTCATTGAAGAGATAAAGCATGCAGAGTTCTTTTAAGCAGCATCTTTCAAGTTGCAATGTAGAATTAAGTATGGGATGTTATACCATGGATATGGTACAGGAAGAAAAACTGGATGGAGGCAGGCTTCTGCTTTCATTTAGATCTGGGATACAATAAATGATATTTCCTGATATAGTTGTTCTAATTGGCAATCTTAAATTCTAATTTTAATAATATCTTATGGTTTGACTTCTCAATAATATTCTGAGCTCAGAATAACATCAGAACCCAGAAAACATATGGGGACATGCAAGTCTTGACAGATATATCATTAATTTAAATAGTTGCTGCATCTTATCATTTTATGTTTTTTATATATTTTATATTTTACAATATTATTATCCAGTTCATTGTTGATCAAATGTTACTCAGTGGAATTCTGAATCATCAAGTGATACGGATTTTACACAAGAATATACAAATCAGTGAGGTACTGTCAGATAATGTGGCATGTTCCAAGTAGTGTCACTTTATGTAACTGTGCTACTGTGATCCTATTTATAACAATTTCATTGAGATGTTAGTTCATTTGGAATTGCTCCCAGAGCACATATAAATACTGGAGCCACATTTTTTTTTCCTTTTCCTACAGGCAAACTTCCTTTTTCTCAATGACAGTTATATCTGGTATTTTATGTTCTAGTTCTATGGAAGGGGATTGTGTTGCACCTTTGACTGCTAATGATCTAGGTGTTTGTTTGAATCTTAAAGACTCATTAGATTTTTACTTCAACATTTTTTAAAAATTATTCATAGTTATGTTCCCTCCAGTAGTAGTAACAGCAACAACAGCAGCAAAAATACTAATAATAGTAGGGATAGTGGTGGTGTTAATAATGATAATAATAAGGATTCCATCGACAAGGAGTGCCATATTTATAATACAAACTTTTTTCTCCACCAGTTATTGTTATGAATAATCATTGAACTACATTGCCTTGATTCACTAAAAGCCGTTACAATGATTTTAGTCACAATAACAATGGCGAATCATCCCATTACCCATGCTACTGCCATTAAAGCTCCTGCAGGATCTCTTTTTACCTCACTCTGCAACAAGTGAACTCTCTTTGCCCATTTCATCTTCAAGTCTTCAGGAAGCACTGTGTATTCATGCAGTCTCTTCCTATATTCCTGGTCACTCACTAAACTCTGGGCCTTTCGGGCATGTGCTAGGTTGACCATGTCCAAAGGCAGATGGTAATGAGAACTGATATCCCTGGAACCTCTCTTGTACTCCTGTTCACTTTGTAATTTAGCAGCATACAGACAATGTAGAAGATTGGTATCATCCAAAATGCTTTTGGCACCAATGTGCTTCCCTCGCTCCTGAACAAAGTTATGCTTGTATTGAAGCTGTGAAAGAAAGAAAAAAACATTTTCTAGCTTGTAAGTATGTATTTTAGTTCTTGTAAAAAGTAGCTAGAAAAAGTGGGGGGGGGGGGAGAAAATGCAAATCACCAGCACACTTGAGAAAGATAGGAATCCTATTATTAGTAATTTGTTTGTTTGTTTGCCATTCCATCTTTTCTTTTTATTTTCATGTGCCATTTCATTAATATGGCTGTCTGGCATATTCTAAAAGACAAAGAAGTTTTACTTCATGAACAGCACAACCTTGTGCATGTTGACTCAAAAGTAAACCACACTGAGTTTCAAGAGATATACTCCCAAGTAAACATATCTAGAATTGCAGCCCAAGTGGTCTAAGGCTAGGCAATACATGTTTTAGATGTTTAAAAAAATAAATAAGGAGTTATGTTATCCTTGTTAGAAGTGCAACAATGCTTAGCATTGAAGAGTCAAGAATGCCTCAGAGAGGGCAATAGCAATAGGGTTAGATAGTCTGAGTGACCCAAAGTGTTCTCCCTTCTATCAATCCTGACATTTCTGTGATGTAAACTGACTCTTAGGGATGTTTTCCCACCTTTTCTCTCCCTATCCACTCTCTCTCAGCTCTTCCCTAGAATAAAGCTAGATTCCTATAATAAAGCCTTTTTCTCTTTGTTTCTCCAAGCCACTGATGTCTTTTATCCTTAACCAGGACTCTAACTGCTGCATGCACACTCTATCAGTCCTTAGACTAAGGGCCAGAAGAAAGGGCCCTTTAAAGCCTTTGTCCAGGCAGCTTGGGAGTGTGGCATTTATACCTCACACTGTCCCATGCCACCCTGAAGCTGCCTGGAAGTTGGGCAGCTGGCCAGACATGGGTGGCTTCAAGACGCTGCAGTAGTGCGGCATTTACATGCACAGAGTTAGCAAAGCACTTCACATATAAAGATTTACATGCCACACATTGTCGCAGCATCTGGAAGCCAGTTTTAGGCTGTAGTGAGGTGGGAAAAGCCGCCCTTTCTCCAGCTGAAAAAGGAGAGGATCTTTTCCGCTCCTTTTTTGGCCATGAAAAAGGGGGATTAGGACCACAGCATGTGTTCACAGCAGCCTCAATCAGAAGGAATATTTTCAAGCCGCCCCTTCCGCTTGTCTGTTCACCCCCAAATCACATATGTGTGCTATTCACAGAGACAACATGGAATCATTGTGCAAAGGGATCTTGTAGCACCTTTGAAACTAACTAAAAGAAAGAAGTTTATAGCATTAGCTTTCATAGATTTGAGCCTACTTCCTCAGATTTTCCAGCTAACAAAGACTTCAGCCTACTTCCTCAGATTTTCCAACTAACATGGCTATGTCTTTGAATGGAATCAATGCTTTAAGAATGGCATCCTATCTTCTAGTAAGCACATAACAATATGATACAGGCTGTGCCAAATATATCTAAAACTAGTGCTGTTTCAGCTAAAACCTTCATTCTTTCCAAGAATGGAACAGAAATACTAAGAAAGAAAGAAAGAAAGAAAGAAAGAAAGAAAGAAAGAAAGATCAAAGACAAACAAAACAACCTGCACTATTTCACTGATGAGTCAAGAAAAAGAGGCTGTGGTCCTTGATGAATACCCTTTTATTTTTCATTGACATCATGAACACTGTTGCTGGTCTCAAATCTGGCAACCTTAAACACACTTGCAGCTTCTCATGTTGCTCAGCCTGGACTTAATGCTGGGTATTTTAGACATTTTATATAAAAGCTGAAAATTCAGTTGTAAGCATTTCTAAATTCACTGGCATAAGGAGTGTCTCCCAAACAATCTAACTGATCTAACTGATGTGACCCAAATGGACACATCAGTAATCCAAAGTCTGCATTGTGGTGCATAGTTTAACTTTATGTTTCCTTTAATCATGTCTAGTTGGTATAATATTCAAAGAAATAAAGGAATCAATTATTTGATGGATGGTTATTGTCTTGAATGCTCTGGATAAATTGGAATTGAGTATCTAGAGACATTTTTCTCCACTACAATTCCCGAAGCAAGGTCTTCAACATGGCTTGGCTTCTGATTAACAGTGAATCTTTTCTCTCTTTTTAAAAAATTCTCACAAAGACACTCATTCATAAGTAATATATTCTGTCTCACGTCCTTGTCTCACATGATTATGGGGCTGCTTTAATTCAGAAAAATCTGCTTTAGACAATGTATTACATGAAGTTAACAAAAATTAGGCAAGATGGAAGGCTGCATAATTCAACTCACATCGCTGGCAATTTCTCTGGAGGCCTTGGCAGTCTGGAAAGGGATTGCTTCCATTGTCAGTTTGTAGCCTTGAGCACGGAGATTATGCCAAGACTCCCTGTATTTTGCCTAAAGTGGAAATGGCAAGTTTAGATTTCTTGGTTAAAATTTAAAATGTAAGTAAATTAACAAAAGAAAATATCTTTGGGTTACTGCATAGAGTTAGAAAAGCTCCTCACATATAAAGATTTTTTTTAAATCAGCTGTAGAAAGACCCTATCAAATTCAATTGAATCAAAACAGTGAAATAAAACGTACAACTAAGCCTTTATACAGATAGGGCATGGTCTAATCTTTGCAGAATATGTTTGCTAGGATGAAAGCTCTGGGAGCAGTCATCGATCACATCAGGGCATCTATTGGGGACAGACTTATTTTTGGTCCCTGCAAGTTTGAAATGTATTTAATTCAAAATTCCTATTCATTCCATTTCCTCATCTGATTTTTTATATTTAAAGCTACACAAAAATTACATACCAAATACACATTTTTACTGTACTGCCTTACAAAATCTATGTTTCTAAATATTATTAAATACTAAAATATACATCTTTATTCATAGGCTGGTATATTCTTTGAACTGAGAACTACACTGCAACATTTGGAGAAGTGTAATATTTGAAGACTGATTGTATTCCAGTCCTCAGATTAGACCATGAGGTGTGACTCTGTCCAGTTCACTTTGAAATTTGGACTAACAAAATTCTTGAACGTATTACACATATTTACAAAAATCAGGCCCTTGGCTGTGGCCATGTATTCATTCAGCCAAATCCTGACAAAATAAAGGCAGGATCAGAACTAGAGATAGGGGAACTATGACTAGTTTCCCTCTCTCTACTTCTGATCCTTCCAGTCATTCTGGCTGCACTGATAGCTGTTTTATCTAATGAGATGTAGTCTATGCTCCAGTTTCTCAACGTTCTTTTTGAATTGTGGTGCACAGAACTGGACACAGAGGCAGGTTACAGACCGCCCATTTGGGGCGGGCTGTACCCGCCCCTTTCCCCAGTGTATTGGGGCCTCAGTGGCCAGAACGGCAGCCGCTGAGGCCTCGATCCACCGCTTTTCAGGCTGCGGGGAAGCAGCAAAACGCCGCTTCCTCGCAGCCTGAAAAGGGGTGTCCCTGGGGCTTCAAGCCCCAAGGACACCCTGTGGCGGCAGGGAGGAGGAGAAAGAGGCCGCTTGGCCCCTTTCTCCTTTGGTCCGCTGGGCCGTGTGAAGGCTGCGCCCAGCGGACCAAACCAGGAAGGAGCTCCGAAACGGAGCTCCTTCCTGCTCTGCGCTAAGGGCTTACTAAGCGCCCTGGCGCGGAGCAAGGATGTCACTTCCACACCGCCCTGTATAGAGGCAGTGCGGTCGTGACGTCCTCATGGCAGCGGCCTTGTGGAACGGCCACCGCCATTTTGTGCGTGCAGAGCGCGCACTAGGGTTAGGGGGTGCAGAAGCACCGTCCCTTTCCAACCCTAGTGCGCACTCTGCATGCACAAAACGGCCCAATATTCCAGGTGGGGCCTGACCAAAGCAGAATACAGTGGCACTATTACTTCTCTTGATCTAGACACTATACTTTTATTGATGCAGCCTAAAATTGCACCAGCCTTTTTAGCTGCCGCATCACACTGTTGGCTCGTGTTCAACTTGTGGTCTTCTTGGACTCCTAGATCCCTTTCACATGTAGTCTCATTCAGCCAGATGTCACCCATCCTATATCTCTGCATTTCATTTTTCCGCCCTAAGTGCAGTACCTTATATTTCTCCCTGTTGAAGTTCATTTTGTTAGCTTTGGCTCAGCTTTCTGTTAGCTTTGGCCCAATCATTTTGAATTTTGATCCTGTCCTCTGGAGTATTAGCTACTCCTCCTAATTTGGTGTCATCTACAAATTTGATAAGTATGCCTCAGTTTGATAAGTAAACTGAATCCTGCTGGATTAGGGATGTAAGAATGGGGGGGGGGGGGGAATCAAAGGTTTCCATATCAACAGGTTAAAATATGAAACTTTTTGTGCATTTATCAAAGACTTTTCCCCCCAACATTCCAGTATTTTTCATGAAGACTTTGCAAAGGGTTTCATCTATCTATCTATATATGGCAAATTTGGTGTCATCTGCAAATTTGATAAGAATGCTCCCAATTCTTTCATCCAAGTCATTGATAAAGATGTTGAATAGCACTGGGCCCAGGACAGAGCCCTGTAGGACCCCAGTGGTCACTTCTCTCCAGGATGAAAAGGAGCCATTGTTGAGCACCCTTTGGGTTTGGCCAGTCAACCAATTGTTGAATTGGAATCAAACTGAGGCATACTTATCAAATTTTCAGATGACATCTGCTTTGGTCAGGCCCCACCTGGAATATTGTGTCCAGTTCTGGGCACCACAACTCAAAAAGGACATTGAGAAACTGGAGCGTGTCCAAAGGAGGGCAATTAAAATGGTGAAGGGTCTGGATACCACATCCTATGAGGAACGACTTAGGGAGCTGGGGATGTTTAGCCTGGATAAAAGAAGGTTAAGAGGTGATATGATAGCCCTGTTTAAATATTTGAAGGGATGTCATATTGAGGAAGGAACAAGCTTGTTTTCTGCTGCTCCAGAGAACAAGACCCGGAACAATGGATGCAAGCTGCAGGAAAAGAGATTCCACCTCAACATTAGGAGGAACTTCTTGACAGTAAGGGCTGTTCAACAGTGGAACACATTCCCTCGGAATGTGGTGGAGTCTCCCTCCTTGGAGGCTGGATGGCCATCTGTCAGGGATGCTTTGACTGAGATTTCCTGTATGCCAGGGGGTGGGACTGAATGGCCCTTGGGGTCTCTTCCAACTCTATGATTCTATGATTCTATGCCCTGAATATCATCCTATCATAATTAAGATAAAACTGAAGTACTAATCAGAACAATACTCAATCCACAACTACTCATTACTACACATAAACGGATACACTTTAATGACAGCACTAACTTAAAAAGTCAAAACTAATTTATTTAGCCTGGAAAAATCATCTGCCACACTCAGCAGCAACAATACAAATAAATTAATATACTACTATAATTGGTGCAATAAAGATGTTAAGAAGCACAACTAGAAAGCTAAAAACTCCCAGAGCAGTCAAATATTTTAAATAAATAAATCATCAGTATCCAAATATAAAATGCAATATAAATTTTAAGAGTGTTAGCCATAGACAAGATGACAGGACAAAACTTTTCAGAGAAATCAGATATTAATAAACTAATAATCAGCAGCCAGCTCCTCAAGAGGGCCAAATATAGAAAACAGCAATCAGATTTCTTATAAGAACCAATTTAAAATGTGCCTGAAGCTAACAGTCCAACTATCCTACATGTGCTAGGAAGCTCTTACGCAATGATTTCACGGTATAAGGAAAACCAAGCACTTACCTCACTGACATTGATTGCATTCATTTTTGCCCTTTCAAATTCAGGATGACCCAAAATGACTGTGTAATGATGCACAGTGTCCTCTCCTGCTGCTTTGTAGAGACGCTGTCATAGTGTTTTGGGGTTTGTTTGGGTTTTTTGAAGAAGAAGGAGGAGGTGGATGAGGAGGAGAAGGAGAAGTGGTGGTGTAAGAATACATCCCTTCACATTTTGTCAAAATATGCTGAAACACATTTTGTTTAATCAAAGTAAATTAAATACATAGCTCTGTAAGTTTTGACACCAAAATGGAAATAATTAGAAAAGTGGAGTGCCTTGGAAGAAAAAAAAAATCATCCTGGGATGCATTTGAGAAGGAGCTTTCAGGTACTCTCTAGAAGATTCAAAATGTTTTTGTTTACTTATGTAAGCCTTATCTGACCTGGTTGTTTAATTTTTCATGTGCATAATGTTAGCTTTCAATAAAAGGTATGCTGAAGGTTGAACTGCTCTCTCTCTCTCTCTCTCTCTCTCTTCTTTCTATGTTATTTCTGCTTCTCGTACCAAAGTTCCTATTAAAGATGTGAAGCCCAGAAACAAATCTAATTTGTTAATTCTATAAGTTGAGTCTTCCTTATCTGAAATGCTTGGACCAGAAGTGTTTTGGATTTTTTTCCCTGATTTTGGAATATTTGGAAGATATATACATGAGATTTGAGTGGACTCAAATCTAAACATGAAATGTGTTTATGTTTATGTTTCATATAACCTTATACACATAACCTGAAGAAAATTTTATACATAATATTTTTAATAATTTTGTGCATGAAACAAAGTTTGCATACACTGAACCATCAGAAAGCAAAGATGTTACTATTTCTGGCACCCATGTCAACAATTTCAGATTTTGTAGTATTTCAAAATTCCAGAGAAGGGGTATTCAACCTGTATAAACAAGGTTGAATGTATTCTCTCCCCACTACCTCAAAAATTTGTCTTAAAGAGTTCAAGGGTTTACACTGAAATGGTTTGGGGAAAAGGCCTAGCCTTCCACATTAATCTCTTCAGAAATTAAACCATTCATCTAAGGCTCTGTTATAATGTATTACCTCCTAAAGAGGGGAGGTTGAAGGGAACTTACTTGAGATGGAGTGTTCTGTGCAACAGTGCTCAGTTGTGTAACTTTCCAGGGATGTTGGTTGTATAACTAGCTATGCCACTTCCAGGGAAGTTATGTTGCCTCCCTCAGTCAGGACTTGAAATCACACAGTCCATAAGCTGGACCTTTAAGTCCATTTTTTGTACCTTGTAGCATTCAGAGGCTCTCCCTTTTCTGTATAAATCCAGAGTATCATGCTTCCAGAAGGCTCCAGGGAACATAGTTCTCCTCTAAAACAAGGTGTCTCTCTGCACCTAATTTTAGCAAACACTTCTTTTAAAAAATACTTTAAGTGAACTTCTACACTCTTGGTTTTCTTCAACAAGGGCTGATGTAACCCATAGAGGGTTAAGTAGGTGATAAAAATGACCTCCAGACATTCCTATATTGTCTAAACTGATCTTTAGATATCATGTTAAAACTGTACTGTTCCATTGAGCTTTCCATTATAAATCCTGTTCCTCGATATCAAAACCTTCCCTGTGAAACATGTATTCTATTAATTTACTTTTTGCTTTGCTTTCTTTTTTGAGGGGGGGGGTTAATGACTGCATTACAATTCTCCTTTAGCATTCACTGAGTGAGGAGAGAAACAATTCAGAAACACATTTCATAAAATCACATAAAGTGTGTGTGTATAAATCTAAACCAAAGCAGAGAAATCCTAATCTCTCTCTCTCTCTCTCTCTCTGTGTGTGTGTGTGTGTGTGTGTGAGAGAGAGAGAGAGAGAGAGAGAGAGAGAGAAATAACAGATGATCTGTCACTTTCAAACTTCTGCCAGCTCACAGTGGCTAGGACAAGAGATGAAAAGACAGCATTCTCCTAAAACAGGCATAGCAAACCTTTATTTTTCCAAATCATGACTCCAATCTGGAGGGAAATTAGTTTCTTCTCTCATCTGTTATCGATAATGGGGCTGATCCCCAGGCCTCTCAAGGCCTTGAAGCGGGCACAGATCAAAGGCTTCTGCTAACCCATCCCTAAGGAGGCCCATTTTGGAAACCTGGAAAATTGCCAGTGGTATATCTACACCTGCAGAGCATTTGGAAGTATTTTAATTGATTAATTTAATTAAGGTTTGTTGTCAAAGGGGGAAAAGGTTCTATATTATAAATATACCTCTAGAAGTACTACTTATCTCAGCCTCGGATTCTGAACAGGCAATAATAATAAATATAAGTTCTTGTAAGGTGCTACAGAAACAGGCCCGGGTCTGATCTCTGGTTTCTTAAGAGCTTCATTTGATGACATCTCTAGGAACATTCAATGTAATTCTAAAAAATGACATGTGCACTTTTTAAAAAAGGAAGTTTCCAGTCTAGCATATGACAGCTCCCAGATGTGGTCTTGATTTTTATTTTTATTTTAATGGTGTCATGTATTTCCAAGGGCCACCTGTATGTTTTTGAAAAATGAGAAGCAAGATTCTTGGCCTCAGGTGCATTAAGTGGGTTCCTGAACAAATTATTCAGCACCATATATGTTAACCATCACTATGACTGTCCTCCTAGTATGCTCCTTCTTTGCATTTCTTTGCATTATGACTGCTTTCAAGTACAAAAAGAAAGCCCCATTGCATGAATTCATATCAAAAAGCTGTTCTGATTTTTGTCGGGCTGTTATTTAGTTTTAAAGAAGAAATATGATTGACAAAATGATACTAAATGTTTGTCCGGGAATAATAATAATAAAGGATCTAACTATGCTAAAGGATAAGTTGACGATGCCTTCCCCCCCCCCCTTTGATGTATTATATTTTTCAGAGCTTGCTTCTCTCCTCCCTCCCTAGCTCATTGCATTTTAAACAGCATATTTTCTGATCCACGTTAGGAGAGAGAAAGCCTACCTCATTAGCAATCATATTGCTGAATTTTGCATGAAGGAGGCCAGGAGAGTCTGTCACCGATGTGTACTTGAAGGAATTTGGTTGCTGGCGGTATTTACTCTGAATTCGCAGACAAAGAAAAAGGAATAAAAGAGCAAAGCTGTGTTGTAAGATAAGGACACTGTATTTCAACTTATATTGGTGATTTTAGCTCACAGTTTACAATGGGGCCAACAGTAAAGTCTGTTGACCAATATGCCATTGGCCCCATTGGCTATTTAATAAAATCAGCAAAGACCCCATAAAAACAAACACTAGTTGTTATTACCCTTTTTCAAATGTATCCATGAGCTGTCTTTTAAATGTGGCAGAGGTGACATATGCATCCAGACATTTTTAGCTATACGGATGTGGATCAAACATAATACACATCAAGGTGCAAAAGGCAAGCCAGAGCTGAGTTTTAGTGTGAGAAACAGGTTTTAGGTTATACATCTTTTTTTAGTTTCGATGGCCTTTCATACTACACAATTATAGCACCACAAATGCAATTTAACTGCCATGGCAACATCCAGTGGAATCCAGGGAGTTGTAATTTTAGGGAGGGATGTTTAGAATTCTCAGTCATAAAGTTGTAGTGTCTCAAACCCATAGGATGGGCACTCCATAGGATGTTTCTATAACAGTTACACTGGAATCATAGCTCTATAATCACTAGAATCTTAGGACCTTTTTCTTTTGCCAAGCTTTCCCCCCATGAGATGTGACATCATGTCCTTTCCCCCTATTTTGTAATTGACTTTTGTAAGGTTTTACAGTTCCTCAACTCAGCTGGCTGTGTAATTGTTTTTAACATGATATTTTTATATATTGTTTTTATTGCTACGTATGTACTTTGATGTTGGAATTTTAATCTGTACGCCGCTTTGATCATTATGGAAAAGCGGGATAAAAATAAAATCTGCTATGTCCGGACGCTGTGCATCCGCAACGTCAACATGGCGGGCCCTGTGTGGAACGGGCGCCGCCATTTTGTGCGCGCTCCACGCGTACTAGGGTTAGGGGCATCAGGAAGTAACGCCCCTCTCTAACCCTAGTAAGCACAGAGCGTGTACTTTATGCCTGTCCGGAATGGGCCCCTGTTAGATGGATGCGTTCTCTATAGGAAAAGATATAAAAACAAAACAAAGACATGTGGTATTGTCATTGTGTGTCTTCAACTCTAAGGCAACCTATTCATCTGTTTTTGGCAAGTTTCTTCAGAGGGGCCTTGCCTCCGAGTCTGAGTCTGATTACACAAGATCACCCAGTGGGTTTCCATGGCTGAGCCAGGATTCAAATCCTAGTCTTCAATGTGCAACACTCAAACCACTACATGATACTGACTATGAGATGTGTACAAAGCCAAAATTTGTTTCTGTATAAAGTGTCCTCAGAGCTAAAAAAAAAAAAAATCAATGTAATAAATTGAACAGGTACCTGTACCTGTAAACATGGGAAATTTGCAAACGGAACCAGGCCAAATTAGATAACAGTAGACAGGTATGCATTGCCACACACTGAGATAAAGCAAAATATGTCCCCTGACAGACATAGTAGTGAAGGTGAAGATCAAGCCTTTCCTGCTTTCCCCAGCACTTTTAAAATAGGAACGTGTGAAAAATCCACTGGTGGACTTATAAAGACATATCCCAGGAGAAATTCCCTAGTCTTAACTCGGACCAGATGTATTTTGCATTCCGTTACCCTAATTGGACGAGATCTCATCTCATCTTGGAAAACTAAGCAGGATCAGCCTTCGTTAGAGCTTGGATAAGAGACTGCCAATGAATTCCTCATGCTTAGGCTCAGGGTGACCAGATGTCCTAACCACAAAGGAAGACAAGGCACCACAAAATGTAGGACATTCAAGAAAAAGGTAAAACGTTATCACATAAAAGCTCAAAACAATAATCTAAATATAAATTCATGCTTTTTATTCATGCTGAAAATGGAGGATGTTTTGAAATTCTTCCTAGACAAAAGGTTGAAATGAAGGAGGACATCAGGTCACCCTGCGTAGCATATGTTTCAGAGGAATAAACTGGCAAAACTACCTCTGAGGATTCTCTGCCTAAGAAACCCTATAAAATGCATGGGGTCACCATAAGTCAACAGGTGACTTGAAGGTGCTTACCCACACAAATCTACACATTACCAGCTAAATATTTGATTTTCAAATGTATGTAAAAAGATAACACAAAAGAACAGAATCAATGATGCAGGGAGGCACAGGGGCAACATGGATACAAGCAATGCTTGCAATCTGAAAGACAAACAGGCTTAAAAGTTCTCACATTTTCAACAACTGCACAAAACAAAACAAAAAAGGAATGGATTTTGTCATGTAAGAAAAAATGGTGAGAGGATGATATAGGCTAGATGTGGGGGGTGGGCAAAGAAGGAAGTCCACAAAGTGGATTTGATGCATGCTCAAATCTTCATTCTTTAAGCACTTTTATCCCCACTTCTGACCTCAAAGCCTATCTGTGAGGGGGCGGGGAGTCTGAAACTATGGAAGTAAATGTGCAAGAAAGTGGAAAGCTGTTGAAGAATCAGTGTGAATTTTAAAAGTGTGGCTGCCACCCTGTGTCTAGTTTGGTCTTTATTTTGCTTTATTTCACATCCATCCTTTCACTCTGGAGAAAAACCTGAGTTTGTAAAAATGGGGGAGGGGAGAGACAGGGAGAGGAAGCAATTCTCTCTCCAGGCCGCTTATGTAGAGCCACTTGGGTTTTGAAAAATTGTGATTCTATGCCTAATAACAGAACACAGGCTTCCTTTCATCTGGAAAGGAACATTTCCTACTATAAAGCATCACCCTAATGTACCAACCACTTGGGTCCTGATTACAGAAGAGAAACTTTGTGAAAGTAGTTAGCAAGGTCTGCAAAACCTTGAACTCCATTCAGTTCACCTAGGACATGAATTGAGTGATCAAATAAAAAGGGAGGGTGGGGAAAGGAGCCCACCCTTAATCCAGGGAGTTACTTTGCCAGCCCAGTTTTACAGAGACATCTGGCAAACCCTTGTTTGTAGTGGAGAAATCAAACCCCTCTTTTGTTACCTCACTGATGAGTTCAGAAGCTTTCTTCTTTGCTTCAATCTCTAAGGTGCCTGGTACAATACAACCAACTCCTCTCATAAAGTTCAAGTCAGACCGGTATATATTCTACAGGAAACCAATCAAAATTAATTTACAAGATGGAGTATGAGAGGCACTGTAGTCAACTAAATGCATTCATTAGAAGTAACATCTGTCACACAATACTTTAGTATTATTCAGCCATATTCAAATGATATTTGTATGCTTACACACAATACATATCTGATTCTAGAAAGAAGGAAAAAAGAATGAATGCCTACAAAATTAAAATAAGATTGGAACACTGAATAAATATATAGAGGTGATACATGGATAATTATGAAGCATGCAAATCAAGAGCAGCTAATTGCTCAAATTAATATGTGCAATATGTGCTCCATGTCCAGGTTACATGAAGAACTTGGAACTTACCTCACTCTGCAATTTATAAGCTTTCTTGGCACACTGCAGCCTAACATCTTCAGGTAGGGAAGTATAAGTGTGAAGCAGTTGTCTGTATTCTTGCTCATTCACCAAAGATTGGGCTTTTCTGGCATGTACTAAATTTACCATGTCTAACGGTAGGTGGAACTGGGTCTTCTGATGATCAAAACTTTTCTTGTAATTTACCTGTGTAGGAAATAAAATGGAAGGAATATGATGTGAAATAAGAAGCCATATTCTATCTTAAATTAAAATTTACTCAGGAGAAACAATTTGAGAGTCTATTTAATCTACTGACCTTACAATTTTTCATTTATGTTTTAATTTTATTCTGTTTTTCAATGTGCTGAGAACATTTGTTCCAGAGCAATACATAAATATAAATACATCTGGATGATAATTGTTTAGCATCTTAGAACAAACACTCAAGCCAATTTTGTAAGCCTTCTTAACCATTTCAGAATTGTTCCTTGATAGTAAGTGCCCCACAAAGCTTTTGCTCAGACAGTAGCTCTAATAGGGCAGAAATTCGCTTTTTTCCTGTCAACACATTTCTGATCCAACAGTGATCTTGGATTTTCTCTCTTTCCTTCTATTTTCAGAGTTAACACTGGTCTGGCTTTGCACCACATACATCAGGGTGGGCAAATACATGGTGTCTAGGGCTCACAACTGCGCCTCACCAGATGTCAAAGGACTGCTTCCTCCTACTGTACCTTCATCCCCTCCAAATATTTTTTTAAGTTTAATTTATTTTTCCTCATAATATCCTGCACTCTCTGACAGGCAGGGGAGACAATTAAGTCATGTTTTTGCCCTTTTGATGCATTTTACCATTTGAACTATTTTAGCCTTAGGACAGGCTTTCTTTAAAACTGGGAAGGCAACTGGTCCATGGCATGAAGAGAAGACAGGGGCTCTACAGACCGCCCCTTTTTACACCAGATTGGGGCCATGGCAACCTCATGCCACAGCCCTGATCCAGCCTTTTGAGGACACAAAAAGGAGCCGCAAAAAGCAGCTTTTTTGTGCCCTTGAAAGGGCGCCATAGCCACGGTGGTACAGCTATATGGCATCCCTTCAGCTCTGTGTCATCTAGACTCAGCACCAGAGGTGCACCATAATGCCATGCACCGTCTAGAGTGGTAAACGGCATCAGGATACCCTGCAGCCCGACTCTGCCCCCAGGCCAGCCTTTCAGGCTGGTCTGTAAAGGTCCACAGTAAGCATTTTGTTTCTTTAATAACTAGGATGGGAGGCCCTTGGGATTCCCCCCCCCCACCCAAAAAAGAGAAAAACCAGTCTGGCATGCCTTTTGTCCTCTTCTCATCTCTACTGTACATGGAACTTCTGTTCAAACAGGTTACATCATTTTATTATTTTATTTATACCCTGTCTTTCTACAATATTGTTGAGGATATACTGAAGAAGTGATGGTCATCTAAACAATGCTTATAAGAAATTTGTCATTCCATTTTTCAGCTGCCATGCTTAGGGCTACTTACATCACTGTGTAGCAATGCTGCATGCACTGAATGAGAAATGTTCATATCATCCAAGCCACAGGAGCCTATCATCTGTCCTTTTGTCTTTTCAAATGCCTCCTTGTACTTGTACTGAGGTGGGAAATTAAGCAAAACAAAAATATGAGAAAGGAGAGAGAAATCCTATCCACAATTATTTTACATTTGGTTGTCTTTTCAACAAGTGGGTGATTTCACATAGAAGCAAAAGCAGAAAGAACAGTATTCTTATTTTGAGATCAGACTCTTTGTATTAAAGAAACTTACATCACTTATAATTTCAGTAGATGCCTTTGCTGTCTGGAAAGGAATGGCATCCAGTTTCAGTTTATAACCACCATCTCTCATCTTGTTCCAGGATTCTTTGTAGCGGGTCTGTTTGGAAAGAGTAAAAAGGACCAATACATATTTATTGATATCTGAAGCTCTCTCCCATGTAATGTGCACAAATCTATGCCTAGAATAAATCTGTATTAATGCAATGGCCCAAGAAATTTTATTGTCTGAGGCAAAGTACATAGTGGCACTGCCTATGTTTATTTTGCCCACACCTAATACAGAAGTTTACCAGAGTGATAGATTAATTGTTTTTCAACAATGGAGGGGGCAAGCATTCTTGACCACATCTGACGACAGCAAATTAGGATGTAGGGCATATCGTGTTTCACTGACAGTTCTGTTCTGTTGTACTGACACCATTGACATCTTCTTACTATGCCTGACCCACAGGATCTCCCATGTGAGATTCACCTCACTTTGCCTAATGGGGACTGGTTCCCCTATTTATATTAATGAGTACAACTTCAAGTCAATCACATTTTAAGATTACAAGGGTAAGTAACCTGATGATGAACTTCATTGCTGACAACAGGTGGATCCTAGCAAAAATCAGCTCTGCTTATTTCTCATTGAAATGAGTGGGGCAAACCAGTTAACTTCAGTCCTACAGAAGTGGACAGAAGCTAAATTCAACTTCAAATCAGGCTGCATCCACACTGCAGAAATAATCCAGTTTGACCCCACTTTAACTGCCTTGGCTCAATCCTTTGGAATTCTGGGAACTGTAGTTTTGTGAGACATTTAGCCTTCTCTGACCGAGAGCTCTGGTGCTATATAACAAATTACAATTCCCAGAATTCTACAGAATTGAGCCATAGCAGTTAAAGTAGTGTCAAACTGGATTACTTCTGTAGTAGAAATGTAGCCTCAATTGTAGTCTTGATCCAATCCAGTGAGTTTAAACATACAAGTCAGGGCATAATCTAATGAACAGCAATTTCATGCCACTGTTTGAAGGAAACATAACTTAAAGGCTTTTTTAGCTTTCCGGGGATGTCTTAACTTTCGCAGTGACAGCAGTACTGTATCTTAGCTTGTTCTCCTCACTTTCCTTTGCTGCACCAAGATGCTCCCAGCATAATGATGGTAATTTTCTTCACTCTTAATGCCCAAGATGCATCTTCATTCCCAGGAATTGTTGGTTGGGGATGGCAATTACAATGGCAGCTGTTAGTTAATGGCCTTGAATAATAATGCATCTAGAGCATTCTGAAATTAAAAAATTGGTAATCTGCCACTGTGAGTGTAGGTCTGCTGTGGCTGTTGCCACCAATTATGGTAGCTAAACCACCACCCCCCCCAGAGAGAGAGAGAGAGAGAGAGAGAGAGATCATGGCTGCATCTTTTGATGCTACTTGCCATTCAGTGTCCCAAATTTTCTCCCTCCTCACATGGACATCACCCAAATTTTAATTTCAGTTATTTTCATCACAGCCCTGCCCTAGCTTCCCAGCAATTTTGTGGCATCCTATAAGTGCTTTTGACAAAGCCACAGAACTCATTAATACAGCTTTGTAATGTCAATGGAAAGTGAAATAGGTATCCAAAGACTCATATATTGGGAAGGTAACGGTGTCCCTCTAAGATGTTCTTTTCTAAGATTTTTTAAAATGGGGCCGGAAAGATCTCGTGTGTGTATGTACATGCCTTCATGTCACCTGTTAACTTAAATCTTACCTCACTGATATTGAGAGCATTCTGTTTAGCTTGAAACATCTCTGGAAGTTCTGCTGTTTGGGTGTAATGATGCTTGATGTTTTCTCCCTGCTCCTTATATAGACGCTATAAAATAAAGACAAATACCACGTAGCAGGGGACAGAAATGCAGTATTAACCTTATTAAAATTGAATAATTAACTCAATAATTAGTCCCTGGAGGACAAGATGATCAGTGTGAGGCTGTCGTACTTTGGCCACATCATGAGAAGGCACAACTCATTGGAAAAAATAATAATACTGGAAAAGATGGAGGGCAGTAGAAAGAGAGGAAGACCACACATCAGATCTATAGATTCAGTCAGGGAGGCCACAGGCCTGAATCTACACAATCTAAGCAGAGCAGTGGATAATAGAAGAGCTTGAAGATGTCTCATCCAGTTAACAACAACAACAACAACAAATGGTTATTAGTAATTTTAGTGGGATTATTTAGTTGGATCTGTAATGGCGGGGGGGGATCTCTTTTTTTTCTTTTCATTACATTCAGGGGGAATGGTGAGAGCACTACTGTGAGTTAGTTGTGTGTCTTTCTTTTCCTTTCTTTTCCTTTCCTTTCCTGCTTTTTTTCTTTTCTTCTTTGCTTTTTTCCCTACTGTTTCTTTATCTTTAATTGTATATTATTTTGATAATAAACTAGACTGTCCATACTAAAAACTACTGTAATAAAAATTAATGTTAAAAAAAGAATCCACCCTCCCCATATGAACCTCACTAAGCATTTACATTTCTTTCTGGGACCCTTATCTGGATTTTACCAACTTCAGTTTATAGATACAAAAAATATGCTGTTTTGATTGATTTCTGATTCCATCAGAAATATACTTGGTCCTATTGCTGATCACTGTTTGAAAAGGTGTGCATACATACACACACTGTGATTATTAGACTATATAATGAAGTATGGTTTTTAAGATAAGCAAAATGCCATTTACATAGCAGAAATTAATCATAACATTAGCATTAATGTGGTGATATGCAACACAGTTCAAACCTAAAAGGACATAATCAAACTTCGTAATAAGTTCTAATTCAGCAGACTGCACTTGAGCTGTTCTTCAAAATTTGTTTCTTGGAGAATAGCACTTTTTGATCAGCAGGTCAGGGAAACTGAATTATTTCCCACTGGTTTTTGAATGGTGCAGAAACCAAAGGTTTGTCAGGTCCCAAATTTAGACCTGTTCTAGAGTTGCTAGAGTGAAGATTGGAAAGGGCTCTTCTACCTTTTATGGCTGCGTAAAAGAGGAAATTTCAGCAGGTGTTGCTTGTTACCTACTTGTGTGACAAGGAGCACCTGCTGTGATTGCCTCTCCACACAACCATTCCATGGCACAGGAGCCCTCTCCAGTTTTCACTCTGGCAACCCTAGTTTTTCTGAGATAACAACCAGTATGGTACATAGCTGTGAGGCTGTTAAATGGAACAGCTCACTGAGCTTGATTAACTTTCAATTCATTTTTTAATTAATGATACTGGTGTTCTTTAAAGACATATATGGACTGTGGCCCAGGTAATTAAAGAAAGACCCCCATATCAATCCACCTGGGTATTAAGGTCATCTGAAGGTGTCATGCAGGGTTCTCCACCATTAGGGGGAAAGGGGACATGGAGACTTTGGTGCTTCATCTATGGAATGCTCTCCCCAGACTTCTCCACTGCCTACTATGTTATTTTTTACACACTAGAACTAAATAAGGCACTTAATTTCCCAAGTATTCGGGAGCATTTAACTCTTACTCTGTTTCATTCACTGTGTAGTAATAGCATTTCTACATTTCTATACTCCTTATCAGTGAACTCAGTACTCTCTAAGCAGTTTACAGTCTGTAAGCTAATTGCCCTCAACAAGCTGGGTACTCATTTTCCTGAGCTATATTTTGTAGGCCAGGATGTCCTTGCATGAAATTGAACTGTGCTTTGCAGGTCAGGAAGCTATTGCACTGGGGCTTACTCACGGAGAAGATATATTAGCTATACTAATCTCATTGGGAGAATGTCCAAACTTTTAAATTTCAACTGTCCCCATCTACTCTGCCCTTGACTTCACTGCTGGTCAATGCTGACAGTACATGTGTATGATAAGGCAATAATTTTCAAGTGAATGTGAAGATAACTCATCAAGGGAAATTATCAATAGCAATGCACAAGGGAACCCAGTCTAAAAGTAACATTCATCCACAAGTCTTTTTTTTCCTTTTTTTTTACCCTTGGTACCTTCCAAAAGAAAAAGAAAAAGTTCTCCATGGCACTGATAGGATTAGACATTTCAGATATTAAATTTAAAATTATGTCAGTCAGGGTGAAAATTCTGCTACAGCTGTATATGTGGGTTTCCCATAGGGCTCAGTGGAGAATGGAAGGTTTCCATTCTAACTAAAAGTGGGCTTTGTAAGATTCACATGATTAGAACACAAGTTTTTCAGTTCCTGGGAATGATCTCAGTGACAGGGAATGAGAAAGAAAGCCAGTGCTTCAATCAGGTCGTTCAAAGAGGATACCACTCTTATAATCATAATGTATATACATTATAACTTACATCCACAGCCTGGTTATAACTAATTCTAGCCTGGATCATCTCAGGAGTGTCTTTAATACTGGTAAACTTCAAAGCATATGGATGCTGACGGTACTTCTTCTGTTGAGCAGAAAAAGATCAAAGCTGTGAATTTTGTGCAGCTCTTTCATGCTATTTGAAAGAAAAAAAATCATAGGTTGCTTGAGATTAGAGTGAATTTGTGAACATAATTATTATTCCTCTTTCCTCAGTTTTATCTCCTAGGAACTTTCAGATTAATATTTGTTTCCATTTAACAATAACCTTTACTGATGTAATAGTAAAGAACTTTCACTTAAATTTAAGAAAAATATTTCAAGCTGATCTTCTGCCTACTAAAACACCCAAGGTCCCATGAGTAGAATATGTTTTCCAAATGGTCTGAAACACAAAACTGCATTTTACATTAAGAAGTCTTTCAAAGCAAAATAAAGGCATTCAATAGTAGAGGCAATATTTTTATATATTATCCCAAATGTTATGTTTTCTTTCAGTGATGTAGACAAAAGCCTTCCTCAAGTTTATATTTCAAGCAGAGCAGTAATAATGCTATCAATAAAATGTTTTAGACATTTCACAATATTGCAATTCCAATAAAAATGGAAGGATTATATTAAGAGAGGAAATATCCCATTTTACAGGTGCCATTCAAGTGCAGGTGGGCAAATGCAATGAGCCCATGAGAGAAGTACTACATCTAGAAGATGCAGCGACAGTCCTTGCATGAAAAATTGAAACCGGAAGGGGGAAAACAATATTTAGGAGAGCTGAACTGAAGCTGCATGACAGAGGCACTGACTGCTATGGTAGCTAACATTCATCTCTTTTGTTTCACTATAGTCTCTGGTCAATCAGATTCTGAACCAATAAAATACACTACAGGACCCATGAACAAAATGAAATAAGTGTGCACACCATAGACAATGATGCCTCTCTCATCATATTACCTTCATCTCCTTGCCTAGTTTCAGCCTCAGTACACATAAAAGTCCTTCAAGGAAAACAAATTAACCTAATTCTCAGGGACTGAAGTGCTGGGATCCCACATATTTTAGCAATGGATAATTAACTTTAGAATCATCAACAAAATCATAACAAAGATTAATTTTAGAATCATCAACACTTTGGAACCATGAACAAAATGCATTGTTGCTCTGGGTTGAAGAGAGCAAGTGAAAAGGAGGGCTAGTGTAAAAGTAGGTCCTTGGTGCTATGAATATACCTTCTGTGGCTTTCTCTTGATTCGCTTCATTTAAAATATGTAAGCTAGTGGGGTAGCAATTGAGCATTGTTTGATTGTCATTATTATTCATGATATCATTTGTCACCTACTTTGTTTTTGCAAAGGCTATATGGACTCCCACTGTTTTGTGTTTGGTATCTGACTTCCCTCTAATTATGAGTCCTATTCCTGGTTTTGAGAGCTTTCATGTGGGAAGCCTTTTTCTTTCCAGTCTTTGAGTGGAAATTATTTTAATTTTATACAGACATTTTACACGCATTATGCGGCAAGTTTTGTTACGTGCTGTCATGAAATCTCACCTCGCTAATGAGTTCTCCTGCCTTCTTAGCCTGCTTCACATTTAATGACCCAGTGGCGATCCATCCGACGCCTTTCATCCAGTTCAAATCTGCTCTGTATCGGTTCTGACAAAAGGAAAAGAAAATGCCCCATTGTTGCTGCTCACACATTAAAAATGCCACCTAAAGAATTCACACATCAGAACACCAGCTGAGCCAAATTAGTGCGTGCGTTTGTTTTATCCACTTTTTTGCAGTTGTGGGTAGGAATGAGGGTGGGAGGAATTAAGAAAAGAGATGGTGATAATGCTAACACAAAACATTTCTGCTATAAGATTTGAAAGAAATACATTTTAAAAGCCTTCTTTTAAAACTTTCTATTACAGCTTGCTAAATGTCTTCTGTTTAAACCAACACTGTAGAGATGCATAATAGAAAAACAGTGCAGGAATGTTTTGGAAGATTTCTCAGTGTGCTTTCTTCCCTGTCCCATTACCTGTAAGGACAACCCACTGTGTTCAATCAGGATTACTCCTAGCTAAGCATGTACCAGCTAAGCAGCCTTGGGGTGGACATTTGGACATAAAAAGGAATCAGTGAATGTGAATATCTGGTGACTCCCATAGTCACTTTTCACATTTCTTGAGTAATACTGGAGGAAGAATTTGTGCGTTTCTCCGTAGCATGGTGGGGGGGAGGGGGGGAGAAAGAGATCACTATTATCTGGTGCCTACACAATTCAACTATGGGAGAGAAGCATAACTTTCCACTTCAATCATTATATCAGTGTATAAAGATGTTGCATCTTTACAATTTCCTAAGCTGGCCTCATTCTCAGGTTGAATAGAAAATTACACAAAAATAAAATATACATAGTTCCCAGATTCAGTCACTTTTTTGGGGTCTATAAATGGTGCAGACTGGATAGGGCAGCATATCTGCAGGATGCTGGGAGTTCTGCCACAAGTAACGTTTATCCAGTTTTTGGAGTAGACTGAATACAAGTTATACAGTATAACTTACATCACTCTGCAAGCCATAAGCCCACTTGGCCCATTCCATCTTCATGTCAGTAGGGAGGGCAGTGTAACGGTGTGTGATTGTCTTGTATCCCCTGTCTGTGGCCAGATCCTGAGCTTTCTTGGCATGGACAAGATTAATCATATCCATGGAAACATGATACTGATTCTTTACATCCTCAAATGCCTTTTTATACTCCAGGTCACTCTGCATTTTTGATACATGGAGTGAATGAGCCATTTGTGAGTCTTCACTTGCAAATTTCACCCCAATCAACTGTCCTTTCGTCTTCTCATAATTCTCCTTGTATTTTATCTATAAAGGGGGAAATGGGAAAAATGGATCATTCAGGGAACTGAAATAAATTACAGTAATTGGACCAAAGTAATTCACTGACAATGAACCCTCCCTCCAAAAAAACACACAAAATAATATGGCTGACATTCTCTCCCTCATAAAAAGTACCTGAATCTGATCCTACACACAATATAGCAATGCATTTAAAGGAATATGGACTACTATAGCTGGTCTAGGGGCCAATTTTCTTCTCTAGAGCTGCCCACACGGCCAAGAACAAACAAAAGGGCTGGATATTATTATTGGTTCAACAACTGAGGAGGGGATTGAACCTATTCAAAAGATCGTTCGACACTAATTTCATGCCCCTTTTTAGTCCAGCATAAAAGGGCAGCTCAGAGCATTTGGAGGAGCTACCATAATTGTTGTTGTAATCCCACCTCGATTCACAGGGAGAAGCGGGAAATGTAAATAAATATCATCATCATCATCATCATCATCATTGTCTTGAGGGGCTGTGTGACACTCCTGGGCTGTGCTTCACTCCTTCATAATCTAAAGCATTTTTGTCTTGCAGAACAAGAAGCACAGAGCTGGTAGTATGAAATAATGATATGCATGGCAAAGGGCCTGAATGAGGATACATACAGTTTTCTCAGTTATAGAAATAACTGAGTTCCTCATTTATACTTTATTCCAGGTGTAAATTTTGATGTGTATCAAACTTCATATTATTTGTGAGAGTACAATTCTATACATGTGGGGCTCTCACGGTGTTCAAACAGGTTTATACTATCGCTCTGAACATGCCACAGATAAAAACTGGAACATGTGTGGTGAAATGACATCAAAGTATGGTCAAGATGGCATCTGTTATTAATTAGGAAGAATACAGAAGCTAGGAGAGGCTGCAACAGTTTTGCTTTCGCCTGAGCCTGCTGTGAAACGGAAAACTCTTCTCTCTCCTCTCCCCTCTGCTGAATCAATTGGGTATCAATTATTTCAGTGCTTTAAACTCAGTTTTCAGCAACTGAAATAAGCTGAAGACAAAAGGGGAAAGTGGGGGAGGAGGATAGTGAAACTTGGACATTTTAAAAGCAGTTGAAAAAGTGGGATGGCATAGGATTAATAAGGACTGTCCCTGCCAAATTAGGACAGTTGGTGGATAAGCTTATGCACAAGTAATAATATTAGAGTTCCATATAAGACCCTATATTCTAAACACAATTTTCTAGGGAATAAGCCCTTTTGAACACAATGAAATTTAACCAGTGGGTTTCTGTGACTCAAATAGAATTTGAACCCTGGTCTCCTAGAGTCTTTGTTCAGCACTCAAGCCTCTGTACTATACTGGCTCTTACCCCCTCCCATTTATACTTAATTAAATTATTATTAAATTTATATTTATGTATTGATGAAACTTAAATGTATTTAAATTTATTTAAATTAATATGATACATATATAAAAGATATGGGGAGTTCTACACACTCACCAAGAAGTGATTTTATTCCTTTTCCTGCAGTTTTCTTATTTTTAAGGTTATACTGTTTTAAATATTTTAATCAAATTTAACTTGAATATTTCATTATTGCTGAATTTGTGTGATAAAGTGCATAGTCACTTTTTTAAAAGTCTGAGCAATATTCTTCAAAAAAGTGGGGGCTTGGCAGCACAACCCACCTGCTCTCCTGAATCTAATGTTCAAGTTTTTTTTTTTCTCCTGCCCTAGTAGCCTTTATCACTGACCAAAAGCAGATTTGGGAGATGCGCAGAAAAAAGGAGGATTGTTCTCCTCTAGATTCTACTAACAGGAGCAATTATATCTGCAGAAGTCATCTCTTTTGTTCCATTCTTTTTTTATATACCCCATCTTTACTGCAAAGTTAGGACTTAAGTCAGTTTACAATTTTTTTTAAAAATCAGCAAAGAAAATCACAAGTAATTAAAATGTTTTATTTTCCTTCTACAAGATCTATGTGACCAATGTAGTCTATTAGAATCAATACTCACATCACTGGCAAGATCCCTCTTTGCTCTCGCTGCCAGGAATGGTATTGCATCAAAATGAAGTTCAAATCCTTTCTCCTTCTGCTTCTCCCAGCTACTCTTGTAGATTTTCTTTAAAAATATGTCAAAACCTCTATTACATTTTGTTATGTTCTGTAGCATAGACATAACTCATATAGTCCAAATGGAGTCAGATCTTTGCTGATGCAGGTGATATTTAACTTAAGGCAGTGTAAGAATCCCATCTGTTTAGGAGCCTGATTTCAACTATTTTTATTAGACCGCAATTGATTCAGAGCCAATATAATGACCTCTTCTGATTCTAAATATGAATCAAGATTTGGACATCTGTATCTTTGGGTTTCCCAATGGTTGGCATTGGGGAACCAAAATAGCTATACAAAATTGATTTATTAGACTCTTCAGAACAAATCCTTGAAAAATTGAGCCCTTAGAAGATTGAACCAAGGTTCAAAGTTCAAGTACAGCTACATATAAGAGCACAGCTAAAGACCTGAAGCAATGGTCAAAAGTGAAGTGTACTGAGAAGCAACATGGTGGGCACTGAGCAGGCAGGCACTTAGGCAGGCAGAGATCTGCTGCTACCAGCTATAAGTAGAAATGGAGCATAAAGCTACAGGCCAGAACATTGGCACGTTACAGACCACCCAAAAGAGGCGCCTCCTCGGCGCCTCTCTTTGCTGCACAGCTGCGCCGCAGCATACAAATTGTGCAGTGCAGCTGCGCAGCAAAGAAGGAGCACAAAAAAGCGGCTCCTTCTTGCAGCGCCGCAAAGCCCCAAAGACAGCACTGTTACGTCGCAGCTGCGCAGCTCCGTCTGGAAGCTGCGCAGCTGCGACATGATAGATACGCGCGCCGTATGTATGGTGCTGCACAACTGCGGTACATGCATGACGTGCTAGGGTTGTGGGGCGTGTGCATGCGCCGCCATGAGGCAACCCTAGCACGTCGTGGACACGCTGCAAAGGGCCCGTCTGTAACGCGCCTACATTTTATTGTGTAGATTTAAAAGGCATTATTCAAATAACTTTAAGACTTATACCATACAAAACTTAGACAAAGGGTCTACAAAGACTTTTCCCATTTCTAGTCTCCCCAAACATATTGCACTACACCACCTCTCACTCCCAGCCAATGGGACTAAAGACACTATGACAAAAACAGTATTTTAGTCTGCATCTACACTGTAGAAATAATGCAATTTGACACCACTTTAAGTGCCGTAGGTCTATCCTAAAGAATTCTGAGTGCTTGTGCCTTACCAAACTACAAATCTCAAGGTTCTGTAAAATGGAGCCATGGCAGTTAAGGTGATGTCAAATTGCATTACTTTTACAGTGAAGATGCACCGTTATCTATAGCACAGATGTAAACTAATTTAAGATATATTCCTTCTCGCTAAGGAATCCTAGCTTACATCTGTTGGTTTTCTAGCAAGAGTGTCACCTAAGCTATGTTTCCCAAGATCCCTTGTGAAATGGAAAGATAGTTGGTTTAAAAAAAAAAACCCTGATAAAATAACAATAAAGTTTAGTAGTGTGAATGTATCCCAATGTACTTTTGTGAAAGGATCAACAATTATGCATAGAAATATTATTAAACAGCATGCAAGTATGCATCTATACCTCACTAATATTTGCAGCATTTATTTTGGCCTGTATGAAGAGAGGTTCATCTTTGCTGATGGTGTAATTGTGAAGAAAATCCTCTTTTCCTGATCTGTATGCAATCTGTACACAAAAGTAAACAACAGCATTAGGCAGATATCATTTTTTAAATGTTAAATTTTAAAATTTTCCAACATCAAGCATAATAATTCAGATAGATGTAAATTAAAATCTATCTAACTATTAATCTTGAGGCTGGAAAATAAAAATCAAAGTCCAACCTAAAACTAAGGGTAACAAAACATTTCTCAAATACTCATGATATCTGTCTGTCTATCTATACCCTTACTTCAAACTGGAATTCTCATTTGCCAATAGCTTCAACTATTCTGATATTTTCCACCATCATAACAACAGCAGGAAAAAAACTTCAAGAGGTAGTTGTGTCCAGCTAGTGCATGTGCATTCTGCTAGTACAAGCAAACATCAGATTTAGAATCAGATTTAGAATTCTTTTTAATGCATACAGAATTTAATTGTTATTTTATGGGGAGGGTAGAATTTGGAGTTATTGAGTAGTGATATTTTATTATGTATTAGATTTTTTTACTGTAAGCCGCCTTTATCCTAATTGGAGTAGGTGGGATACAAATAAAGTTATTGTTGTTGTTGATGACGATGTTGTTGTTAAACACCATGCTGGGAGGTTTATGAATACACTTGTGATACAGCTTGCACAGTGGTTTTATCAATGGCTAAGGCCACTGAAATTGCAAGAATCAAAATAGCATGCAGCAGAATGACACCATCAGATACAATTATTTGTTTAAATGTTATAAAAACTGTCGGCAGTCCATATTAGCTTCTCTCATTTTCACTATGTTTCCTTATTATATGGAGGCCAAGCATTAGTGTAAAAGGAATGAAACACACACACATACACACAATGAACATGTACAAGTTAAACAATAAAAAAAGGTTTTCAAATTAAATCATCTGATCTAGGTATACTGTAAAACAGGCAGCACAGTTTTAACATTACTCAGAAGAACCTCACTGAGGAAAGAACAACTACAGAAGTCCATGCAGATGTTCTAAAAGATCCAATTTAATATTTCTCTCTCTAGTTAGGTATATGACCTTTATCACCATAGTATCTGAAACCTGGTCAGCACGTGTCTTGACACCCTTTGGGTTTAAAGGTTTTCTACCTGTGGAAGTACAGGTAGTTCAAAAAAATCTTAGAAGTACACCTCAAACCTATGTAAAGCAATGGCAAATGTTCATGGCTGGATCCTATTGCTTTTTCAGTGGTGGTCCCTGTCCCCAAGAATTACCAGTTTTAATGATAAAAAAAAATCAGTGTGGAGAAAAAGTAAAGTAGGAACTCACATCACTCTGCAGTTCCTGGCTTTTCTTCGCATGTTTGATCTGGGAACTGTCTGCCACACTTGTGAACTTTAGAGCATCAGCCTTTTGTCTGTACTTTTTCTAATTAAAATACATTTTTAAAAGAAAAGAAAAGAAAAGATGAGTCAGATATCGCTGCCACATTCTCAAAGGTTAAAAATGGAGATGTGATGCCTTTCACTTACTACCAGTATAAGCAATAGCAATTGAAGTTTTTTATATGGGCTCCAACTCAGAAATAAAGCAGTATCAGAGAGACCAAATGTGGGCTGAGTGTGTATAGTAGGAAGATCATTCCATTCCACACATCTTTTAAATAATAATAATAATAATAATAATAATAATAATAATAATAATAATATGTCACTAATTAATATAAACACTATTCTGGATACTTTTACCTATGTGGATTGGATACCAACTTGGTTCTATAAGCTTTTCCCCATATATAAATGGGAGAGGTGGGATACAAATAAATAAATAAATATTATTATTATTATTATTATTATTATTATTATTATTATTATTACACTATTCTGGAAATGTCCATGTGTTTACATAATAATAATAATAATATATTTAGTTATTTGTATCCCGCCTCTCCCTTTCAAGGATCAAGGCGGATAACAGCAAACCAAATATAACAATTACATAAATAATAATAAAATATTCCTTAATCTCCTTAACCCTCCCTCCTATTCTTAAAATTACAAACAAAACATACCAACTTCAGTAACAATTCTGGTACAACAAAGTTCCACCAAGATTGCAGCAAAGATTTGGAACAAAAGTTTGCCCGGAGTGACCATCGGGGGGGGGGGGGGGGGGGGTAATAGACATATCAGTAGATCTGATTCTTGTTTCAGAGGTAAGTCTGGGAAAGCCTGCCAGAAGGTATCTGTTTCCATCACCTTTTATTCAAAGATGTAATATGGCAGATCTCCTCCAGCAGGTCATTCCAAATTTTTGGAGCGCCAGTTGAAAAAGTCCTCTGGGAAGTCGTCACCAGCCTGGTTTCTTTGGCTGTAGTAGGTTCTTACCAGAGGACCTGAGTATGTGGGAAGGATTGTATGGGAGGAGGCATTTCCCCAAGTATGCTGGACCCAGGCCATGTAGGGCTTTATAGGTAATAACCAACACCTTGTACTGTGCCTGGAAGCTAATATGCAGCTAGTGTAAAGATTTCAAAATAGGTGTAATATGGTCATATTTAGATTTACCTACAACCAATTTGGCTGCCATATTTTGGACCAGTTGCAGCTTCTGAACGTGGCAAAACGATTGCCACATGTAGAGCCCATTACAGAAATCAAGACGAGAGGTTACCAGTGAATGTACAACCGTTTCTAGGTCCCCCCATTTCAGGTAGGGTCGCAGCTGGCATATCAACCAAAGCTGATAACAAGCACTGCTGGCCATCGCATCAATCTGAGATGACAGTTGAAGCAACGAATCCAGAAATACCCCCAAGCTGCGAACACAGTCCTTTAAAGGAAGCGTGACCCCGTCCAGGAATGGTGAACATATCTTCGTACCTAGTGTACTGATAACACCCCACCCCATGTCTCCGGATGATCTCACCCAGCGGCTTCATGTAAATATTAAGCAGCATGGGAGACAGGATGGCGATCTGAGGGACACCTGATGATAGCTCTCTTTGTGTGTGTGTGTGTGTGTGTGTGCGCGCGCAGAGAGAGGTAGGAAATAAAAGCATGTTTATCCTATAATATAAGACTTTGGAAATATGATTGTAATGATACCTTAGATGATTAGATTATACTTTTAGGGACAGCTCTTTCTTGTTATAGACTGGAGTAAGCATGGGCATAAAAGGGGACTATAATTGTTTGCATACTCTGTATTCTCAGTTTGGATTGGAGAGCCTGCATCTGAAAGTTTTATTGGGGAAAAAGTTTTCAAATGAGCAGATAACATTTTGGCAATAAAAACTGTAGGCACAGGTAGCCAGATCAGAACAAAAATGGGGGAGGGACAGAGAAATAAAACCTCTTTAAACATCCCCTCTTCTTTCCCAGGCTAGGATCTAAATCAAGAGAAGTCCCCCTGAAGTATACTAGTCTAGAGTAAGATAAAAAAGATGTAGCTGCTAGTTATATTTTAAAATATTGTCTAGTTTGTCCTGAGTCTGACAAAATGGCAAAGAAAGACACCTGAATTTTCCCAGATAGTAGTTTTAAATATTCCCATGTTAAACAGTGACACACATACCCTCTCCTAGTACCTGCTCTATATGAAGTTTTCAAAACCAAAAAAGCAGCCCTGAGAAGTTGAGAATACGCATTTCTTTACAACATCTGTGAGAAATGCTCAACATAGCTTAATAGCATGAGCTGTTTCTGAACAAGGCCTTCTCTTGAACTTGTTGCTGTCAAAAACACTATAAGAAAAAAAGGATATCACAGCTTTTTCACAGCGAAGTCTGTGGATAAAGGAGAGGCAAACTCTTTTATGTACTTTACTTGATTCTCTTGTGCTAACAACTCCTCAATCGAACGCAGCAATCAACGCCACAGTATGTATTTGTATGTATGCTTCTATGTGGGATTTCTGCCAGGAGATATTCTATTTTAGAGTTTCATTGATAGGCGAACATAGCCCCTCTCACCCTGTGACTTTCTCAGCTGCAGACAAGGCTGAGATTTGTTTATTTTTTATTAGAGTGCATCACACTTCAAAGAGCTGCTTATTGTTCTACATGCAAGACCTGGAGAAGAGGGAAGCATATTAGAAACACATGGTTTGTAAAGATTACATGCAGCCCAATGTGAAGTTTACAATGAGAGCCACAAAATGCCAGTTCTTGGCTGGAAATAAGAACATCCAAGTAGCCTTCAACTGATATGCCTTTTACATAGTTCAGAAATAAAGAATCATTTCAGCCAATCATCACTGCATTCAGTATTTTTGGCAGTGAGTATTTATGGGGCAAACCCCAGCAGTAGATGTCATTTCCCTTCCTTGAATGGTATTAGATCTGAGCACTGCTTTTTCCTTCTGTTTCTCCTTCAGAGTAACAGTGTTGCCAGATGTCAGCGTTCTACAACATCAGAATATAATTCTTGATAACTCTAAAATGATCTTAACTAGCTACTCTTCATACTTGGAGTCTTTTGTCATTTCCACTTCTAATTTTCAGTTTTTTTCATACAAACTTGCACAACCTGTGGTCCAACAAGACAATACAAAACAACATGATATAAAACATTTTCCCAGGACTCAGACTCAGATATTACCAGATTGTTAATGTTTTTCACCTTCCGTAAAGATCCTGACAGACTTGATCATGCTAGAGAGCAAAATCTAGAAACTGACCTCACTGGAAAGTTCTCCTGCTTTCTTTGCTTGCTCAATATTGAGACTTCCGTCTGCTATCCATCCAACTCCCTTCATCCAGGTAAGATCTGTCTTGTACTGAAGCTGAAGGGGAAAAAGAAAGCTTTTTACTTGTTACTGAAAACTATGGCTAGATTATTTAAAAATACACAGATGGATTCACTGATATCTCCAAAATAAATGTGAATTTACCAGACAAAGAGAAACAATGGTAAATTGTATCATTTGGCACTACCTACAATTTTCTTCCACAAATAATGATAACTGTACTAATGTTTTGGTGGAAGAAATTTTTCTCCCTTCGATGTCCTTCCACTGAAAGTTGATATTTTCTCTTATAAGTAATTTAAAATGAATTAAATTCTGAGTTATCAAAACATTTGAGTTAATGCACACAAAAGAGTTTGGTTACAATAGATCACTGATAAAAATCTGAGTTACTAAAAATAATAATCAACAGATTTTCCCAACATCCCTGCAGTCATCAGCATTCTATAATGAAGAGAATAGCTAGGTTCCTACCTCACTCTGTAACCCATAGGCCTTTTTGGCCCATTGTGTATTTAGATCTTCTGGAACCACAGTATACTCGTGGATTTTCTTCCTATAGTCAAGGTCACTAGCTAGAGCCTGGGCCTTTTTGGCATGTTGAATGTTGATCATATCCATTGGTAAGTGAAAATGTGTTTTGTTCTTCTCAAAGTCCTTTTTGTATGCAATCTAAGTAATATCAAAATATTGCATTCACCATAATATAAAAGCGTATGGGTAAAAACACAAGACGTATATTAAGACCTACATTTAATCTGTTAACAAAGCCTCTCACAAAGCAATTACTTTCCTCCTCATTATCTGTCTAGCTGGAAGTATTTTAGCAGCATTAGCATTGGAAGGATGGTGAAACAGGGCTAGAGAAAGATTTTTGGTGTGAAGTTGCAGCAATATGTCTACAGTAAAGAATGCAATAAAAATTGAACTGCAAAAGAATGGGATTCTACACTAGACTACTATACTGTAGCTCTGTAAGTCTGCCTACAACAGGCAAGGTAAACAGGAGCTGCCACCAAAGTCCCCTATAGGCCACGTGTGAGTAGCAAAACAGAGAGAAAGGGGGAAAGCAGATAACGCCTGTTTCACTAGTTACCACCAACATGTTTTTTTTAAAAAAACAAACAAACATAAATCTATAGTTATGACAAGCAGAATGGAAATCATAAGAAAGATAAACAGTGGTAAATGAAAAAATCATCTTTGGGTGCATTTTGGAAGAAGCTTTCAAGTGGTCTCTCAAGGTTCAAAATGTTTTTTGCTTATTTATGCAAGGCTTCCCTGACATGGTTGTTTCATTTCATTGGTGCATATTATTCAGTTTTGAATAAGAAGTCTGAAGAAACATTCTGACCTGCTTTTCTTTTTTGTGGTGGAAGAACCTATTCCCATACTTTCCATGTTACCTCTGCATAAAAAGAAATACCCAGAAATACATCTACTTTGTTAACTGAGGTACATCTCTATAGCTATTGCTTACATTCTCACTTCTTCACATGAAGCTTTTTTTCAAAATGCTTGCCTGGTTAAGGGTTAGGTTTCTGGTACCTTTAGAATTTGGACTTAGACCACTGGCAGTACAACTCTATAATCATGTTGACAAAAAAAGAAAACCCTACTAATTTCAACAAGGTTTACACCTAAGGAAGTATGTATACGAAGAATAAGTGCTTAATAATTAATTTTAAGCACAGATTTCAGTGAAATTTCCCTCAGAAAATAATAATAATAATAATAATAATAATAATAATAATAATAATTTATATTCCTCTTAATCTCAGGGAATCCAAGCGGATTACAACGGTAAAAATCATACAGTTAAAAAGAGATGCAATAAAATTCCAAGATCCCCAATCCTCCCTCCAAACATAAAAACATCATCAAACTCTAAAAAAGGATTAAACCAAAGCAAGTTAAAAGCATTAATATACATATGGTATATAAAAATGGTGTGGTGCATCTGAAAGGAGATTAGGAATGCACACTGAATTCAAGCATACTAGTCCTTTCTTAGCCCTCCCTAATCCAAAATATTTGCCCCTCCTTTTTACTGTATTAACCACATTTCACCAATATCTGCACTGGTGCAAGTTATCAGTCCTTCCCAAGTTGCCTTTCACTACAACAACTGAATGTCCAGGTCAGCATCCATACTGAAGAATTATTCTCAAACTGTGAGAATGGAAGTTTTATAATTAAAAATGTGTTTTTAAAATAATGAGGAATAATTTACCTCACTACTCATTTTAGCTACTTGCAAAGAATGCAGAAGTCTTGAATCCTTGTTTGCCAGTGCTTTGCCTTTTGTTTTCTCATATTCTTCTCTGTATTTAATCTTTAAAGATAAAATACGTAATAGTTATTCAAATGAAACACAGCTATAGCATGAGAATGCCATTGTGGAGACTGGTATTTTGAACATTCTGAGTTCTTAACATTATGCTTAATGACACCTAGACATTAAATTTTTCATTCACTGTTAGTCGAGCTGAATGATTTCATGCATATAAAACTCTTGATTAACTTAATTTTTATTTCATCTTGAAAATGCTCTTTCTAAAAGAACCCTTTTTTTGTTTTCCTTACTGACATAAACTGCAAGACAACAATTTGAATTATTCTTTCATGTTTTCTGTTCAACAATTCACTTTTTGTTTATATTTTTAACTATGACAAAAAAAATTCCATAGAACTCAAGAAAGACAGAGAGATTACAGTGGAAAATAGGACATTCTTCAGCAATTGAAAGGACAATAAATTAATCCAGTATCGACAAAATGCCTTTGAAATACATGTAACTGAAATATACTGTAGAATTAAATGATTTTTTAAAAATATTGTGAAATGGATGGAAAGACACAAGATTCTATTAAGCATGAAGGTTCGACCTATTTTAATCAGCATTCTGAATTTTCCAGTGGAGAAATATATTCACTGTTTTTATTCTATTTTACTTTTCGAAAGCCACTTTCAAATACCAAGGTTAGTCAGAAGTTTTAAAAAACGCTAGAACAACTCTCCAACAGTTTATCACACACCCTGACAGATAAATTTTAAATGAAATCTGCAGTTTAAAACCCCCAAGGCAACATGTTTTCATTTCACTGTATTATTGTTGACTTCTTTTAGTAGAATGTCCTAGATAAATAAGTATAACCTACATCACTGGCAAGATCCCTTGAAGCTTTGGCAGCAAGCAAAGACATGGAATCCAACTTCATTTCAAAGCCACGGCCCTTGCTTTTCTGCCAGCCTTCTTTGTACTTAATCTAGGGGGGAAATACAGTAATATATGAATAGCATGAATAGAGATAAGCAAGAAAAAGTAAACTATAACATAAGAAAGTGTAGTATATGTGACCTATAGGTCTGATAAAAATATGGATATTCAAGTATGCTATCCCATGAAAGCCACAGATTAAATACTTAAGTATTTAAAGCAGGAAGTGGTTTATAAAACATCTGCAAGAAGAAGATGCTACAAATGTAAAGACAGCATTTCTACTCAATTCAGATTAGTTTTCCATGGTTCATGAAACATAGGGAACAAATTCAGTAAAATGATAGATGATCAACTGGCAGAAAGGAGGGGGGAGGAGAGGCAGGCATCCAACTAATGCTTGAAACTACCAATGTATTAACTGATGACTACTTTAAAACTGATGACTACTTTAAAACAACTGTATAATGGTGTCATATTCCTTTTCTGGTACACAAGTTTAAAAAATTCAAAATATATTCTATGAGTGAGTTGAAAATTGGGTATCACTGATGTAATTTTTGGTGTGTACAAATCTGTGTCATAAGCTGAAGATACATCTAAAACAACCTTACAGCAGAATGGAATAATATAAAGTTTTCTAACGTAGTCCATGTTCATTGTTAACATCTCACTAACAAGGTCTATGGGTTTATCTATACTGTAGAAATAATGCAGTTTGACACCACTTTAAGTGATGTAGCTCCATTTTATGGAATCTTGGTATTTGTATTTTTAGAAGGTCTTTTGCTGTCTCTGCCAAAGAGTGCTGGTGCCCTGCAAAATTAAAAAAACCAGGATTCTGTAGAATGCAGCCGCGACAGTTAAAGCGGTATCAAACTGCATTATTTCTACAGTGTAGATGTAACCTATGCATATTTATTTAGAAGCAAATCCCACTGTACTGAGTGGGTCTTACTCGCAGGTAAATATTCACAGAATGGCTGGCTATAATACACAAATGTACATCCTTACATTATTTTTCCTTACCTCACTGTATAATTCTGCATTGGCTTTGGCCTTGACTAATTGTGGTACATCCTGAGGCAAAGTATAGTGTGTTTTGGTTTTTTCATACTGGGCCCGGTAGTTCAGCTGCCAAAGAGTCAAAAATGCATTCATTATATCAAATATAATGATAGTTAAGTACAAGAGGACTATTTGAACACTTTAATTTGAAGCTTCAACAATTTGTAGGGAGGCCATTCTAATTCTCTTAACGTGGCTCAAGAGATCCCTAAATAGTTTCCATATTATACTAATTGCCATTTTACAAGCTGAAATATATCAATGGAAAATATAATGAACAATTTCAAGGAGAAATAATTTTCCATATCTCAGACTGCATTATTGAATAAATAATAGAAAATAATATCAGATAGGATGGAAAGCAAAGATCACAATAATATCAGGTTTATTCCTTCTATGAGTTTCCAGAGGAATTTGGACAGGATAAATTCCATCAAAATGAATGGTGGTTTAAACTATTAATTGTTTAATTGGCAAATGGGCACAACTATATTTCTTCTGATTAAAATCAACATAAACTAATCACAGAGGGCTTGTTTTTATTTAGTTAGTGATATTAAGTCTGTTGTGAACTGTTTCACTAAAAAGCCCATGGGATGGACTTCACCTCCATACCCACAGCCCTCCACTCAAAACCCCAAAAACCTCTCCACAGGGGAGGTGAGGATGATTTTTAGGCTACCATCCTACCAAACATGCTAGTTTTCTATATGCAGAGATTTAGGAGTTTTGTTTGTATTGTAGGCGGGTGGTGGTGGTGGAGAATGGAGAAAAGTTATATGATCCTCCAGCTATATTCTGAAGTGGTACAGTCAAAAACAGTGACCTCAGTTAAAATTAAGTCTTTGAGTTAATATAAAACTAACACCATCTAATGCTACATGAACTGTGAGTACTGTATTATTTGTCAACGTATTGGCTGCATTAAAAGGAAATTTCCTGCAGGGGTGGTCACCATTTACTTAATTCTTTGAAATATTGGATTTGCACCACTACAAATGTGACTTGGAGTCTAGGGATTTAAGTGATCATGACTGTCAAGACCTGCTAAGGTGTAAAATTGGACTTAAATACTCTTAAACAGGAAAATTAAAGGTGTTGTATGATCTCAGTGCCTCCTTCTTCCTCACTACTATCATTGATCCCTATTCACTGGCCCTGTTTTTTCTGGTTTAACAGGTCTTGACAGTCATGATCACTGCAATCCTTAGACTCCAAGTCACATTTGTTTTGGTGCAAATCGAATACTGTATTTCAAAAAATTAAGTAAGTGGTTACCACTCCTGTGTGAAGTTTCCTTTTAAAAGCACAACTCAAGGCTTTCATTAATATGGCTAAATACAGTATAATTGAGAATATTCAAAGCAACTCATTAGAGGAAGAAGACAAGATGATCCAAGGCATCTGCTCCTTTTTCTTGTTCCTATCAGAAGGAAGAGAAATAGCAGGGGGAAAGAATGGATAGCGATGATAGCATCAAGGAAGAAGGAAGCATGACATTCTCCTTAATTTGTATGCCATGTTTACTTTAAGTCCAATGTCAGATCTTTATGTATAAGAACAGAAACTTTTTCATATACTCAAAGAAATGTTTAGCTGTAACATGGAAGCTCTGAGATTTGTGGGGGACTGCTGGTTGGAGGCTCAAATATGCCTAAACTAACCACAGCACAATATGCCTGTTTGTTATTGTCTTTGTGTGCCTTCATGCCATTTCCGACTTATGGCGACTCTAAGGTGAACCCATCATGGGGTTTCCTTGGCAAGATTTGTTCAGAGACAGTTTGCCATTGCTTTCCTCTGAGGCTGAGAGCATGTGATGTGCCCTAGTGGGTTTCATGGCTAAGCAGGGAATCAAATCCTGATCTTCAGAGTTGCAGTCCAACACTAGGACCACTACAACACACATGTAGTGGTTCAAGTACTGACCAATGGCAAGAAGACTTACATCACTGAGCTGCTGTGCACTGATTTTCGCTTGAATGATCTGAGGCGTGGCAGTAACTGAACTGTATTTAAGCTTGTCTATACTTTGCCGATAGTTTACCTATATTAAAAACAAACACATCACATTACAAAAGCACAACTCAAGGCTATCATTAATATTGCTAAATACACTATAATTGAGAATATCCAAAGCAGTCAACTAGATAAATAAACCAAATAGCTTTTTCTTATTATTTAGTTTCCATGAAGAGGGAGGGGTTTTAATGCAAAATCTTCCACCTTTCCTTCCGTCTCCTGTTAGCTTTTACTTTCAAACACTTTAACTGGGAGAGCCTTATCAACTCTGTTAAAGGGTTTAACATGCAAGCAATATAAAGAAAAAATGAAACAGAAGTTATGTATGCTGAGTGTCTGAGAAAATATTAATAAGGCAAAAATGTTATTTCAAAGCCAGTAACTGATAAGGTCAGAGCCTACTAACTTGCTGCTCTATGAAGGAAAGAGCAACAAACCTAACCTACACAAAGCAAGATATTAAATCCACATCATGCAAGATAAAATGTTCACATTATGCACATTATTTAAGATAATGCAAGGTTTTCTTTTAAGCCTATTTCTCTGAAAAATCTCCATGTCACTCTACAGGAGACAATTATTATTCTCGGCAGGACTTAATTAACATTCAATCTAGTTAATTACCTCCTTATGAAATGCTACTGCCTAAAAGCAGTTCATTTAGACAGTTTTTGTTCTGAGAGAAGGCAACTATGGGCCTCAAATGGTATCTGATTGGTATAAGTTATCAATATAATTGAAACATTTCATTCACTGCATCTGTTCAGCTATCCAGTTCTTGATTCAGCAATGATCTGGGGGTGCTAAATGAAGGGTTCTCTCTCTCTCTCTCTCTCTAAATCTCTCTCTCTATGTATTTTAGTGAAACTCCAGTTTTGTTTTTTCAATGGGTCATGTCCCATGCAAAAACCTTAGCTGAAGGGCCCGTAAATTTATCTTTTATGAAAAATGATATGCTGAAGACAACCATAACTCCAAATTGATAGGACAATACTTATTATCCAAGAGCATCATCTTAACACTTCTCTGTTGTGATGGCTTCAGCATACTCTTGTAATCATTATTTTTAAAAATAATATTTCAAGTCACTAGGTGCTAGAACCCATGTTCTGTACGTAAAAGTTCCCAACTTTTGTTTCTAAACACCATTATAGTACAATTTACATCATGAATGATGAGAGTAGTAATCTGATACCTTCCAGAGACCTATAATAAATAAATAATAAATTTTATTTCTATACCGCTATTCCTCAATGATCACAGCGGTGTACAAGATATATAAAAACAATATAAAATGACAAAACCCCCTCCAAACCCCCACATATACAATATAAAAACAGTCAAAACATCATAAAAACCCCAATACACATAGCTGACAAGAGAAAATGCATATGTACATCGCTAGAAGGGGAGAAGGATCACAAAAGAGCTCATGGGGGGAAAGCCTGGCGAAAAAGGAAGGTCTTCAGAGTCCTATGGCTGGAGAAGGCTGGTGAAGACAATACTGATGCTTTGGAGAGCATGGGGAAGAATTTCACCAAGTTCTCCCTAGCTATTCGTGTGTGTGTGTGTGTTTATTTTGCAGTGATGAAGCCCTTGAAGATCCCCATGGTGCCAATGCAGCCCCTGAATCTCTGACAGTTGTTCATCCCTGTATTTAGGAAAGGAATTTAGGCCTTTCCATTATGTATCCATTAAGCTAAAATTACCATACTTGTGATGTTTGCATAATTCTACATGAAGTAAGACAGGGCATATGTACACTAAAACATAATTTGATTGTACAGTCATGCCTTTAACTTCCCAAGGCCAGTCACACACACACACACACACACACACACACACACAAAACACCAAATGCAAGTGAGGAAAAGCATGCGCTATGATCAGATGCCTTTGTTTGTTTGTTTGTTTGAGGAGACATAGCTTCTAAAGGAGTGCTAAGAGTAATGAATGAAATAAATAAACCTTATCTAAGATTCACCCAGGGCATGATCCTAAGCATCTTTTCTAAACTATGTAGGTCCAACTCTGGCCAATGCCTAGTTGGAAGCTTGCCTAAGAATCGCATGTATAACACCCTGAGTTTCATTATGAGGAAAAGAAAGCTACAAACATAATATATAAATAAGGTATTTACTGTAAGAAACATTCATTAAATCAGTTCAAAACTAATGTAACTCTCACCATGTAAATATGCACTTATATTATAGCTGTACAAACCTCTGGATTACAACAAGGAGATCAGGGCAGGACTGACATGAATACATCTAAATACAGCAGGTTCTATATCACATTTCAATTCCCAAGAGAATTTACCAGCCTACCAGTTGAAAAACAAATTTCCCTTCTCTCTTGGGAGCTGTGCTTGTCACTGCGATTAAATTTATACTGTGAATCATACTCCATGCAGGCCTTGAATCATACTCCCTCTTACGGGCATGGTGAACTATGCAAGCAACAGGGTGAGAATTCAGAAGGCTATTTACATCTTTCAAAGGGACCAGCTTCCTTGTTGTTTGATATGAAGGAGCGAGCGTAGCTGGGTAATTGTAGTCAACATCATCGTGTGTATAATCAGATTTATAGGCTATCTGGAATACAAGAAGAACAAAAAGAATCAACTTTTTTTATAAGCTGTCATTTGTTTTGAATAATTATCAGATGAGAAAAAACCCTCATAAAAACAGTAATATTAATATTAAACACAAGCAACAAAGTAAGTTTAGTGTTGTCAGTGCCAAGGAGAAAGAAATTATTTGCATAGTTTAACTGCTAATTGATTCTTTTCCGGCTGTACAATTAATCCACTGCCAACTGTAGAAGCATTAACGTAACTTCCACCTGTGACACATTCCTTTTATCTTTCTGCTTAGTTTTTGAGCTTCTTATAGATCTGTAAATAATGCACTTCAAGACATGGTAAGGAATGAAATGGAATCTTAGTAAACCCAGTAAAAAATAAACCAAGTTTAGTTATTTAAACTGTCCTTGCACAAATGACCTGAGCCTAGAAAGAGTTTTGTAACCTTATCTCTCGTTGAAGAAATAAGGCAGCTATTTCCCAACCACAACCAAAATAATAGACTCAGGAGATTATCACACATAACTATGCCTGACAGGATAAACACAGCTTTAACCCGTCCATGATGGATCTTACTGTATTCCCTGTAGACAACCTGTGTGCAACCTGGTCTTATCCTATAGCTTTTTAAGAACAGGATTTTCCAGTTCTTGAAAAGTCATGGGATAAGCCTGGGCTGCAAACTGGCTGCCTATGGAGAATGCAGTAAGATCTGTCATTGATGGGTTAAAAGTGTATCTATCCCATTGGGGATAGTCACATGCAATAATCTCCTTTGTCTTCTTAATAACCAGGCTCAAGGCATGTTACCACTGTATGGATCAACTGATTGATCAGTTAGTGAGTGATTATATCCAAAAGGGAAAGCTACCTGCTACAAAAAAATCACAAGTTACATTACACAATGATCCAGAAACATTATGAAGTCAAACTGTCCACTCACTGAAAGTTCATCATCAATACACAGAGTGATTCGAAAGGAATGGTGCAAAACAGAGTAAGAACAGCTTGACTTTACTTATTTGTTTTTATGTTGTTCAAAACTGTTCCAAAATGGATTCTATTTTACTTTCCAGTGTGGGAGAAAAGCAGCATATAAATCCTTGAAATAAATAAATAAATATCCATCCACCTTTTTATTGTCCCAGTGAACCTAGGTCTATCCTTCATTTGATACTATCAAGAAGGAATATCAATACTATTTAAGCATTTACAACAGTATGAGTTCAAACAACTTACATTGCTTGCCAGACTCCCAACCTTCATGGCATGCAGTGTGCGTCTATCCATGCCAACTCCTTCATAATGACCTTTCTGGTTCTGGTAATGTTCTCTGTATTTCAACTGCACACAAGAAAAGAGAGAAGAAAAACAATCTGACAAACATAAACTATATATGTACTGAAACAAGTGAGTAAAGATCTAAAATTGAATTATTTTAAAAGTTATTGACATACCCTTGATTTTATTTTAATGCCAAAGTAATAGATATGTCAATTCTCCTGCATTTATTGGGGGGGGGCATTGTAGAAAACAATGTAACACTACAAGACTGTATACACAGTAGTCATGATTGACTCCATACGTCTTTTGAAAATATTTTAGCTTTTCTGCATCCAGTACAAAATGACTACATTTTATATTTTTAGTTTCATATTTAATTCTTAGAATCCATTGGTTTTAATGGCATAAGATTTTCTAAACTATATCCAGCATAGACCAATGTAGCTATTCTGACATCTTCTGTTCATGGGTTTTGGAATTACACTGCACAATACAACCCACTGTCTAACAAAATGTTATTCATATACATTCTGTTATAAGCAGATGATTTGGTCTATATCCTGCTCTATAAGGGTACCTAATAGAAGAGGCCATTAAGCAACAATAAGAGATGAATTAAATGAGACATGAAATAATTATTTTAAACAATTAACAGGCATTGTTTGATTGGATTAGCAATGAATTGTATGTAATCTCCTTCCCCTGAAAAGATTTTTATATTCTAACTCCCAATGCTGCTTTTACCCAGGCTTCCTTCTCTTATCTGGAATTCACATATGTACAAACTGTGATTCCAGCAGAGACTAAGTTAAGCTTTCACAGAACTGCAAGTAAACAGCTATGGACTTACATCACTGGTGTATTTTGAGATCTTGCTAGCATTCCTGAACTGTGGGGTTTCACAGTAGTTAATGCTGTGTCCTTTGCTGTTCTCCAGATCCTTCTTATATTCCACCTTAAAAATTGTAGTTTACAACAGTGAGAAGTAAATATATATTCATTAACTGCAGTAATAGCAAGCAAAAAGAAAGAACACTGTGTATTATGAAAATGAGTATAAGTAAGCAGCAAAGCAAAGAAACCAAACATAGACTGTGATGCAATAAGAAGCTATAATAGCTGAGATTATAAATTTATTGTTTTTGAATTTATTTTTATTTTAAAAGCCTTTGTCCTTGTATTTCCTTAGGGGAAAAAACTCTAGGAGGCAAACAGAGAAGATCAGCAATATTTAAAACATTAAAAGCCCAAATTAATATTGAATGAATGTGTAAAAATAATTGTTAACCATCAGGACTAGAAAAGGATAACAACCAAGAGCTATTTAAACTTTTTAACCATTTCCCTCTTTGAGGAGCAACATTTTTATATATTCCTTAAAAGTACCAGATCATTCTATGCTAGCACCGTGCTGCACATCTACAGTGGACAATGTGGCTGCATGCATAACTTAAAGCACTGCTTCAGATGATGTGGGGGAGGGGGGAATATACAGAAGAAAACAGTGCTTATATTTCACAAGCAGTACACTTATGGATATTGCCCAGTTGTCCCAATTGGGTCCTACTGGCACTGGGTGGTGCTAAAGTAAATATAACCTAACAAAAAAGCAAACATTTCTCATGATATTCAAACCAGTACTGTTGCTCCCTTTAAAAAAATCAGAGACAGAAAAACCAATTTTAGGCTCTGGTTTGTTAGGGAAGTAATACACTAAGAGCCAAACCGCGCGACTCCCTCACGGAGCAAAAAAGAAGCGTGCAAATCGCGCTCCTTCCAGGAACCCGGAAGAGACGCCGCGAGTGCCAAAGCGTGCACTCGTGACGTCTCTTCTGGGTTTGGACGTGCGGACGCAAAGCGTCCGCTACGTCAAGATGGTGGCGCCCATCTGTATAGGGTGCCGCTATCTTGACGTATCGGTTACGCGTGAGGGGCAAGGCGCGTCCAGAAGCGCCGCCCCTCGCGCGTAATCGCGGCGCAAGGACGGCGCCTCTTAGGCCCGTCTGTAACGCACCTGAGTCTTCTCTGACAGAGAGCTCTAGTGCCACAATAAACTACAATTCCCAGGATTCTTTAGCACTAAGCTAGAGCAGATAAAGTGGTCTCAAACTGGATTATTTCTGCAATGTGTTTTGGACCTTACTCATGCACACATTAAATGCCTAGGTGCTTAAATGAGGCATCACAAACTTGTTATTTTGTTTTCAGTGGACCTTTGGTAAGCATGGTAAGTCTGGATCAAATCCTTGGTTGCTCAGCATGCAACCAGGATTAAATTTTCTCTGCATAGCCTCTGTGCAGTAAAGATATGGGGTGCATTTTGCTGCAAGTAAGGCTAGCCTAAGTGTATTGGAAAAATGCCATTTAATTTGAACTGTTAAAGGCTTGTTATAATCCTGTATCTACTTCATTGGGCATAAACCCTACTAAATTCAATAGGATTATTTCTGACTGAATATAGATAGGTTTGCAGTTTAATTTTTGTGGGTTGCAAATTATGAGATTTTTACTTAAGTATGTCTGACACATCAAAGAATCTGTCTCGTCAAATTTTACCAGAAGCAAAATTCAAGGTGGATACAGAAGCTAAAGACAAAACATCAAAGATATATCAAAAGAAAATATCTGATAAAATAGCTTCCCAGGGCTCTGGGAAGGTGTGTGAGGAGATCACATCAGTAAGGGTCCCGCCAAATGCATATTTTCTGAGATTTAACAACTGAAAACAAGGACATGCTTGGAGCTGCAGTCCAGTTGGAGGGGTACACAGTTCCCACTCCTACTCTGATTATCTAAAAACCAAGATTGTCATTGTTGTGTGCCTTCAAGTAGTTTCCAACTTATGGTGACCCTAAGGCAAACTTATCACAGGGTTTTTCTTGGCAAGATTTGTTCAGGGAGGTTACCTAGTAGGTTTCCATGGCCAAGTGGGAATTCAACCCCTGGTTTCCAGAGTCAATGTCCAATGCTCAAAATAATACAGTTCACTCTAAAGGCCAAGGCACTTTTTATTAATGATATACAAGAGAGAGATATACAGGTTGTGAAGAACATAACTGAGATGTTACTACAATGTACTCAAACAGTAGAAAGTAAATAAATTTTCTATATATCACAAATCTCACAGCATTTGATTTTCTTACCTCACTATATAGCTTGTTCACATCCTGGGCTTGTTTAAGAACCAAGTTTTCTTGGGCTGAGAGAGAATGATAGTGGGCTGCTCCTTTCATCTGTGAAAAGTCTTTTTTGTATTTTATCTGAAAACAAAAAGAAAGGGTCAGAGCACCATGGAGCAGCTACTGGGTAACTATCTTTCCATTTCCTTGACTGCTTGTCAAAGATCAGTGCAGCCAGAACTTAGAGAAGTTACTTACATGCTGGCTGGGGGATTTGGGGAGTTTATTATTACATCTCTACTCAGAGTTAGATGTTTACATATAAAAAACTACCCTATGAGAATAGAAAGCCTATATAAAGAGATGCCATAAACAAACAACAATTAAACTTCTTGAAGGACTACGGCAAGAGTGCAAAAAAAAGTTACTCTGTTGTCCCATGGGCAAATAAGGTGGATTTTTTTTTACTTTTTTACTTTCAGTGAATAACTATTCTGAAGCCCGCAAGAGCCTTATTCCTTTTATAGGATTCCATTGGTTGTTCAAAGAATATGACACAAAAGAACCTATTAAGAAAATTATTGCATCTGGCCCATGTTGACTGATACTTCTTGTTTCATACATACATCACTAGCCAGGTCATTTGCCTTCTTTGCATTTAGATATGCTGGTGTGATCATAGCAGGGAAACTCCCTTTTCCTCTGTGTTCTTCATATTCATCCATATAATCCTGGAAAACATTCAATATTCAATTATTCAATATTCAATTATTTATTTGTAACTTTTCTATTTTTTGTTATCTCTGTATTGTTTCCAGTGTTTCTAAACAATATGGTTCACTATTTCCACTTATTGTACTATAATGGAGAAAGCAGGAGAGAATAAGGCTAAGTTAAAAACATGTTAAAATGTAATTCTGTATAATACTATTAAAACGTAAAATACTTGAGAGGTGTACTTCAGAGATGATAGTTCATATTGAACAGAGTGACCTTTCTAAAGCTTTCAGAAATATTTGTAGATAACACAAATATCTTCAAGTGATCTCTTCTTGTTACATCTACTTTTCATATTTGTGCACTGTAATAAGGTTATTTTGATAGGTTTTTACAATTTTTCTAACAAACAACAAACCTGTAGTTAGAATGGTATGTCTGTTTAGGACACAAACATTAAGTCTTAAGGTGCTTTGTCTAACAACCATGAAGGAACAGTGAATACAAAAGAACATGAAACTGATTTTGTCTTGTTATAATTGTGGTGAAATACTTATTTCAGAAAAGAGAAATAATGTTTTGGGCACAGAAAAAATAGCCCTCATTACTAGGGCTGTCCATGGGGCTCCCAATTCAGTAATTCAGAACTGGGCCTAGGTTTCTCTGGATCACTCCAAATCCAATTAAATTCAGACTGCACATGCAAATCAAGATTGGGAAACAAATTATTACTTCTTCCTCATTTGTCCTGTGAAACCAAAACTGATTATAACCATTTTTCTTGTTGTTGTTGCCTTTAAGTCATTTTTGACTCATGGTGACCCTAAGGCAAAGCTATCATGAAGTTTTCTAAGCAGAATTTGTTCAGATGGACACTGTCTTTAGCCTCCTCTGAGGCTGAGACAGTGGGATTTGATTAAAGTCACCCAGTAGGTTTCCATGGCCTATCAGGGATTCGAACTCTGGTCTCCCGGTATCCTATTCCAGCACTCAAGCCACTACATTACGCTGGCTCTCAATCTATATTCGATCTACCAACTTAAGAATCTGGGTGATGGCCAAGGAATGTTTTATAATCATTCCAAATGATGCAGAAAAATTAGTTGAGCAACTGTGGAAGTTTAGGGGAACACTTTAGCCCAGCCAGGAGATCTTGGAGGGCTGCATCCAGTGCCACACACACTCCCACCAAAAAAAAAAAAAAAATTTTGTTGCCCCCAAATTCCTTCTAGTGAACATGGGGGGCATTTTCATCATGTTTTTGTCCAGGTATAGGAAAGGCCTTTTTTAAAACTTACTCGCTTACTTTTAAAGAAAAGTCATATACTTTTAACTTCCTATTTTTTTAAAAAACAACCTCTCCTAGACCTAAATCCCTCCCCAAAGATAGTGGAAATGCCCCCTACAAACTATTTTGGGAGGAGACAAAAATTGCATTTGGAGACAAAGATTGTTTTTGAAAATTATTGCAAGAGTTTTGTTTGACACATGGGGGGGCACAAGGCCTCCAAACCTGGTGAAAATTCCCTACACACCCCTAGTAGACATTTTGGAGAAAAACCATTTTTAAAAAATATTATTATTTTACTTCTGGGGAGCCCTGTGGGCCAGAAAAACAGCCCTAGGGGGACGCATGTGGCCTTCAAACTGCATTTTGCCTGCTCTGAATGAATACGAACTACCAGTGAATTGTGTTACTCCTCCTAAAGTAGTATGTTGGGTTTTGCTTGCATTGAAAACTTCCCTCTCAGGACCCCTGACGCCCCCTCCCATCTATTCCAGAGCTGCCTAACAAATTAGCAAGAAAGGCGAATACTGTAGAAGATTCAACTAGGTTATTCAACAAGACATTCCATGCTACTCTTGGGATACACACTCATAGAGAACCCTTAAAAGCAGCATTTTACAGAATGAATATAGGGGTATAAAGGAAAGATATTGACAGTGAGTTCTGTTCTGCTAGCAAAACTACACTCATGTTAGTCAGGAGGCAAGTCATTAAGTTTAGAAGTGGTTGGAATGAGAATGAATAGGAGTATATTCTATTGTTTCTTACCTGACCAAACTGATCTATATTTTCTTTTGCGGCACCAACAGTCTGACTTGCTTTCCCTTTCATCTCTTTTTCGTATCTTTGATGATACCTAACCTGAAACCATTGAAGCAAAATAATGAGTTTATTATGCTCATCTCACAACCCAAGATCATGTAGATCTAAGGTCGCAAGGACAATATTTTTGAGTTTTAAAAACTTATAGCTCATTCTCCATACAAATTACCCATAGTGAAAAGACATCTTCACTGGTTCCAAATCCCAAGGAGAAAAATTTGAGAAAAGAAGTTATGGCAAGACCAGCTATACCATTAGACAGAATGAGAAAACAATCTCAATCAGCAGGTGCTGGGGAAAGCACTAAAACACCTCCTGTCAATAGGAGCAAATGCTGAGATCATCAGTGACACCCTCCACCACCACTACTCTCAGCTGGATATTCTAAGTAAAACAGGTGATTTGGGCCAGCCTTGGTAAAAAATACAACTCTTAAACCATGAATGTCTTTAAAAAGTTATCATCAGCAATTATTTTTAGGTCCTGAAGCAAACCAGTAACCAATCTACCACTGCCAAAATATATGTTCCGTGAATTCTAATCACTACTGGCTATCTGCTGTTTGAAAGATGCATTTTGGACCATCTCTATTTTTCAAACTATCCTCAAGATCTACCCCAAGCAGAACATATTACAAGGCAAAATGTAACTAGTATGAATCATAGTTGCAAAAGTAGCAATGTCGCTCAGACAGTGTGTGTGTTGTGTGCGTTGTGTGCCTTCAAGTCATTACCTCTAAAGTCCAATGCTCAAACCACTATGCCACACGAGCTCTCAAAGTCATTATCCTCCAAGAAAAGGACTACACTCGTATTGTTATTGTTATATTTATATTATATTATTTTTTCTAGTCTAGGGTTTCTGTGTTTTTGCTCTTCTCTTATTTCTAAACATCAGTTTTAGCAGTAGTTGTAATTGTTGTCACAGTAATAGTCTTGGCTTTACAGTTTATCAGGCATTACTGTACTGACTAAAGTTTGGAGCTGGCATTTATTTATATTCTATCCGTGAATCTGGGAATCAGTCAGTTATTGTCAGATAATATAGCATACTGCAAGTAGTATGAATTTTTTTAACTATGGTATTGCAATCCCATTCTGTTGTTGATGATGATAACAGCAACTACTACAATAACAGCAACAACAGCTTATACAACCCATTGTCACTTATTTTTTGCTGTGGGTTCCATTGTTAGAGCAATGCCTGGAATTTAGAAAATGTGGTCTTAATTTTTGCACAATATAGTCCATATTTTGTTCCGTTTATAACAATACAAAAAGAGAGTATTCTTTTAAGTTGAAACTTACATCACTAGCTAGTTCATTGGCTCGTTTAGCAATCTGGTATGCTGGTGTGATCATAGCAGGAAAGCTGCCTTTCCCTCTCTGTTGTTCATACTCTTCTGTGTATTTTAACTGAGAAAAAATGAAAAAAAAATTGAATCACATATACTGTATAGTCATCACTGGGGGAGGAAAAGGAGATGGATGCAAGCTAATTTCTTCTTCTGGTCTGCTTACATCACTCATGAGTTGCCCTCCGGACTTAGCATGAAGTATATCTGGAGTATCCACAACACTAGTAAATTTGGAAACACGGTCTTCATGCCCTCGTTTATATTCCACCTAGGGAAAGGAATGAAGACAAAGAATATTTTAAACTATTTAGATTTAGAATAGGTAAAAAAGAGGTAATTCTGCTCCAGGAAGGTAAGGAAAACAAATGTAATTGTCCTAAGCAAGGTTATTTTGACAGACTGATCTAACCTTTTGAGAAAATGGTCAAATACCACAAAAAATTTCACATTTGGGGACTTTTACTAAAAATCTCACACACAAACACTTTTTTTTTTAACTGGGAAAAAATCAGGGTCTTGTAATTTTTTTAAAAAAAATCAGAAAGTATAGAAATTTTTAAAAAGCATCAGAAATATGCAAGAACTCTTGTTATCTTGCTCAACAGGGAGAAAACATTTGAAACTGTTTGTCCTTGTTGGAGGCGGAGGAGAATTAAGCAAAGATTTGCACCTCTGTTCGTCACACAGCATCGACTTAAGCTGTGAAATTCACGGAGGTTACAGTAATTAATGACTGCTAGACAAGGTAACAGTGTCCACTTCCAGTCACTATAGTCAGTTGCCAAGGAACATGGGAAGTAGGGTCCATTTTCATTCTAGTTCTTCTGGTGAATATCCCATACGTAACTGGCTGATCACTATATAAACAAAATATTGGACTAGGTGAGCCTGTGGTTTGATCCAGCGTGGTTTTTCTTATGTTCATAACTGCTATCATATAGCCCAGTTTGGGAGTCAAATTTCACAAAAGTGAATGCTATTTGAGCAATGCTAATTCTTTTGTCATAATATTTAGCCCTGAATATCAATTACTTGGTTACATATGCAAAAGAAGTAGCACCTTGCATCGATGAAAAGAACCTAGAATTACAACATATCCTGTTATTTGTCAAAATAAATAGCAGTGGAGCAGTAAGTGTATTACATTTCAGTCTAAAAGCCTATTAAACTCAACTAATGACTTCAAACTCAATGTAAACTTTGATTTTTGAAAAAAACTTGGATGAAGACAGCTTTATTTAATACCAGACCTGCATATTTCATCAATTGCAATTTCAGATGCTTTCATTTTCAATTTATGTTGAATAAATTCAACTGCTATGTTTGACTTATTCTTGAAATAAGTTTGGGGACATTCTGTTCTTGTACTGTGAACTGCATGCGTGCCATTAATTATAACAGCATACGTGTTGCAAATGTTTTGTTCTAAGAAGAAAGTGACCAGGTACACAGAAAAAAGAGAACAATTTAAATACATATATCCATGGCTGTTTATCAGGCCTATATAATCATTTCTTCATATCATCAGTATTTTTGGTTGTGAAGCATAAAAAGTAACCCTGAGATATGTTTCTCTTTCCTGTTTTCTAGTAGCCCTATTTTGGTTCAACACCTGTCAAAACTCAGCCATGAGACTGCTCTTAGCATATAGGATGCTCAAACTAGCAGTGGCTGGCAGATTCCATGTCAGTGGAACAGTGAATGAATTCACTATTAAACATTAAAGGAGCTGTCCAAGGTGCTGAACCTATTACACTTTTAAAGAGAAATTCGCATGCCTACTGACATGGAAACTACCTATGATTACAACTTGTGCTCAAAAGATGATGACGATAATGATGGCTGCCACAAAGAACTCACATTACTGGATAACTGAGTTGCCTTCTTGGCCATCTGATAAGCTGGAGTGATCAAAGCAGGAAAGCTTCCCTTCCCCTTCTGCTGCTCACCCTCCTCTGTATATTTCACCTAGGAAAAAAAGTATGCAAGCAGAGGTCACTCCCCTTTTAGGCCATGTGAGGACCAAGGCCAAAGGCCATAATACATTTTCTATATTTTGGCTGTACAATAAAGGTGTCATCCCCCCTCCCGATTTTGGATTTTCTTGCATTTTGCTGTATAGATAACATGGCTACCTCTGAATATGTTTCCTCAAGGAAGTTCCAGAAATAACCTCTCTTTGTATCCTTCCCTGCTTTAGTCATTTGTACCCTAAATAACCTCTCCTGAGGGTAGGGTGAGATGAAGCATAAAAGGATGTTGAATAAGGAAAGAATTGTCCAAAAACAGACATGAGATTTGCAGTTTTCAAGGATTATCTCATGTCCCACAATCCCATCAAGCCCTTCCCAAATTGTGAAGGACAGGCCATGACACTCTGCAAAGCCTCTCTGTAGGTATAATCTTATAGCTGCTAGGGGAAGGAAGGGACAGGAAACTTTCTTTCCATGTGTTTCCTTAAACTAGCATACAGTATATTCAAGCCCAAGCCAATGTGTATATCCATATGATTTTCTACCACAAACAGACCTCTTATAAAATGCACTTACATCACGAAGAGTGTTTTGTGCTTGAGCCACTCTCACCATCTCAGAGTCTGAATACCAGGATTTGCCTTCTTCATATAATTCATGGTAGGCTTTCTAAAGATAGCACATTGTATGGTGAGTTATGGACATAATGATAAAAATTATGGATTTCATATTTCTAAAAATATGGGAGTTAGGTCTTTAACTAGGTGGCATTCATAACATTATAGCTTGATGTAACGATATTGCTTTTTCTGCCTATCCGACACCACTCCTGTGGATTTTCTCTACACTTCTGAAGTGCATGTGTAAGTTCAAAAGATGTTTCTGTGGAAAATGTCCAATGAGTCCCTTCATTTTGGTATCTACATGCTACTCATGAAATTCTGGCCTCTAGTCCCAATACTGAAATGTGGAAAGGTAATTTTTCCAAAGTCAGCTAAACACAGAGACATGTACTGACACCTTTTATTTCAGTTGAATACTTACATTCTAATTAATTTGATTCTGATCAAGCTGTCAGGTTTTAGGGCCAATTTAGGGCCACCTGAGTAAAGTGGACATTCACTGAATGGGAATGTAGTGAATCAACACTTAAATAAATTTCACTGATTCAGTGGACTAACCATTGGATTTAGTCAGGACTAGTAAATGGTTTTAAACCTGTGAAGGCTTAATCCTTAATCCACCAAACGTCCCAGTTTAGCAGAGACAGATCCAATTAATTCTGTTTGGCCCACTTTTTCAACTGCTTTTACTATGTCTCATTTTCTCTCTTCTGTTCCCATTTTGCTCCCTACTTAAATTACTCCCATTTGAGTTTCATGTTCAAAAGAATTTGCACTCAATTAATTCAGTGGGGAGGGGGGAAGAAAGGGTGAAATTATGCAGTAGGTTCAGGCAAAAGCAAACTACTGCAGCGTCACCTAGCTTCCGTGTTCTTTCTGATTAATAATTTGTATCATTTTGACCATGCATGTCCTGGTTTTCATCTGTGAAATATTTTGAGGATATGGTGTGGCCAGTCTATCAAAGGAATGTAATATGATTGAAGGATAGTTAAATATTTAATTTTTTGATGGCACATAAGAACAGCTGGAATTTCTTACTTTAGTAACTGCACTGCTTTTTTAGTGGTCCGTAATCCTTAGATGTCAGTCCAACTTCTGGTGGGTTGCTAAATCATTTTACTCTGAAAATAGTGAGGTCACTAACATACCAAGCAAATTTTATGATTGACCAGGGGCTTTATCTCCTTCTCTTCAGTATTTTTAGCATAAGATGAAGACAATTTCTTTCTTTCTCTTGTTTTTCTTTATAGAGCTGTAAATATCTAGCAAATAAATATCTAGCTAAGAAACACTGAAGAGAAATTAGGGCAGACATGATGACAGAAATCAGTGCCTTGGTCACAGGCAAATGGGTGAAGGACTGCAAAAGGATATGTGGGGATATATATCATCTAAGATTTTACATGAAGGCATACCAATATCTCAATCAAAGCGTAAAAAGCATTCTCTTGGCATCATTCTCAAAAAAACAAATGGTTTTACACTGAAAGAGCATTCTGGATCAGCTCACACTGTATCTGAGGAGTCAGAATAATTGGGAATGCATGGTAAAAGCCAAATGAGAACAGTATGGATTGTTTGTATGATTTAAATAAAGATGCAGTGAGATATAAATTAAGAGTTCACAAAAAGAAAATCATAGGCTGGGTGTTCACAAGTACACATGTTCTTGGTGCAAGTCTCTCACCTGATTATTAAACTGTTGCATTTTATGTTCAGCTTCGATATCTTTGGATTTCACATCCCAGTGAAAAACAGATTTGAACTTTTCGCCCTCTTCTCGATATTTTACCTATACAAACCCCAAAAAGAAGAAAAACTCCAGTACTAAAAGCACTGTACACTATATACAAGTTAAGGCTATTTTTCAAAGGATAATTGTAGTGTACTCTCAATGAATATTGAGCCACTGACATTAGAAAGTACATATTTAATGATTTGGATATCTTTTTTTTTTTAAGTCAGGTTTGGGGAGATGTTATGTTGAAATTTATTTCAGAATATTGAGTGCCTATCTTCATATCTAAGGGTGGATCTACACTACTAAAAAACAACAACCTGTATTCACCTCAGTTCCATTGTTGTTGGAACACATGATGTATAGTATAACCTTTTTCGCAGTGAAAGCACTTGTTTTAAACTCACTTTTTACTCTCCAGTTTCTCAGGAGGAAAAAATGCGTCCTGCTGGTGTGGCATTGGGAGGGGAGTAGTTGGGGAGTGGGGAAAATTGGTGGGTGGCATCCTCCATCCAGCAAATGTTTCATCTTGGGGTTTTTTGTTTGGTTTTGTTGTTGTTTGTTTGTTTTTGTTTTTTGCTCTTTTGCATTGCTTCCACCCAAGGAACAATTCTAGCCCCTGTTTTCCTACAGGCACAGATTCAAATCAAAAGTTTGTTTCCATCTCACATCAAAGTCTGGGTGTTGATTTCAGAAAGACACATAATCTCAGATACTTGGAGGGGGGAAACATTCCTAATCTAAGTCCCTTGTATACAAAATATGAATGAGAGAACTCATGAACCACTCTTTGGACTTCAGATTTCCTTGTGCAAATGAAAGAATCCAGGCATGTTTAGGTGACAAAGAGAGGCAAAAGTGACCTTTGATTTTTCTAGCACACATGCAGAGGCACACATACTGGAAGTAACAAGATCTCCTATTGCAGCCATCAAACAGAAATAGAAATTGTTGCTAATCCCAAACTCATTCTATACTAGATCTGACACATGTAGTTCAAAAAGGAATATACCTGTTGTAGTTGTTATAGCTTCAGCCAAAAAAACCTCAGTGTTGGTTTTTTTTTAAGTATTTGAGAAATTATCAAAAGTTTTCATGTTAAAGTACAACAGAAATAACGTTAGTAAAGACATGAGGACAAGACTTCCCACAATTCATGGAAAATAGAAAGCAAAATAATATTTAAAAATACAATAATCATATCCAGTTCTAATCATTCTTCAGGACTCATCATTCAATGCACAATTACCTAGGAGTAATGTCACTAAATACAGATGCTTTCTGACTTCACATGCGTAGGATTTCCTTTGTCTACTTAGAAAACTGGGATGGCATATAAAATGGAAATCCAGAAAGATGGAAAGATGTAGCTGGCAGCAAAGTTACCATTTTTGAAAGTATAGAAGTATTTCAGACAATTTCTTGGAGCTTTAAAGTGGGGGTAAATTCTAGTGGCCCCCTGACATTTCACCAGATTTACTCAGCGTAACCATGTAAAATGAACTTGACTATATTTTTTTTAGAAACTCAGATCCAAGTGCTAGGTTCATCAGAGGTTTAAAAAGTCTTTTTTTGTTTAGCGAACCTGGGTTCAGATTCTAATGAATCTGCAGACACTCTGTGGTTTGGTGTCAAAGACTTGACAGTTTCAGATGAGTTTTCCTTTGAGTTTTCTGGTTCATTTGAAATGAAAATTCAAAGGAGGACTTGGACTGTGAAACAAAGCTACAGAAAACGTTTGCATGAACTCCTTCCAGTGAACTTAATATACTTCCCACACCCCAGATCAGCATCCCTCGCAATTTTTTGGTGCAGAAAGATGTGGATTTTCTGTTATATTAGCTGAGGGAGCCACTAAGAGGTCTTTTGATACTTATTTAGGCAAGACTTTTTAAAACGCATGATCTGAATGTTTTTTAAATGAATAGAAAATAAGGCTGAAGTTCAACTTGGATTTTTCAATATTGTAACATAAGTAATAATCTCTCAGCTCCAACCATTCCTTAACACTTGCAGGTATAAAGATCCAAATAGTGTGTCTATGTTCAGAAGAGCACTACTACTTGCTTTAATGTTGAGGATTGCTCTGAATGTATAGCCATTTTCTCTCTGTGTATAATTGTCCCCAGCACTGATATGGGAAGCACTGTGATGCTGCTTTGAATCAGATTGATATTGTTTTATCCCCTGAGTTTACAATACAGTTCCACCATGGAGCCCTGCCTGGAGATTTTCGAGCTTACTATTTGGGTTAGCACAGAATTTCAACTGGTTAAAGCCTGGAAATAGAAACTATGTAAATTCTGATGTGTTTGTCAGTAAATCCCTAGCTATTTCATCCTTGCACATGAGCATGAATAATTACAGTAGTTTTCTCCCCACTGCAAGAGAAAATAAATATCCCTTCATAGTATTCACACTGTGTTCGAACATCCCATCTTCATGTGACCAATAAAATGATTTTTTAAAAAAAATATATATGTTTTTTCTCTGCAAAATGATTTGTCTTCAACACTTTGAATACAAGCGGGAAATTATGCAAAATTCTTATTGGGCTATTTTTTTCTCTCTTCCCAACAGGCTTTTCCAAGCTGTTGGGAAACCCGTTTTTCAACCTGGGAACAAATAATTAAGAATGTCCTGTCCATCCCTGTACTTAAATGATGCAGAGCCGCCCTAATGTTAGGGGTAGGATTAGAATTAGAGTACTAGAAAACAGAAGAATATGGACCATGTGGATTGCCTGACACATCTGCATCTGACACCATGTGGCTTGCCTGACATTTCTGCATCTGCACTACAGAAATAATCCAGTCTGACACGACTAACTATCATAGCTCAATGCTAGGGAATTCTGGGAAATTGTTGTGGCACTAGAGCTCTCCCATAAAGGAGGCTAAATGTCTCCCAAAACTACAATTCCCAGATTTCCACAGCACTTTGCCAAGGCAGTTAAACTCGTATCAAACTGAATTATTTCTGCAGTGTGGCCCCAGCCTAAATTAACCCACTGCCTTCATGGGTAATAGAAGATGCTGTCCTATTGCCAAAACAACTGCCACTCCAGCTAGCTTCTGAAATGCATGAAATGCAGAGGGGTCATCTTGTCATTTGCCACAGGCAACAAAATGTCTTTATGTGCATCTTGGGCTTTCACATAATATCTGTGTTATCCAAATTGCCCTTTTCTCTTTAACAACCTTCAAAAAGAAATATGCTGAAGCAAAATTAGGAGCCATAGTGGTGCAGTGGTTAAATGCCAATACTGCAGCCGCTCACTCATCCACAAGGTTGTGAGTTCAATCCCAGCCAGGGGCTCAGGGTCAACTCAGCCTTGCATCCTTGTGTAGGTCGCTAAAATAAATACCTAGCTTGTCGGGGGCAATTAGCTTACACATTGTAAACCGCTTAAGGAGTGCTTAAGTGCACTGATAAGCAGTATAGAAATGTATTTGCTATTGCTATTATTAAAAAATGAAGACTCATCTTCATGAAAATCATGAACACCCAACGCTACAAAAGGGCAGGGCTTAGTGATTAGATTTTTTTGGGACCACTCGATTTCTGAAATTCTTCGATAGTTTGATCTCTGGTTCTGATCATGTACATGGCTATAGGAATCGTTGCCCTCACTGTAAAAGGATTAGTGTGCTTAATTGTGCATATAACTATTTCAAGTAGGGCATAGAGTTATTAGGAATGAAACTGGTAAAAGATGGTGCCTAGATAATAGCAAAAGGGTGAAACAGTAGGTTTGAAAAATTCTACCTAGCCATGAAAAAATGTAGGTCCAAGAGGGACTGAGATGGCCTTTAATTACAGTAGTCTCAAAAGAAAATGGCTATTATGTTATTGTTACAGATGAATATAAAACACATTGATTCTTAAAAGATCTTACCTCACTTATAGCTTCAGACTGCTTTTTCGCATTTATATTTATTGGTGTCTCGAAAACACTTGTGAATGTATTGTTTTTTGGATTATGTCTATAAAAGAAAGTAGGATCAGTGTTAGAGTAATTTAATAAAAAACACTCAAAATCACTCTTCCATATATATTTAACAAAATCATTTTTTTAGAAACACTAAATTGACATTCTGAATAAAAACCTTACAGTTTTTAATTAAATTTTTATTTTGAGTAATTGTCTACATAAACAGTAAATAAACTTTAACAATCATCCTGGTAGTATTAGAATTCAAAGACATGACCATCTTAATGTGGAATATCAGTATGCAAAGGGATCTTGTAGCACCTTTGAGACTAACTAACAGAAAGAAGTTGTAGCATAAGCTTCTATACATTAGTCTACTTCCTTAAATGCATGTGATTTCAATAACAAAAGAAAATAATGATATTGACATACAGAAGATGTATTTAAAAGGAACTGATTATGGCACCTTTTAAAAAAAAATTCTCGATAACTTGAAGAGACTATGGGGGGATACAGATGGGCAGCTCCATGCTGCCTGTCTTTACTCCCCATCAGCGCCATGCAAACCATACCACATGGCACCAACGCACTCCCTAAAAAGAAGCTGCCTAGAGCGGCTTCTTTTTAGAAGCGCCATAATGGCACTTGCATGCCTTGACGACAATGCAACCGGCAAGCACCATTTGGGTGTGAGGATGCCCACACATTTTTGTGTGGGCAGGGCCGTGGCAAGATGGCGCATGGGAGCCGTTAGTAGGTCTGGGCACATATGGACTGAGCCCTAAAATCGCCCCCAACACGGCGCTTTGCACCAGTCTGTATCGGGCCTATATTTTCTTATTTTTCCCCATTTTATCAACTATGCATATATTAACTCTTAATCATTTATAATAGCTAGCACTGAAAATGCAGAAACCATTACTTCAGATTTTGACTATTAAAAATGTAGAAAAACTAAAGTGGTCCAATTTTTTTTTAAGGGATTGGCCTCACAAAAACAATTTGGACAATATCTGAAACCCATTGCCCACCCAGCTGCCATAGCCAAATACTGGGTGCCCATCTTGGGGCCAGGAACAAATTTTTTCATGCCAATAGAAGATTATAGAGATGGTGTGGTGTTGTTGTTTTTTTTAAACTTAACTAGGGTGAAACACATTGATGCATAGATACAGTGTCTCTGGCTGCATCTGCAGTGCAGAAATAACCCAGTTTTACAGCACTTTAACTGGCATGGCTTAATGCTAGGGAATTCTGGAAACTGTAATTTGTAGTGGCAGCCGAAGTCTCTAGCAGAGAAGGTTAAATGTCTCACAAAACTACAATTCCCAGAATTCCACAGCAGAGAGCCATGGCAGTTAAACTGGTGTCACACTGGATTAATTCTGCAGTCCAGATGCAGCCTCTGTCAATATTCTTTTGTTACTGTAAGTGTATACTTTTGTTGTGTATCTGCAATACCCTATTGGTGTGTGTATTGGGTGCTCTCATCTATAACACTACATTACTATTATCATGGACTACTGTAGAATACAATTGCTACTCAGCTGTCACAGCTTCATAAGATTACCAAGCAGGTACAATAAGAGAAACAAATTAAGGGCTAGAAATTAGCAAACTGAACTACTCAGAAGACCAGGCAACAATTGGGGTGGATTAACCAGGCCTAATCTGCCAATCCCACTTAAACTGGCAACTGCAGTTGGGTAGTACAGCAAGTAACTACCAATGTCAAACACAGGCAGTTGTTTTTTCAGAGCTATAGCATTGGTTTAAGATGTGAGAAAGCCAGGTAAATCCCCTCCAATTTCCAACTATATGGCTTTGGAAGGGTAGGATTAAGCATGATTAAGAATACCCATAAATAGGGTCTCCATGGTTTTATTTTAAATCTGAATAGCTGCCACAGAAGGGGGTGATTCATACTGGTGCTGAGACACAGAATATATTCACCCTCTTACTCATGTTATCATCTGATGAACCAAATTCAAGAAGCTGCTAATTAATTCATATGCACATATGTACTGTAAATGCCACAATTGGAATATGATCGCCAGTATAATGTAGTGGTTTGAGCACTGGACTATGACTCTGGAAACCAGGGTTCAATAGTGTTGGTACCATTCTAGAGGATGGTATTCAAAAACCAGGCCGCCACAGCAAAGAAAGCCCTTGCCCATATCTTCAAACAGTTGTTCCCACTAATGAAAAACAGAGGGTGGATTAGCAGACCTCATTCCTCAGGAAAGTATATACTGGGAGTAATACTGTCTTACGTATCAAGCTCCCAAGCCATATAGAACTTTGCATGTCATCACAAGCCCACAAAAACTCTACAACTATTTGGGAATCGCTTGGCCTTGCTGTTATTGGACTTCAACTCACAGCAAACTCTGGCCAGGATATGTACTGGTGAACATCATCTGGAAAGACATATAATTCCTACCCATGCTGTACCTCATGGAAGCTAATCTCACAATCCCAGAGTCATTTTTGTTTGCTTACTTGTTCACTTGTATGGCAAAGTTTGGAAAGGATATTGTTTTGAACCACACATTAGGAATATGCCAGCAAACACAGATATTGCTTCTAGTAAGCTCATAACTCTAGAAGTTCCTATAACTCTGTACTCTTTTTGAAAAGGGCAAGAAAACAATGTGAACAGTAAAAACAGTTTAACTAGCATTGAGGAAATAATGACAGCAATCATCTGGACATGTCATTATCAGAATTCAGTCCAGTCAGATCCTGATAAAGAATTTTATAGCCATAATAATATTTGTTAGTTATAAGACCAAAGACATACTTACGCTTGACAGTAAGGCCTTTTTTGGTGGCTGACAAAGTTATTTACGGTTAACATCATCTTACAGTCCTCACAGTGAAAGCAGGCTTTGTGCCACGTCTGGAAATAGCAAGGACAAGAATACAGTGAAAGTTGCTTCTGTGTCAGATTTCATTAGTCTGCTTTTTAAAAAACTACAAGTGATTATTCTTGGCAGTTCAATAAATAACTATATCAAAAAGCAGATGCCAATGATCTATTTCTCTCATGTAACCTTTAAGAGATATAAAATGTTCTGCCAAATAACAAGATCAACAAAGTTCAGTTTTGACATCCAAGTCAACCAACATTTATAAAGATTAGGATAGTTTAAGATATTTTCAATTTATTTCAATTGATATAGATACTATTTATCTATTCAAAGAGCACTAATGGGTATATTATATCAGGGTTGTTGTTTTTTTTCCCATTATGTCCAAGAACAAAAATACTGACCTGATCAATACAGTTAATCTTCTCTGCAGGATAAACCCCATAGCCACATCTGGCACAAGCCTGAATATTCATCTTGAAATTATTCGAGAGATTCTTTAAACAAAAAAATCAAAATTTCAGAAGATACAATAATACAAAAAAGAAAATGCTTTGCTTTGTAAGAAACACACTCCAATCTGCCTACAGTTCAGCCCTGCTGCTTCCCTGTTGCTGTGCTTGTTTCAAACTCAGCTGTTGTCTGGTTTTTAAAGCTGCCACTTACTAAGAGGGGTTATTTTGGCAACTGTGTAAGAGTTCATGGGAGGGAAAGCAACAGGAGAATTCAGTGATACCTTTCTCTAAATAGAAGAGTGAACTCACAGAGAAACATCATGGTCATATGAGTGAGAGCTTCTAATTGTTAATATTTACACTATGGCGTTTGAGGCTTAGTTACCAGAACTTCAAGACAAACTTCTAAATATATGTTGCTTCATCTTCAGAATATTATTTATTAGCTGACAGTCACTATTAAGGAAAGAAGAACAATAATAGAATCATAGAGTTGGAAGGGGCCCTGGTTAGTGCAGGATCTCCAGCTAGAGCATAGCTGTCCAGCCTCTTATTGAAGACATCCAGAGAAGGAGACCCCACCATCTGTCTAGGCAATTGGTTCCATTGCCAAATCAATCTCACTGGCAAGAAGTTCCTTCTAATGATCCATCAAAATCTACCCTCCTGTAAATTAAAAACATTAGACCTAGTTCTACACTCTGATGCAGCAAAGAACAAGCCTTCACCATCCTCTCGATGGTTACCCTTGAGGTATTAAGGGTTTGATTATGTCACACCTTAGTCATCTCTTCACTAGCTGAACATGCCCAGCTCCTTCAACCTCTACTGATATATTTTGTTTTCCTTACTTCTTATCAACTTTGCCCTTCTCTGAACTTGCTCCAACCTGTCTATATCTTTCTTAAAATGAGGTGCCCAGAACTGTACACAGTACTCTAGATAAGGCCAGACCAACACAGAATACAGTATAGAGAGACAGTTATTTCCAACAACTTGGAAACCATGGTTCTATTAATGTAGGCTCAGATAGTATTTCCCTTCTTTGCTGCAGCAATGCACTGGTGCCTTATGTTTAACTAATGATCAACAATAATCTCAAGGTCCCTTTCACTTGTGGTACTGCTGAGCCAAGCATTCCCCCATCCTGTAGCTGTGCTATAGGTTTTTGTGGCCTAAATGTAGAATTTTGCATTTTCCTGTTTGTAGAAATGGCAGATTTTTTTTTAATATCTTGGGGAATGTGGGCCCTTCCTACTTACAGAAATGTGCGCATCGGGTAATTTATGAATGAGGGTGGTGTTAATCTTAGAAATATGTGCATAGCTAAATTAACTGAAATCAATTCTTTCATTTCATATTTAAGTAGAACATATACTGTACTTGTTAATAGCTATTTCTTGATTGTCAACCATGACTGTCATGATTTTTGACTGTCCCTTATTGCTGTTTCGAAAACCTGACAATACTATTCTGAAGTCAGCATGCCACCATTTCTGGGGTGTATTGAAAGAGATTATCTGTATGGCAGAAGGAATCTAGTGAATTCTGAATACAATGCCCATTCCTTCAGAATATGACTTCAGAAAGAGAAGACTATCCATTGTTATACAGATTAGGAACCAAGCGTAAGAGGACAAAGGAGCTTCAACCTCTCTTCCCCCCCCACACACACCCCGCTACTGCAGAACACCAAGAGCATCGCTTCATTTTTTGTCCTTAGGACATGCAAGATTCTGGAGGCAGTTTTGGGCAGACAATTGTGAGTGTAAGTGGAAGATAGGAAGGACACTACAGTGAGGTTGAATGAATAAAACCACCCTCTAAATAAAACAATGGAGGAGAGATTATGTGAAATACTCTCAGAGTACAGCGGGTCCTTGATATCAGCTGGGGTTTAGCTCCAGAATCCCCTGTGGATACCAAAATCCATGGATGCTCAAGTCCAATTAAATACAATGTCCTAGTAAAATGGTATCCCATATTTTTTTTTAAAAATGGCAAAATCAAGGTTTGCTTTTTTGGAATTTATATATTTTTGAATATTTTAAAACGTGGATGTTTGAATCCATGGATAAAGAATTCATGGATATGGAGGGCTGACTGTACAAGCTTTAAGACTAGAGAGTGATGAGCTGAATTCCATTCCAGGACTATATCAGACTTAAGAGATTTCTACTCTCTTGTTAATGCTGGTTAACTGATTCTTTGGACTCTGCTCCTATTTTTGTTTGCAGACTCAATAAGTTGTAATTACTTTCTTTTTACAATAATTAAGGTATGTCTATTTTACATTAAAACCAGAAATTTAACAAACATTTGCTCCATTTTAAGATGTAGGGCTTACATGCGAATCCAAGTTCCTTTGCCGTCAATCACCTTGCATCTTTGCAATAATATTTATAATTCTGAAAGTGTGGCCTCACCAAATGGTTAGAGAAAGAACTAGACATTCTTCAAGTGCTGGCTCTTGCTATTTTCCAAGCATCTTGCTGCCTCATACTTTTGTGAAGTGTTTTGACACAATTATGAGGAGTATTAGCAAAGCGTCTCCTGTAGTCCAAGCCTGTGGCTTGTAGCATTTGAGTCTATTTTTAAAAAGATAAATAAAAGTAACCATTTTTGCTACATTTTATCTACTATTGACAAACAGGAAAGTTAAAAAAAACCTTTTTTTTAACCATGTAATGATAATGACAATAAAGTACAGGCCTCCCTCAGTAAACCAAGCAGAGGTATTCCCAGGTGTTACTTCTTTAACAGAAAATTATGGTTCCAGTGGCAGAAATAACAAGGGAAGAGTAGAAATAGGTTCCTATCCTACACAACAACAACAAAGAAAAGCAGTTCAACCTGTTTCAGTGAACTTTTTATTCATAACTAACAATATGCATGTGTAAACAGAAACAACCTGGCAAGTAAACCTTCCTTGAATAAACAAAACTCATTGAATACTTGGCGGCTTCTTTCAAAACGCATCCAGGCATTTTCTTTCACTGTCCTGCACTTCTCTTATGTTTTCCATTTTGGTGGCTAAATTTGCAGATCTGGCCCCCTTTAAAAACACACATACACACATGCTGCAGGTAGCTGGAGACACAGACTAATCTGGTTTTCCCCATTGTTTTTGTTTTGCTGTCCATTCATGTTCAGCAAGGGATCCTGCAACAGCTACTATTCATCTTGCCAGTAGTAGGCAGGCACACGGTACAGCTACAGTCCTAGGAGAAAGGTGGCACAGAAATGAAATAAATAATAAATACAGTCGTATATTAGCCAGTATAGAAACCCAGTATTTCCCAGTCCTAGCTTGACTGCAGTGTTTATTGTATGCAGACATGCTGCTGCAACCTGACACAGAAAGTCTTGTGTTTTCTCAGCCTTCTTTCACCATCCTCCCAATGTAAATGCTGCTAAAAACATCCAGCTAGACAGAGGATGAGTAGGAAAATGGAGATCTGGGTGGGCATAGATAGACTTTGTAAAAAGGAGCTTCTTTGTCAAAGGATTTGTTAGCGAAGGTATGCCTGTACATTGGGGGCCTTGGATCTATAACTGGGATTACTTTCTAAAAATAAATTCTGGTTGTAAAAATAAGTTCTGGTTACATTTTGGTAAGTTTTCTGAATTGTTCTTATGGTTTCTTTTCTTCTGTAACCTATTAAAGAAATTCTTGTAAGAATTTTGTTTTTTTACAATACCATTTTTATTCAGTCTTCAAAGTATCAGAGTGGTAGTTCTTTGTGGGTTTTTCAGGCTATGTGGCCATGTTCTATAAGAGTTTATTCCTGATGTTTCGCCAGCATCTGGGGCTGGCATCTTCAGAGAATGAACACAGTGGTGTTTGTTTGTTTGTTTGTTTGGGTAACATTTTATAAACAGTGCTGAACTATAAACTCATAAACGTGATTGGTTAGTTGGTTTTTAGAGACGAATGCCCAAAGGCGGCAAACTTCAGCAAAGATTAAATTCCAGTACCTAGGCTGCACTGGAGACCAGGGTTCAAATACCCACTTGGTCATGGAAAGCTACTGTCACAGACTCTCAGCCTCAGAAAACCTTGTGATAGGGTCACATTCAATCAGAAAGTCACACATTCTCAGCCTCAGAAAACTTCACAATGGGTTCATTTTAAATCAGAAAGTCACACACTCTCAGCCTCAGAAAATCTTGTGATGGGTTTGGTTTAAGTTGACAAGTCACATGCTCTCAGCCTCAGAAAACCTTGTTTTAGGGTCACTTTAAATCAGAAAGTCACACGCTCTCAGCCTCAGAAAACTTCACGATGGCTTCACTTTAAATTTCCAAGTCACACGCTCTCAACCCCTGAAAAAAATCCTCACAATGATGAGTTCATTTTAAATTGGCAAGTCACACACTCTCAGCCTCCACAAAACCTGCCCAAGAACAAAAGTGCAGAATGACACACTTTGACACCAATTCAGATGCCAGGCCTCGACGCTGTGCAAATCTTTTTGAGACAATCCAGACTTCTGATAGTGATAGTGACCCCCACCACCACACACACAGAGCACTACAAATCCCAGAACTGCATGGCATTGGGGCCTTATTTCTGCCCTGGAGACATAAAGCTGAAGCACGTGGCAAAGTCAAGCCAGAGGCTTCTCTCAGAGGGGCCTATATGTTGTAATCTTTATCTAGTAGGCCTCGCATCCCACAAAATGGCGCCCCAGGGGCCTTGTTTCCCTTAGCCTCTGGAGGCGGGAGGCTTCGGGGCAGGGAGGGCAGGGCCAGGGACTAGGCAGCCTCCTTTTGCTTTTGCTTTCGCTTCCCCTTCCCTTCCACGTAACGGAGCCCTGGGGGAGCAGCAGCAGCAGCAGCAGCAGCAGGACTTCCTAGCCAAGGCTTTGAGGCAAGTATTCCCCCCGCTACACTAAAGAAGCCTCACAAAACTATAGTCCCCAGGATTCAAGATTAGGACACCAGAGTCTCCTTCTCCAAGTTTGGGAAGTATTATATTTATACTATAAGTCCAAAAACACGCTATTGTAGAAATAATCCACTTTGAGACCGCTTTAACTGCCCTGGCTCAGTGCTAGGGAATCCTGGGAACTGTAGTTTTGGGAGGCATTTAGCCTTCTCTGACAGAGAGAGCTCTGGTGCCACAATGAGCTACAATTCCCAGGATTCCCTAGCACTGAGCCCAAGGCAGTTAAAGCAGTTTCAAACTGGATTGTTTCTGCAGTGTGTCTTGGACAATATATATATATATATATGCTTTCCAAACCCAGTGAATGAGACTCTGTTGTCCTAATCTTGAATCCTAGGGACTGTGGTTTTTGTGAGGCATTTAGCCCTTCTCTGTCGGGTATAGCTCTGGTGCCACAATGAACTACAATTCCCAGGATTCCCTAGCATTGAGCCAGTCTCAAACTGCATTATTATAAGTTTTGGACTTATAGTATAAATATAATACTTTCCAGACCTTGTGAATGAGATACTCTGATATCCCAATCTTCTTCTTCTTCCTATTACTATTATTATTATATTGATATTGTGGTTTTATATGGGGAGCAATTTTAGTGATGTTTTCAGCATTTTGTATGTGTTTATCTCAATCTTATACTGTTTTAATTTGGTCAGTAATTTCCAATCTCAGGTGTCCAAAACCTCTGGGAACCACTGGATGATTTTAACTATTTTTTACATTCTTACTGTAATTTGTTTTAATTGTCTTCTGAGCTGCCTTGGGTCCCTTTTTTGGGGGGAAAGGCAGCCTAAAAACGAAATAAATATATTACTATTATCATCATCATCATTATTATTTTCCCAGCAGATAATGGACCGCAAATTAAGTCGTTTCTATGCTGGCAGGATTTCGCATGACAGGGATGCTGTTTGGTTTTTGTTTTAAAGAGTTTTAAACTTTAAATTTTAATGATGTAATGTTTTTAATTGTTTGAATTGTTTCATTGTTTTTTAAACTTATATTTTGCATGTTTTACCGTGTTTTCACTTGGACTGTTTTAGATTTGTAAGCCGCCTTGAGTCCCTGTACTGGGAGGAAGGTGGGATATAAATAAACATAGTAATAAGAACAACAACAACAACTATAATAATAATAATAATAAAGCAGACACAAATCCTCCTTGCATATCTTCCCTGAGGCCTTGCCATTCAACAACAGAACAATACACACATTAACATGGAAATCAACACTCCTAACCTAGAGTCACACAGTGTGTATGTATGTATGTATGTATGTATGTATATATAGCACTCATTTCCATGCCAGCATTCTCTGAAGATGCTGGTGAAAACGTCAGGAATAAACTCTTCTAGAACATGGACACACAGTCCGAAAAACCCACAAAAAACTATTATTGTTGTTATTATTTATCCCACTGTTGTCCACTGCAGCAGCACCAGCTTTCTCCTGTTCTAGACTTGCCATTTTTGCTCTCTGCAAGCAGTGGTAAAAAACATTGCCTGCTGTCAAACAAAACATGCTCATCTTCTCTTGAGGGTGACCACATGTCCTCATTGCAAAGAAGGACAAGGCCCTGTAAAAATGGAGGACATTCTTGAGCAAAATGGAGGACCTGCCCAAATAAAAGCTCAAAACACTCGTAGAAATGTAAATTCATACTACTTTGTCATGCTCAAAAGGGAGGACATTTTGGAATTCCTCCTGGACAGAAGGTGGAAATGGAGGACAGGTCCTGCAAAAGGAGGCCGTCAAGTCACTGTGATTCTGTCAGCATTAATGGGGCATCTACACTGTAGAAGTAACACAGTTTGACGCCACTTTAAGTGCTGTCGCTCCATCCTATGGAATCTGGGGATTTGTAGTTTTACGAGGTCGACTTCCTTGCCAAAGAGTGCTGGTGACTCACAAATCCCAGGATTCTGTAGGATGGAGCCATGGCAGTTAAAGTGGTATCAAATTGCATTGTTTCTACAGTGCAAATGCACCCTAAATCCAGGGAGACCAGACGTCTTCCTTTTCCATGACCTGTCCTACATTTCAACTTTCTGTCCTGGAGGAATTCCAAAACATCCTCCATTTTGAGCATGAGTAAGAAGCATGAATTTACATTCTTATGAGTGTTATTAGCTTTTATTTGGTCAGGCTCTACATTTTTCTTGCCTGTCCTACATTTTGCGGTGCCTTGTCCTCCTTTGCAGTTATGACATCTGGTCACGCCGCCTAAATCCCCTCCTAGGAGAACGTAGCTTGGTAAATTTCAGCCTTTGGGCAGCTGCCAGATGGCACAGCTGCAGCTTATCTCATTGCTGGTGTCTGCTGACCTGTGCAGTTTTTTGCCTGTTATGCAGAAGTTTAAAATGCTAGGGAGAAAAAAAAATATTTATTTAATTTTGTACCCGTGTTCTCCATCATGGTGTTTGTTTGTGTTATCTGCTTCCACGTCTGTAGATCTTTTGCAGTGATCACGGGTGGTCAGACTTCATCCTCTGTTCCCTTATCTGTTGGAGTTCCCCAGGGCTCTGTTCTGGGTCCCCTTCTGTTTTCTCTCTACACACTGTCCTTAGGAAAACTCATTAGCTCTTTTGGCTTTTCCTACCATCTGTATGCCGATGACACCCAGCTGTATCTTTCCGCCCCCGACCTTTCTCCAAGGCTTGAACAGCAAGTTTTGTCTTGCCTCACAGCTGTCTCGCAGTGGATGAGCCATCGGCGTTTGAAGCTCAACATGTCCAAGACAGAGCTTCTTGTCTTTCCTCCTAAGCCCACCCTACAACTCTCCTTTCTGTCTCTGTGGACAACATTTCTATTCAACCAGTCCAGCAAGCCCGCAGTCTTGGTTTTATCTTTGACTCTTCTCTGTCGTGTATCCCTCAGATCCAAACCACAGCCAAGGCTTGTCAATTCTTTTTGTACAATATCGCTAAAATCCGACCATATCTCTCCGCCTCTACTGCCAAGATCCTGGTCCATGCCCTAGTGGTCTCACGACTTGATTACTGTAACATCCTCCTGGCTGGGCTTCCTCTTTCTCACCTCTGTCCTTTAATCTCTGTCCAGCATTCAGCTGCACGCATTATCACTTCCACCCACCGCTCTGACCACATCTCTCCTGTGTTGGCATCCCTTCACTGGCTCCCCCTCCCTTTCTGTATTCAGTGCAAGTTCCTGCTGTCAACGTTTAAAGCCCTCCATGGACTGGCCCCTCCTTACTTATCAGACCTTCTTTCTCCTCACCTTCCCACCAGGATCCTCCGTTCTGGTAGTCAAGGTCTGCTGTCCCAGCCCAGGATTTCCTCTGCCCCATCCCAGATTCACCCCTTTTCACTTGCTGCCCCTCACTCCTGGAACCTTCTTCCCCCACAAGCAAGAGCCATCACTTCTTTAACCAGCTTCAAAACGGAGTTGAAGACCATCCTGTTCAGAGAAGCCTTCCCAGCCATTGCATAATTGTCGCTCACTATTTGATGTTCTTTTGGTGCCTGTTTATCAAACCATTTCCTGTATTGCTATGTACTGTATATGCATTATCCTACTTGAGAGTATGTATTTTCCCTGGAAAATGATTAACCATCCATTATGAAGCCAAGCCCTCCCTCCAGTCCATCTGCCTTGGTCCAGGCCTTGGAGGTAGAGAGGAACTGCTGGACCTCTTACCCTTTCCCTCCACCACTTCTTTCTCTTTTTGTGTCATGTCTTTTTAGATTGTAAGCCCGAGGGCAGGGATCTGTCTAACTAAAAAGATAGCATGTACAGCGCTGTGTAAATTTACAGCGCTTCATAAATAAAGGTTAATAATAATAATAATAATAATAATAATAATAATAATACAAGGAAGAGGGGTTTTGTCTCTCACACTTGCATATCCAGCCCACCTTGTGCATTTTGGAAACTATATTCTAGGGTTTTGATGTATGTAGAGAGATCTTGAACCATCTTTGAGACCAACTGAAAGAAAGAAGTTAGCCACATGAACCTTGGTAGACTAAAGTCTACTTCCTTGAATGCATCTCTTTAGTTTTAAATTCAAAAGCAAAATTTGAGCACCTGAAATCAGAGTATAAAATTTTCAGGAACACTGAAATGGTATGAAATTTCTTTCAGTTCTAGTATCAAAGTTATTTAATTCTAAATGGGAAAATAGGTGGTTAAAAGCTAATGACATTTTATGAGTGTTGAGTAGGAATGTTGAATTCTGTCATTTGTTTATCCAAATAGATGGCAGAAAACATTTCTGATGCTGTGTCACGACAGATGGATGAATATGAAGAAAGAGGCTCTGGTGATGAAGTAGATGCAAAACCGACCAGGGAGGATCGATTCTCAATCTTTCCAAAGTAAAAAAAAGAAAACGTTTATTTTGTCAAACTCCTGTGCATGCTTTTGTCTCATTGCTTTGGCACACTGTGTGTGAATAAACCATTCTTTGGAGGCTAGATTTCATATTTACTCTAGATCCACTGAAAGCATTATAACAGGAAAACATACTTCCAAAAATGTTTTTCATATTTACCCTTAATTTCATATACAATATAATCTCATTTTTGTGAACTACACAACACATAGGAAAGTTCTATTTACATAACATTAGATAATCAAAGGACAACATACTGTACTTGGAATGTTGATTCATACAAAATACATGTTGGTGAACACTTTTATTAAGCTCACTAGAAGTTACATTGTGTAGTGGTTTGAGTGTTGGACTAGGATTCTGGAGAACAGGGTTTGAAAGGGTTTTCATGGCTGAGTCGTGAAAACCAACTAGGCAAGTCACATTCTCTCAGCCTCAGAGGAAGCCAAAAGCAAACCTCCTCTGAACAAATCGTGCCAAGAAACCCCATGATAGCTTCACCTGAGAGTAGCCATAAATCAGAAATGACTAGAAGGCATTACAACAACCACGTTCCTGTTACAAAGTTCAAATCATATATTGCATTCACACATTGTCCTGCAGATGTTGCTGGACTGCAACTCCCAACTATCCTAATCTAGCCAGTGATCAGTGATTATGAGAGTTGCAGTTCAATGACATCCACCCCTTTTGCATGCTTGCATTACAGCTTCATTAAGAGAATATACTTCTGGAGCTTAAAAGCACAGATTTGAAACCTGAGGTTATGAGAATATTTGGATGACTATCTATCTGTTCCTCCCAACTTTTAAAAAACCTTGTGTGTTCTGAAATGACCACTGATTTGCCATTATCTTCATCTGATGTATAGTTGGCCTATTAAAATCAAATTAGATAGGCAGGTACAATGAACAGCTTTTTTCTATATTGCCTCTATAAATTTAAAGGTCTTTCTGAAAAGAGATATATTTAGCTTTTTTCCTGATGGAGTTTTAAATGGCATTCAAAAGCCTTTTGATTTCTTTCTACCTTTGGTTAAAATTATAGGCTGAATTTTTAACTACAGCTGCACTCTGCTTTGAATCCAAACATCTTTTTAGGAAGTTTAAGGGCGGAACAGACTGTTGCAAAAGGGCGGATTGGGGCTGCCCCAGCACTGCTCAGCCTGGTGGCACAGCAACTACATGCCACAGCTCTAAGCCAGCCTGGAGCCGGCCCAAATAAAAGCAGAAATGATCTGCTCCTAAAAAGCCACCTGAGGCGGCCCAGCCAAAACCCCAGGGCAGCTTCAAGCTGTTGCATGTGGTGTGTAAATGCTGTGCCCCCAAAGCGTCTTGAAGCCCCTCATGTCAGGTTGGCCAGGGTGGCCTCCAGACATCTTGGGGGCATGCGGCACCTAAACGCCATGCCCCCAAGACACACAGAAGCCAGCATTACCAGCTGGTTGTTCCAGCCCTTAGTCTGCATTTAAAATTGTTTTATTCTGTTGTTCAAATTGTACAGTTACTGATGTGTTTTTAATAATATTTCTATTAATATTTTAAAATAAATAATAATAAAAATATAATAATAATAATAAATTATTTATTTATATACCACTTTTCCTCGAGATCAAAGCGGTTCACATTTGATAAAACTATGACATGTGTCATAATACAATATAAAAACAGTTAAAAACATTCAGTTACAATTACAACTATTCAATAGAATTATCTAAAAACAACAATTTAAATAATCAAAACTGTAAACTATCAAGTATCTTAATCTAATAGGGGAGTACTTTCTCTAAAGAGAGTCGGGGGGTATGCTTGCTGGAAGAGATAGGTTTGCAATGCCTTTTTAAAGGCTTCCAATGTACCGCTAAGGCGGATCTCTTCTGGGAGTACGTTCCAAAAAGTAGGCGCTGTCGATGTGTAAGCTCTTTGATGGGTTGTTGCCAGTCTCACCCTAGGGTGTTCAAGTAGCAATTTCCCCGTTGTTCTAAGGGTGCAGGGCGGATTGTGTAGGGAGAGGCATTCCCTCAAGTAACTCGGGCCCAAGCCATGTAGGGCTTTAAAGGTAATAACCAACACTTTGTACTGGGACCGGAAGCGAATTGGCAGCCAGTGAAGGGATTTTAACACAGGTGTTATATGATCCGACCTAGATGTACTCATGACCAATTTGGCTGCAGCATTTTGAATCAGCTGAAGCTTCCGAACCTGGTACAAAGGTAGCCCCATGTAGAGCGCATTACAGAAATCCAAACGAGAGGTTACCAGTGCAATGTACTACAGTTTCTAGGTCCTTTCGATCCAAAACAATAAAAAGAACATGCATTTAAAATTCCATACATACATATGATCCGTACACATCCATTTACATCCATCTTCTATATTATCTAATCCATTTTACTATTTTTTCTTCTATACTTAACTTCCCCTACTAGTAGTACTCAATGGTATAACTATTTTTTCTAAACTGGTCTTAAATTGTCATATATAAAGTCTAATCTAATTCTAACTTAATAAAAGGATTAATAATTTATCATCCTCCTATATATATATATATAGTCCATTAATTCAGCAAATCATTTTTATCAATAGATCCCATTAATCACTTACATATTCCATTATCTGTTTCCAATTTTTTACATATTTCCCTAATTTTTCATTTCTGATAAGACAAGTCAATTTATCCAATTTTGCCATCTCTAGTAGCTTTAATAACCATTCTTCTGTTGGTGGTGCTAAACATTCTTTCCATTTTTGAGCCATTAGTAACCTACCCACTCCTGTCATATAGTAAATCACTCTAGTATTTTTTTATTAATTTCTTCATCAATCATTCCTAATAAATATACTTCTTGTTTCATTTGAAATTTGAAATTTAAAATTTTCTCAATTATTTGATGCATGCAGCTCCAAAACACTTATGCATTTTTTTAATGATACTGATTTTAAGATACCTTTGGAAAACTTTTGTTTATAAATCCTTAAAATAAATACAGTTCACCCTCTGTATCCACAGATTATTTATCCATGGATTCAAGCATCCAAGTATTGAAAATATTTTTTAAAAGTATAAATTCCAAATGGCAAACCTTGATTTTGCCATTTTATGTAAGGGACACTATTTTAGTATGGCATTGTATTTAATGGGACTTGAGCATCCTGTGGTTTTGGTATCCATGGCAGGGTTCTGGAACCAACCCCCAGTTGATACTAAGGGCCCATTCTAAATGAAAGGCTTCTACTTTTTAGGTAGATGGGAGACCTAACAAGGAGAGGGACAATAAAGCTTTCAGTTACTATGTAGAAGGAAGAACTATGGCCTGTAGTCCATGCTCTACATAGTAGCTGTTGCTCTTGGCTCATAGACTACCTATGGCTAGCTCATGCCAGCAAACAACCCTGTTCTTATCAATCACATGAGTTTACAGGAACCAGGTGCTTTCCCCACAAATGTGTTTGCTAGCAAGGGAGGAAATAGGTTTGCTACTGTACACAATCTCTTTCTTTGCCTTTTTTTCTTCTTCTCTAAGGTGATCTGGGAAATGGATAGGAACAAGAGGGATGATGTGTTGATAGTTACATTCTTATACAGTGGGCCCTTGATTTCCACTGGAGTTTGGTTTTAGGACTCCTGTGGATACCAAATGCAGGAGCATAGAAATTGTGTCGCTTTTATAAAATGCATAAATATATACAGCGCGCCTGCTCCATACGTGGGTGTACCATATGCGGCTTCTACTTTATGCGGAAGCTGCACTGCAATACAAGTAATGGTGTATGCACCTGTGGTGCATGCGCCCCACACCACCACAAGCATTAGCTCCATTCTATTGAATGGGGCTCAATTTTATGTGGTATTTGCCTTACCGGGGGGGGGGGGGACGGATCCATGTGTAAGGCAAGGCAGCACAGTTTTTAAACCGTGAATGGTTGAATCCATAGATAATGAATCCATGGATATGGAGGGCTGACTGTATTAACCTGATGTTGTATTCAATATATATGGGCATCTGTGGTCCTCCTCATGATGCTGAGTTGCAGTTACTAGCATCTCTTGATGCTGGCTATGATGGCTAACGCTGCTAAGAATTCAAGGCCAATAATATCTGTGTGGCCAGAGCTGCCAACCCTTGGTTTAGAGGTTAAAGTGTTATGGCCTGTATCCTATTTAACTCCCCTTAGAGAAGACTCATTTAATCAACAAATTTAGTGTTATATTTCTCTGGAAATGTAATCAGAAGGTTTTAAACTATTTTTTCAAAAAGAATCGCTTACAATTAGCCATCCATAACATCCCCAACTAGATGCTAACAAATGACCTGTACACTGTCCTCGCTTCCCCTATTTCCTCCCCTTCAGTAGTAACCATCTTTTCCATCCCCTGTGGCAGAAGTGAGCAAAGTGCAAACTCCCACATATGGTTGGACTGCACTTCCCAGAAGTGCTTCCTGCTTGTTGTGCTGGCAAGGGTTCATGGGAGTTCCAGCATGGCAGTGTCTGGAGGACTGCACTTTCCCCACCCGTGTTCTATGGTTTTATCAAATATGTTTCTTCCGGTGAGCAGTCCTTTTATTTCGGGGGAATAGTGCTTGAAAAAGTTAGAAGTAAGGGAGATGGAGGAGCAAATTCATTATATATCCCTGTTTTTGTCTCTGATATATGTCTCAAGAAAGACATATACAGTGGGCCCTCTCCTTAAACAGGGGATCCGTTCTGGATCCCCCCGCATAAGGGAAAATCCGCCTATACTTGAGCCCCATAGGAAATAATGGGGCTCATGCATGTGGCGGAGTGCATGCGCCATTGTTTCCCTCCCCAAGTGGTTTCCATGTAAGCTACGTAAAATGCGTCCACGCAAGGCGTGAGCACACTGTACAGTCAGCTCTTAGTATCCACAGGGGATCTATTCTGGACCCCTGCGGATACCAAAATCCTGGATGCTCAGATTACCTTGTCCCCAATGGTGGCACATGCACAATCCTGCACCACCATTGGGGACAAAGGGATGGGTGGGTGAGCTGCGTGGAGGGGGGTCAACGTGGGACTCCCAGCATGCCGATGGGAGGGAAGTGGTGAGCATGGGGAAAGGGAGCCCTGACTAATCTGCTCCCCGACAGGTGACAGTGTGCCCTGTAAGCCACTTGTCTGCTCCTCCTTGCTCTACGGTGGTGGTGACCTCCTGGTCCCCCTACTGGCAGAGGGCTCCTCGGAAGAGAGGGAGAAAGAGGGAAGGATGGCAGCCCTGCCCACTGCAATCAGCACCGCTGCTGCCGCCACCTCCCTTGGCAACCTTCTCCCCCTGCCAGAATGGAAGGAGGCCAGACTCAGAAGAAGAGACCAGCAGGAGGCAGAGAAGGGGGTCACCAAAGGAGGTCGCCGAGGGCAGCAGGCAGGGTTTCCTCCCTTCCGAGGAGTTCTCTACCAGGAGGGGGATGCAGGAGGTCACTGCCGGAGAACAAAGAGGAGCAGGCAAGTGGCTTCCAGGGCACACTGTCGTCCGGAGGGGAGTAGAGAGGTCAGGGCTTTCCTCCCCTCTCTTGCCACTGCTCTCCTGTCAGCCCACTGGAAGTCTTGCATTGACCCCACCCCACAGCCCTCCCACCTTACCATTCCTTTGTCCCTAATGGCGGCGTAGTCTCATCCATGTGCCACTATTGGGGACAACGCAGACTAGCTGTCCACAGACACTCAAATCTGCGTATGGCAAGTCTGTGTATACCGAGGAAGGACTGTATACAAATGTCAGGCGAGGTCCCTTATTGCATACTATCTTGACCTCTAGAGAGGCTGCAGAATAAAACCAATGAGGACACTGAAAATTCCCAGTACACTGTGTCACTGCCCATAAAGTGGTTCTTGTAGAGCAAAGAAGCTAGAAAGGGAGACTAAAGCAAATTAATGTTTCATTAATCAAGAGGTTTGTCACTAGAAGTTTAAATCTAATTATTGGATTATTATGACAACTATCTGTGTTAATTGGCCTACCCTGCGGCAGGACATATATGTTATCAGCAACAGTCTTGTGACTGGCCAGTGTTAATAATGTAAATGTCCTCATCAGCACTTTCTGCATTTTAATTGCTTCCTGGATTCATTTTTTGCATCTTCCATCTCTGTTAACTAGTAACTGTGTTAATTATTAATTAATACGTGCACACATAACAGTCACACAAAACTGAAATTACAGATACAGTAATAATCTGTGTATTTGATGAAGTAGTTCATAGTCCACAAATGCTTATTTTATTATTGTTAATCTATATTTTAGAGGAAGAAACAGGCAAAACTACCTCTGAGTATTCCTTCCTTAAGAAAACCCTATTATGAGGTTCATGGGGTCGCCATACGTCAATGGAAACTTGAAGGCACATACACACACAGTCTATCTATTGTTCTTGCTTGAAGTAGAATGAAAAATATTAGTGCTCTATTTTTATACCAGTCTTAAAATACCTTAGTTTTGTTTTTTCTAAGGAAATTAATTTTAAGAAACCTATATATGTAAATCCCACTAGATGGCAGACAGAGACAATTTTTGCTTGTTAGATACCCATATAGTGAGCCAAATGATATCTTTGAGATACAATTCCTCTTTACTTGTCACATGTAAACAGTAGTTGCTTGGTCCAGGGATGGAAACATGTCCCCCAGTTAATGTTAGACCAGGTTACATCAATGCCCTTCTCCCCAGTAGCCAGCAACAAGGAGTTATAGAACAGGTTGCCCACAATACTGAGGTTAGTGTATTACAGCTCTTGATATTCTTGAAACGGCAGTGTCCAAAAGATAGTGGTGGTGGTGGTGCTGGTGGTGATGATAGTTAGGAAATGGGGAAGATTACTGTATTAATTCCATTTTTATCTAATTTCAGTACATGTCATAATTACTACATGCTTGAGTATCCCTTATCTGAAATGCTTGGGACCAGAAGTGTTTTGTATTTTGGATTATTTCAGATTTTAGAATATTTGCATATATATAGTGAGATATTTTAGAGATGAGACCCAAGTCTAAGCATGAAATGTATAGACATAGCCTGGAGGTAATTTTTACACAATATTCTTAATACTTGTCCTCATGAAGCAAGAGTTTGGGTACACTGAACTATCAGAAAGCAAAGGTGTCACTATCTCAGCCACCTATGGGAACAATTTAGAATTTTTGAGTATTTCAGATGTCCAGATAAGGGATACTCAGGTTGTGCTTTATTTAGAAATCAACAAATCCGTTGTATGTTTTCTGGGACACACAACACAAATATCCTAGCATAATTAAAGATTGAAACAAATGGGCAAAATCCAGTTTTAGTCCCATCCAGAGGGAATTCAGTGGAAAGTTAATGGGACATGAATAAATGGTGATTAACAACTCCTGTTCAGTTCAGTAGGTGTATTCTAGCTGGGACAAAAACCAGTGTGTGTTGTGTTGCAGCCTATGAAGCCCATGAAGAACATTTATCAAGTCATGAACTTTAGAAATTTTATGTCATAAGTAAATTACATTATTAATCAGACTAGCTTAAGCTCATCTTGTTCCAGGCAAAATAGCAGTGGAACAGAGACACGCCATGTTTTGTCACAATAATCGGCAGGCCATATTCTGTATTTATCCAAGTATATTTAAATCAATAGGAATTACATAGGAAGAATTGTCTTTAGATTGTGGCCCATATGTTGACTGTGACATATGTTGAACAACCACTGATACGCCTCATGCTGCAGTTCTAAATATACTTAAGAAATAAATTATTTTAAGGCAACAGGACTTTTGCCTCAGTAATGCTGATGTCTTCTTTGCTATCATTTTTGCACCAAGATAATATACAGTCTACAGTCTATTTTCTCATTTTTGACTGCTGCCTTTTATTTTTCTTACCATTAACTATTTTAGGTGAAGAAAATAAATGTTTTTTAATTTTTTATTAAATTTTAAAAACACTACACAGTCATAAAATACCATAACATACATTATCAAAGGAATTTCCACCACAACATACATCATCTCCTACTTTACATTAACATTCTATCGTTATTTAATCTAATTGATCTATTTGGCGATGGCAGCCATCCACTGCTTCCCTCTTTCTATTCCATCAACTCCATAACTTTCTTTATTCCTTTCTCTGTTACCTTCCTCCTCAAATACCCGCTCTTCCCTTTTCCTCTCTTCCTTTCTTTCTTTCTTTCTTTCTTTCTTTCTTTCTTCTTTCTCTTCTTCCTCTCCATTCTCTTTCCCTTTATTTCATTTTCAAATCCTCTCATTCACCCTCAGTTCATTAACGCAATGCATTAACTCTTCAACTCTCTTACTCTTCCCAATTCACTTACTCTGACCTTCAATCATTTTCTTATACTCTCTACATTCGTACATTACTTCCTTTCCATCATCTGCCAATTTGTCTTTCCCTCTATTGTTGACTTTCTATCACTAATACGTATTGCAAATTAAATGTTAAATAATTTATTATCTGTATTGTGTAACATTGCCCTGGAATCTGATTGTATTACGTATAGGCATTAAAATATTTTGTGCAGATAAATAAATTAGGCCCATCTGTGCTGACTGTATATACTCATGTATAAGTATGGAAAAATTGACCCAAAAAACTTGAGTTGACTTATCCACGAGTCAATGGTCAATGTAACTACTGTACTTTCTCTCTCTCTCTCTCTCTCTCTCTCTCTCACACACACACACACACACACACACAACCATCCCCTAGTAAAAGGCAGGAGTTTAACTCCCTTCTGCTCTCTCATTCATCTAGCCTTTAATATAAGCACGTCATGCCTGCCTGAATTTTTTAAGTTCTTAGGCATTGTTTTCCTATGCTTCAGCCTTTACATGCCCTTAAGTTTTACCCTCGACTTATCCACCAGTTATATCAAAATCCATTATTTTGGCCCCAAAACCTGCCCTTGACTTATCTATGAGATCGACTTAAAGTCAAGTATATGTGGTGAGTACACACTAAGCTGACAATTTTGTTGTACCTGTAACATGGGCACACATCTCCTTGCATAAATGTACAAAAATCTTAAAAACTGAGAATACATGTGTGGTGTGTCATCCATGTCACACTCTATAGCAGTAGTCTATAGGCATTCTACAGAGACAGCTCTCACCAAGATCTCGAATGACCTTTTACAGGCCAAGGCTAATGGCCTTTACTCTGTTCTCATCCTTCTCGATTTGTCTGCAGCCTTTGACACCGTTGATCACTGTCTTCTAGTTGACATACTCTCTGACCTTGGGTTCTCAGACTCTGTTCTTGACTGGTTTAGATCTTATTTGTCTGGAAGATCTTTTGCAGTAGTTTCAGGTGGTCAGACTTCTTCTCCTGTTCCCTTATCTGTTGGAGTTCCCCAGGGCTCTGTTCTGGGTCCCTTTCTGTTTTCTCTCTACACACTGTCCTTAGGAAAACTCATTAGCTCTTTTGGCTTTTCCTACCATCTGTATGCCGATGACACCCAGCTGTATCTTTCCGCCCCCGACCTTTCTCCAAGGCTTGAACAGCAAGTTTCGTCTTGCCTCACAGCTGTCTCGCAGTGGATGAGCCATCGGCGTTTGAAGCTCAACATGTCCAAGACAGAGCTTCTTGTCTTTCCTCCTAAGCCCACCCTTCAACACTCCTTTTCTGACTCTGTGGACAACATTTCTATTCAACCAGTCCAGCAAGCCCGCAGTCTTGGTTTTATCTTTGACTCTTCTCTGTCATGTATCCCTCAGATCCAGACCACAGCCAAGGCTTGTCGGTTCTTTTTGTACAATATCGCTAAATTCCGACCTTATCTCTCCGCCTCTACTGCCAAGATCCTGGTCCATGCCCTAGTGGCCTCACGACTTGATTACTGTAACCTCCTGGCTGGGCTTCCTCTTTCTCACCTCCGTCCTTTAATCTCTGTCCAGCATTCAGCTGCACGCATTATCACTTCCACCCACCGCTCTGACCACATCTCTCCTGTGTTGGCATCCCTTCACTGGCTCCCCCTCCCTTTCCGCATTCAGTATAAGCTCCTGCTGTCCACGTTTAAAGCCCTCCATGGACTGGCCCCTCCCTACTTATCAGACCTTCTTTCTCCTCACCTTTCCACTCGGACCCTCCGTTCTGGTAGTCAAGGTCTGCTGTCTCAGCCCAGGATTTCCTCTGCCCCATCCCAGATTCGCCCCTTTTCACTCGCTGCCCCTCACTCCTGGAACCTTCTTCCCCCACAAGCAAGAGCCATCACTTCTTTAACCAGCTTCAAAACGGAGTTGAAGACCATCTTGTTCAGGGCAGCGTTCCCAGGCATTGCATAATTGTCACTTGCTGTTTGATGTTCTCTTGTTGCCTGTTTTATTGAATCATTTCCTGTTTTGCTATGTATTTTATATGTATTATGCTACTAGAGAGGCCCCTTCCCCACCACCACTCCCTTTATGTCGTGTGTTTTTAGATTGTAAGCCTGAGGGCAGGGAACCGTCCAATTAAAAAGATTGTATGTACAGCACTGTGTAAATTTACAGCGCTTTATAAATAAAGGTTAATAATAATAATAAAATAGTCTCCAAAATGTGCTCTTTAAGGGATTTTGGATTTCAGCTCCCAGAATCTCAGAGTATTGTCCAACATGACTGAGGTTTCTGGGAGCAGAAGTCCAAAATCTCTTAAAGGGCATAGTTTGGGGACCACTGCTCTATAGGTTACTCCCATTTGAAAAATGAGACATGTGCTCCTGCTGCCTCCAAACAGTATACAGAAATCCAAGTTTGATGAGTGTGTGAACCTTAAGCCCATTTATGTCCAGTGACTTTGCTATAACATATTAATACTCATTGGCCAGTATTCAGTTGTGTCGTTCCACTAGCCCAGATGATGTTTCACTCATAGTATCTAATTCTGGATCATAAGCAAACAGGAAATCCAGCCAGTTTCTAGCTGTGTTGTCCGTTTCATATGCAATAGCATGTTTCTTGTTAACTGCCCTCGAGTCCATCCCAACTCATGGTGAACTTTTGTATGAGACATCGCCAAGCGCCTCTGTCCTCCACTGCTCTGCATAGGTCCTACAGATTCAGGTCCAAAACATTCACTCCAGTTGAGACCACTTTAACCGTCCTGGATCAATGCTAGGGAATTGTGTGTAGTTTTGTGACACATTTAACCTTCTTTGTCAGAGAGCTCTGGTGTCACAATAAACTGCAAGTCCCAGGATTCCCTAGCAGTGTCCCGAGTCAGTTAAAGCTGTCTCAAACTGGATTGTTTCTGCAGTGTGTTTTGGACCTCAGACCTGTAACCTCCCTGAGTATATATCTGGCATGCTGCCTTCCACTCTTTCTACTATCCTCTAACTTTCCTATGATTATTGTATTTTCTAATGAGTCAAGCCTTCTCATGATGTGGCCAAAGTACCACAGCCTCAATTTGATGATCTTGGCTTCCAGTGAGAGTTCAGGCTTGATAAGTTTGAGGACTCATTTGTTTGTCTTTTTGGTATCCTCGGCATGTTATCCTCCACACTCTTTTCCAGCATCACATCTCAAACAAATTGATTTTCTTCTTGTCTGCTATTTTTACTTTCCAGCGCCCACATACATACATAGAAATGGGGAATACAATGGCCTGAATGAGTCTAAGTTTAGTGCTCAGTTACATATCTTTAGGATCTTGTATAATTCTTTCATAGCTGCCCTTCCCATTCCTAGTCTTCTTCTGATTTCTTGATTGTAGTCTCTGTTCTGGTCAGTGTTTGGTCCTAGGTATGGGAACTATTTAACTAATATAGGCGCTGTATAGACGAGCTCTATCGGGCGGCGTCTTTATGTGCAAGGGGCGGCGCTTCCTGACGCACCTTGCCCCTCGCACATAACGAGGGTGTAAAAATGGCAGTTCCCTATACACATGGGCGCTGCCATTTTGACGTGACAGACGCCTAGCATCCGCACATCTCAGTGCCTTTATGACGCTGCAAATGTGCCATTGGCTCCTTGCAGCGTCATAATGGCACCGCAGAAAGAAGCCACTTTTTGCGGCTTCTTTTTGTTGCACGAGGGAGCCATGTGTCATGTGGTTACAAATGAGGGCAGCTGGAGACCGCCCTTTTGGGTGGTCTGTATCCCGCCATAATTTCCTCATTGTCTAAATTGAATTTATGTAGATTCTCTGTGGTCATTATTTTGTTTTCTTTATGATCAGCAGTAAGCCTGTCTTTGCACTTTCTTTGACCTTCTTTAATAATTGCTCAAGTCTGTGATGCTTTCCACTAGTATTACGGTGTCATCTGCATATCTTACATAGTATATGTTCCTTCCTCCTATCTTCCCTCCTTCTTCTTCTGCGTGTAAACCTGATATTTTCTACATACAACTTTAACATGTAGGGAGATAAAATGTAGCCTTGCCTAACCCATTTGCCAATCGGGAACCTGTTTTTTCTATATTCTGTTTTTTCTATATTCTGTCCTAAGTACAGATTTCTCATCAGTACTATCAGATGTAGGGGCACTCCTATTTCTTTAAGAGCCATTTAGCTTTTCATGATCACAACCAGAAACCAAAAGGACAAATGTGCTATACTGATTGTACAGTTGGGAAAAATAACAGAACACTGTTCACAGCCTTTTTTTCTGTCTACTAATATATTGTACTTTGTCCAGTATCTTTTTGAGTTTCCTGTATTCTGATCCACAACTGCAAGTACATGTTTTAAAGTCCATGTATAACAGACAATAGTTTGGGTCTTTGCTGTTGCTATTCTGGGGCTTTTCTGTCTCTGCAAAATCTTGAGCCAAATTGTGTGACTTTCAGATTGTTCCCAAATGCTAGAAGACCATTCTGTTCCAAGGGCCTGGAATTCTTTTTAACAATACTTTTACAAAGTCTAATAACTGCTTATGATGACAGCTTTTGAGATGTAACGGAAGATAGAAGATTCTATGCCAGCGTATTCCTGTTCTTTGTCTGTCTTCCTCCATCCCTTCCTTGGTAGTTAATTCCACCCACTTTTGATAGCTGGCAAATTCCTGTCATCTCATAGAGAAGCAAAACATTCATAGAAAAAGACTAGGAAGAATTTAGCTAAAAACTAGTGCATATATGTCCTCCCCATCTAGATGTGTTCTTCATTTCACGTTGTTCTTTACAAAATGAACTCTCTGCTAAGGGGTAGCACTACCATTTTTAAACACACAGAATCACTCCAAGGAATATTTGACCAACTCAGTTTTCTGATACATTCTAATGATTAGAACCCAATGTTGTATGTAATTCCAAATAAGCTTATTCAGTTAATTGTTCCTGCAAGATTATTTGTATGTATTAAAAGGTGTGGTAAAACATGAGAAAATCTACATTTAAAAGTGATTTATAGCGTGCTTAACTTCACAATCATTTACATTGTATTATGTGTATTTTATATGCTGTCTAGTTAAATTTATGTTTCACTTTTTGTCTTTCAAGGTGCACATTTTTATTATATTTTAAAATACATTAATATATTTAAATTTTAACTGGTCTTTCTCCCAATATGAAAGCCAAAAGAGTTTACAATCTTAGTCCAGTTTGAAATATTTCTCCCCAGACCATAGATGTGATGAAGCAGTTTTATTGTATGTTTCACATAAAGTATTGTGGCTCCCAGTTATTTGTATGAGTATGCCACAGTGTTTGATTAGTAATTCATCCAGTTTACTTACTATATAGTTCAGATTACTTTGTGAAAAATGCCTTATCTAACTGTTCTCCAACTCTCCTATTGGACTTTGAACAGCCAACTTATTTACAAGGATATCTGAGTGGGTAGGGGTTGTATTAGGAGAGGAAAAATGTTTCTGTAATTATATACTCAGATACACACAGTTACAAAACATCTAAAATGGAATGAACAAAATCAGCTGTAATTAGGCAAGACAATATTAATAAACAGAGACACAAGTAAAGATATATTGATTTAAATAGATTGAAAGTGAGTTTTAATAGAAAATTGTTTCAGGATTTTCTAAAGATAGTAAAGATAGATATCAAAGGGAAGTTATGGCTTTTAAGGATGGTGTTGTCCTGTTTCAAAAGCAGATTAGTGCACTTCTCTCTTAGGTGCTTCAGTTTCTGCATTATCACCACACAACAGTAATAGGAACACTGATGCAAAGATATGTTTTCTGCCTGTCAGCAGGAGTGGAAGAGACCTAAATGACCTCAGCTACATGTTAGACCATAATTAAGAGGTTTCAATAGCCCTATAGAAAAGTCCAGTGTGACCCGTTGCTGACACAGACAAAATCCTTGGGTCTGTGAACAAACCATAGCCTGGTTCACTGTCCATTGTAGTACAGTATAAACCGGTGGGATGCTGCCATTATTAGAGAAGATTTAAATCTGTTCATCAAGACAGTGAACGTATCCTTCAGATGCAGAGTGGTGTACCACTTGATGAAGAGCCAAGGTATTGTATCCTCTTTGCCTCTTCTCTACCCAGTTTGAGAAGACTGAATTTTAACTATTAAGTATAATGAACTAAGAAAATACAAATTCAGTAATTATGTTATAGCAATTTACTGACAATCCCCAGTCATTTTGCAGAATAACATTTTTCAGAAAAGTCTTAAAATAGGTCAGCAGAGCATAGAAAACGTGTTTGCAGGCTAGCAAACACGATAGGTATAGAAGTAAAAATACATATTTCTGCTTCAGTAAGAAAGAGACCCAAAGTATTTTGGGAAGGATGAAGGTCTGTCCCGTTATTTCCTTCACCCCTCCCACGCTGGCTGTCATTTGATTACACTGCAGAAGATGACTGAAGTACTTGTCAAGTTAATGTAGAGCTTTTATGTCAAGATAGCCTTTCATATAGTTAGTAAAAAAGCATATCAGGCTTCTGTGATGAATCCTAATTAAAGAGGTCTATGAAATATGAGGCCCAAGGCTTAACTAGTACTTTTTGGGCCGTAGGTAAATTGAACACGCATGGCATAAGATGCCATATTATAGTTAGAGACTATGATGCTTTCATCTAAAAATGATTCTTTAATGGTGCAATACTTTATGTTTCTATTTGGAAGGATCATAACAAAGCCAGTACCCATGATTTAGCATGTCTGTCTTGCATATGGATATTGTACAATACATAGATGCATAGGACAATACACAGAAGAGTGTATGCAGCCCTTCAAGATGTCAGATACTTATATTTATGTGTGAGTATGTACGTGTGCTTTTTAAGTCACCTGTCAGCATCATAGAATCATAGAATCGTAGAGCTGGAAGAGACCACTAGGGCCATCCAGTCCAACCCCCTGCCATGCAGGAAATCCAAATCAAAGCATCCCTGACAGATGGCCATCCAGCCTCTGTTTAAAGACCTCCAAGGAAGGAGACTCTATCACCCTCCGAGGGAGTGCATTCCACTGTCAAACAGCCCTTACAGTGGTACCCCGGGTTACGAAAGTAATCCGTTCCGCGGAGCCCTTCGTAACCCGAAATCTTTCGCAAGCCGAAATTGCCATAGGCGCTAGCGCTGGAAGCCGCGATTCCGTGTGAAAAAGCGCCGAAAAGCACCAAAAAAATTTTTCGTAACCCGAAAAAAAAAACGTAACCCAAAACAGTTTTTTCTAATGGATTTTTTTCGTAACCCGGAAATTTCGTAAGGCGGTGATTTCGTATCCCGGGGTACCACTGTACTGTCAGGAAGTTCCTCCTAATGTTCAGGTGGAATCTCTTTTCCTGTAGCTTGCATCCATTGTTCCGGGTCCTGTTCTCTGGAGCAGCAGAAAACAAGCTTGCTCTCTCTTCAACATGACATCCTTTCAAATATTTAAACAGGGCTATCATATCACCTCTTAACCTTCTTTTCTCCAGGCTAAACATCCCCAGCTCCCTAAGTCGTTCCTCATAGGGCATGGTTTCCAGACCCTTCACCATTTTTATTGCCCTCCTTTGGACACGCTCCAGTTTCTCAATGTCCTTTCTGAATTGTGGTGCTCAGAACTGGACACAATATTCTAGGTGGGGCCTGATCAGAATAATAGAATCATAGAAGAGACCACGAGAGCCATCCAGTCCAACCCCCTGCAATGCAGGAGTACATAATCAAAGCACTCCTGACAGATAGCCATCCAGCTTCTGTTCAAAAACCTCCGAAGAAGGAGACTTCTCTTAGATGAGGAATATTCGGAGAGGGGTGTGTGTGTGTGTGTCTTTTAGATACACATTCTCTTCTATGTACTGTACAGTCCTCTCCTTATAGAATGATGAATGGATTAGAATGTTTTGCTTATAATTTTGTTGCACTTTAAAAGTGTCAGTGAATCTGACTGTTGAATGTGGTCCTGACCATGTGGTGGTAGCTGTACTTCTGTTGCATTTAGCTATGCTTTTAGCTTGGCATGTACCCATGTTGCTCATTTTTCTGTGAAAAACTGTGGCTGTTATTATGAAGTTCTGTTGCATAACTTGATGGTTATTTGAGAATAACTCCATTTAATGTCAGCTTGCCTGCTTGTATTTCTATCAGTTATTTTTTTACATGTGGAAAAACAAGCAGTATATTCGGCAGTGTTAGACTCTCCCAGAAAATAAACAGCATATAAAGTTTCAGGATCTAAAGAGCCAAACATTAATGGGTGAGTAGTAATTAATGTGCCCCATACCTATCACAATGACTGGTAGAAATGTGCATAATTGTTCTAAAATACACACACACAAGCTCTTTCCTTATTACTGCCTGTTCATAAACATATGCAAGTGCCTTCTTACTTCTCTTATATCAATAATTTTATAGTGTACTTTCTGGCCCTATTTAGCAGAGGGCAAACCATTGTGTTGGCACAGTTGATTGATGAAAATTGCAGTTCTAGAACACTAACAACATGTACAACTTCATGATCAGGCAGTTCTCAGTTGCTGATCTAAACTGTAGATATTTTTTTAATCACAACTAAGGAATCAATTTAGCACCTCACAATTTCTCAGTCCTTTCTTATTCTTCATTTTATAGCAAGCAAAATCATTTTACTAGTATTCACCATTTGAATGTATGAATGCTTTCTTGTTTGTTTTTTTTTCTCCTGTCACTAGCCAGAGAGACCAAAATGCAATAGATCTTTCCTATGAACTGTAAAGGGGTAGGATGTCATCACTTCATTATTTTGCGCCAAGGATACTAAAACTTGTGGGTTATATGTAGAGAGAGCAGCTTTAGGCAATACTACACTGCTTCAGATCTATAATAGGGCCTTTCTTTAGAGAACCTGGAGCTTTGACTGTTTTACCCATTAACTTTAATGCAGAAAACATAGAGGGAAGCATACTAGCCCTTCTAAGAAGTGAAAGAAGCCTGTAAAATGTCGAACACATAGGTGTGTAAAGAGAGCCTTTATATATTGGATTCGTTTTAAAAGGTTTTTGTTTTACTATTGCAGGGGCGCCCCCAGGCAGTTTAAATTCCCTCTGAAATATTCTATGGATAGTGTGAAAAGTAGGGAGTTGATGATGAACAGCCATTTAAGATCTAGGCCTGTCTTTTGCTCAGAACTGGTGCAAGAATCACAGGTGTGTGCTTGTCCTTGACAAGAATGAATTCTTTCTTGGGAGAATTTACACTATGTAATGCTCGGAAACATACTAAAGAGGGGCTTAGTTTGGGGTGCTTCCCATTTTTTAAAGGAAAATTTGCTATGTTCTTTGTGTGTCTTATATCTGTAAATACAAGCACACACCCCTGCCTCCTGTTAGAATAAAACTTGCAGCAGCTATAGAACATGCTAACTCCTAAAGCATCTTAAAGAATTACCAGCACCCTGATCTTTAAGCTTAAAAGGGTGGTGAGGGCCCTTTTCCTGACTGTTTAACACATCGTGGCTTCACTATAAAACAAATGCACTTCTTCAGTACTTTAAAATTCCCCTACTTTACAGCTCTCTGAGTGCTCCCCTCTCATATGATTTCAGACAGAAAGTGCTGGGGTTTATTTTAATATGAAGTGTTTGTACCTTTTGCCAAAAGTGGTCCCAGAGAGGCTTACAGATAGCTGATTTGATGGTTCTTGCCCTTCTGGGGACAGAGAGGGAGAGTACAGTTCCGCTGCAGCTAAGTCCAGGTACAATAGAGAGGTGCCTGGCTGCTCTTTTTCTCAGTTGGAAAGCTGGAAAATGCGGCTCTTGGAAGCAGCTGAAGCCCAGGCACTAGTTGTGCCTGGCTGTTCTCCTTTTTTTTTCATGCTAGCATGCCAACTCTTCAGAGAAGGGGTAGCCAAAGTGGAAAGGCCTGCTTATTTTCTCTCCCCACCTCTTGCCTCAGCTAAGTTCCCTGGCTGTTTGCCCCTATTTTAACCTGCTAACAAGCACCACCGTTAGCAAGAACTTAGTGCACTGACCTCCCTATACCTACAGCCAGGAAGAAAGTATTGGAATAGCTTTGCTCAGGTTATAAGAATGTGATAAAACTCCACACACCAAACTGGGCAGCTGGTGTCAGTAGCCATACACTGAGCAGATTATCTCCCAGTTAATGATGGCTTTTAAACTCTTGTTGGAAGCCTTAATCACTAGTGCTGCCCTCACAGCAGAAAAAAAAACCTGTGAAAATGCTGAAATAGCTCCCAATAATGAATGATTCCATATGAGGCCTTTATTCATAAACTGATCTCTTCTACATAGGCTTCAGTCATCAGCGTCATCTGCTTGTAACCATGCTTTGTTTTTCTGCCACTTTCCTCTTTTTTTCTTCCTGTGGACACTGTTAAGCAGGGGAAAATGGAAGAGCTCCACATTGTTTTTGAGTTGTAATGTGAAGAGTCCTTCCTCTGGAATGCCCAAGTACATGCTATATCCTTTCCAAAAACATTGGAATTGAAAGGTGTGTTTGTTTTGTTTGGCTGGTTGGTTGTTGTGGTTGTTGTTTGCTTTTTAAAAGTTGATTCCTTTAAATGATTGAGAGCCCTGGGTAGCTATCACAGAATCTCCTCCACTTAATCTCCACTCTTTGCCTCCTGCTCAGTTTTCATTGCATGGAGAGCTGGAATGGTGAGGCATGATTAGGTTACCTGATGTATATGTGCCCTTCCAAAGTGGGTCTTTAGAACAGTTTGCTTTGCTTGAGAAACCTTGAATGCATCACCTTGAATGATAGCCAAAGAGAACCAGTTTAATATTCAGGCTTTGTCCAAAGCAAATGCCCAGCCAAATGTTCTCTGTCAATGACAAGAAAGATTATGTGGCAGAAGTGGGTAGTTCCTTTCCACCATATCCAGACTATTAGCACTCTTCTGTGCATGTTTACATTGGGACTAAACTAAAGCATACATACAGTGGGTCCTTTGTATCAGTAGCAGTTTGATTCTGGGGGCCCACATGGATGCTAAACGCTGACAGTCACACCCTGTATTATTCAATGGCAGTGATGTAAATGCACATGCTTCAGCCTGTGCATATTCATTGAATAATATGGGCCATGGCTGCGTGTAACTGGTCAAATTTGTGGGTTGGAAGCCCACCAATAGGTAAGACCCACTGCAATATTTTAAATACATATGATATATAAGGAACAGCCTCCTTTATTCCCAGATTTAGGGAAAAGGTGAGGCATAAATAAAGTGAACCGTCAACTGTAAAGTAAAAAAGAAAGAAAAAAGAATGGAACAAAAGAAACAGCCTGCAATCTAGTTAATTGCAGACAGGATTGGAGCCTTTGGAAATACCCAATAACACCAAAAGACAGTTCCTAAAAAGTAATCTAAGATGTGATTGGTTTATGGAAATATGTTGGAGTGTTTCAGTAATGTTGGAAGAACCAGCAAGAGTTACTTGTAGTTGATGAAGCCCACAGAATTCATAAAAGTTATCTATTGTCATAAACTTCTCCATTTTAGTAAGTAGGAACAAAAACCTGCAGATAGAGTACTTTTTTGCAATTGAAATGTTGTGTATCACCCTCCTTGCTAAGTAACATGAAAGCGCTGAACAAAATATCAAAAAAACATAGATCAGTGATACATTTTGATTATTTATGAATCGGTTACTTTATAACTTTTGCTGTAATTTCCTGCATGTAAATCAGGAAATTTCAAACCTTGCTGCATGCATTGTAAATTTTCTTCTTTAATATCCTGCCAAGCATTGGACAAGTACCAAATATTTATCACAATTATCTAGGTGCCTCCCAGTAATATGTGTCTGAGTCCGAATGGTTCTTAATGTAGGGACTCTCCAGTACTGTCAGGAAACTTTCCCCAAATCAAGGAAATAAATTTGGGAAAGGTTGAGCATATGATAAATAATCAAGTGTAGTTGTAAGCAAATAGAGAAGGGAAATAGAAGGAGCAAGATAAAAAACTGGAACTTTTTTACCAGAAACATTTTTAACAGTTGTTCTATTACTTTATTCTGCAACAGTAATGAAATAGATATGTTGTAACTTTAAAAAGTAAGTCAGTGTGGGTAACATGGTTACTTATAATGTATAACTTTAAATCTGTGCAAAATATTTGTAACCATAGCTCTATTGACATGTTACTCAAGTACATGTGTGTTTTCAAGTAAGAGTGGGGCCATTCTGCTCCACTAACACAATATTCTTTAGCCAATTTAGACTTCCATGCAATAAGCACAAACGTATGGAAATGAAGATCTGTCCATGAGCAGTTGTTCACGAATTGTGCATTCTTCTCAGATCCCCTGCTCAAGACATCAGAGGCAAGGTATCTAGGTATGTGTTGTCAGCATAATGTCAGCAGTGCAGCCCACTCCTGCTTGAATTCATTAATGCCCTGCATATGAGTAAAGCATAATCTCTGGATTAAAAGAAGCATTCCCGTGGTGTTCCTAAGACTTCAGGGGTTTTTTATAGCTTAGCTGGGGCTCTGATTCCTACTAGTCATGGCAGCTCCTGTGAAAAACAGATTTCTTATATCTGAAGATAGATAGATAGATAGATAGATAGATAGATAGATAGATAGATAGATCGTATTCCTGAAATGTACATGGGTGATGGTTGCTCGTATTCTAGAGAAGATTGTGTTGTCTTTAGGCATTATAGAATCACCTTTTGAAATACAGTATGTGAGGATTAAGACTGTGGAGGACAAAGAGAATGAAGAACCACACAGGTGCACTGAAAGTTCTCGACTAGCTCCAGTTCTTATCAGTTCTTGTGAGAACTACTGTGTTGGTTAACCATATTAATAAACAAAATTTCATATTATTAATTTCTATTCTTGCCCAACCAGAGACATTATCTTGCCTGGAAATCATAGAGACCAGTATTGTGGATCCTTATTTCCTTTCTGGAGAGAGTGTGAGTACCGTAACCGCATTAGCATACGTCCTAGTTCACCCTCTAGAACGCTAAAATCCTTACAGCCCAGGCAGCCCTTTAGGGAAAGTATGTGAAGTAAGGAAGGAACAATGGTGAAGACAATTTTTCGGCATTCCCACTCAGAACATGATTCTCACAGTGGGATCCTTTTCATGAGACGTGGGTAGTATATATAACTCCACCTCCCTATGAAGCTATACTTCAACTTCAGTTATGTACAGTGGTGCACCTAGTGTACTTGACACCCAGCACAGATCATTTTGAATACCGCCTCTTCTGTACAACAACATTATTTTCAGTAATAATCATGATATGAATCAAATAACAGAAAAGAAACTCGGACAGTGAAAATTCTTTCATTGAACTTTGTATATACAACCATGCAAGTAAAAATAAATAGAACTATAACAATGCCTTTGCACTTTATTCCTTGCCTTTCTCCAGTAATATTTCCAAGTCTTTGCTGGGGTTTTTTGTTTGTTTGTTTTTTATGGTAGTATGATGTCATTTGCATGCCTTACTTTTCCTTCCTCCAATTTTCATGTCTCTTTCCTTCAAGTCTTATTCAGCTTTCTGTGGGATAAATTTAGTGTATAAATTAGATTGGGTGATAAAATGCAGCCTTTCCTCACCTTCTTTCAGAACAGTGACAAACTGTTCTGTTTTCTCTGTATTCTGACTTGACAGTGACATCTTGTCCTGATTATAAGCTATGCACTAGCACAATCATTTCTTTAAAATCAATCCATAGCTTTACATGAGCTACATAGTCAAATGCTTTGCTGTAATCTATGAAGCACAATGTGATTTGATTTTCATCTGAAATTCTTTGGTGCAATCCATTATTTAATGTTTGTTTGCAATATTATCTCTTCCTTTCCTTAACCCAGCTTGGACATGTGGCATGACTTCATTGGGTCGGGGTCTTGTGGGGCTTGTTGTTTTTATTGTTGTATATTGTATTCACTTTGCTGTTACCTTCCTCGATCCTCAAAGCAGAAGAGGCGGGATATAAATAACTATGTATTATATTATTATTATTATATGGTAAAGGTCTCCTTTTTTAGCATCATTTTTCTTGCATGGGAAATTAATGCAGTGCTTGGTGGTGCAATCCCTGGTGTCACCTATCTTGGGGACTGGAATGTATACTGAGTGTTTCCAGTCTGTGGACCATCACTTTGTTTTTCATATTTGTTGGTAGATTTTAGTTAGTTTGAGTGAATCCTGTCTCTGTAGCTTGAAACAGCTCTGTTGGTATGTCATCTGTTCCTAGTGATTTTTTCTCTCTCAAGTGCCTTGAGTGCAGTTCCTAGTTCACTTTCTAAATCAGGGATTCATCTTCAAATGATTCTTCCTTGAATGAATCTGTCATCCTTTCATCTTTTATATAGTTCTGTATTGTATTGTTTCTATTGTTGCTGTTTTTAATTTCTTCTTGAACATGTAGTGTGTTCTCCTGCTGATGACATAGCATCCCCACTCTTGGTATAAATTTTCCTTTGACTTCTCAGATCTTGCAGAAGAGATATCTTGTTATAACTTCTTTTTCTCTGCAGTGACTATGTAAACTTTTGCACTGTCCATTGTTTTAACTGTGTTTTGTTTTATCTAAAATTATGATCTGTCTTGAGGCTTGTCTTGTGTAAGGTCACCCAGTGGGTTTTTATGCTCAAGCAGAAAATCGAACTTTGATCTCCAGAGTCATAGTCCAAACCCCCACTATACCATGCTGGCTCTCTAGACAGATGCTAGGTAGTTTAGTCTCAAAAGCCTTTTTAGTTGTTTTGCCTATGTCAAAGTAAAGTTTTCCCAACAGTGTGAGTGCCCAAACTCTGTCTAACCAGAAACGAATGGACAAACCTTGTAAGCTTTTGCTGTCTCTGTTCTTACTCCGTACAGCAAGATAGATATAAGACCTTTACATAAGGTGTTTTCATTTTCTTTATCATAAATTGATAAAATCAGTAAAGTACAGTGGCCATTTGGGATTTGGTTCCAGGACCCACTGTGGATATCAAAATCCATGGATGCTCAGTTCCCATTATATAGAATTACACAGCAAAATTGTGTCCCTTATATAAAATGACAAAATCAAAGTTTAGGGATTTTTAAATTATTTTGTTTTAAAATATTTTCAAGCTATTGATGGTGGAATCCATGGAGACAGAGAGCCAATTGTACTTTGAAAGCACACATTTTGCTCATTTTGTTAATCCAATCAAGAGCCTCCATGCAAAGTTGAATTCAAGTGAATCTTCTGAATGTAGCCTTACCAAAATGTGCACTAACCATAGGCTAATATTTTGAAATATTTGAATATGAACATTTAGTTACTTTTCCACAGAAAAAAGAAGAATGTACATGAACAACAGCCAGAGTCTAGTAGCCAATATCGAATTGTTACTCCAACATTCCGGTATCTTATGGACTACAAGAAAGTTGGCAAATGCATTATTATAAACAATAAGAACTTTGCAGAAGACACAGGTATGTGCTCTTGTATTGTCTATAATGTAATTCTGTATTGTGATCCTGTATTGTAGATTTAGAGTTTTACTGAATTTTGTGGGGTTTGCTGTCACTTTTTAACTTTAGTAAGGGAAGGTAGGGGTTAAGCAAACAAAAGGCTAAATCTAAATTTGTTCACAATTGCCATGTATCATGGATGCTTCTTCGTTTCCTCTTAAACAGCAGTCAGCAGAGATTTTGATCAGTAAAACAGTGTCTTACCATTTCATAGGTCTAAAGCCAGCATTGTTTGGGTTTATGAATACAAAATGAACTATTGTGTGGGTACTACTCAGAATCCCATCTGGATAATAAATAAATAAATAAATTTGTTATTTATTAAATTACTTAATCAAATAAATATTAAATAAATAAATATAAAGTCTCTGTTTTGAAATGTTTTTTCTTACATTGATCAGTTGGCCATTTGCAACGTTGTAAATACATATACTTCAGATTGTCAGTTCTGGCTATCTTTTTGTCTTATCAGGCATGGGCATACGGAATGGCACCGATAAAGATGCTGGTGACCTGCAAAAATGTTTTCGAAGCATAGGGTTTGATGTTTCTATCCATAATGATCTCAGCTGTGATGATATGGAGAGAATACTTGGTGAAGGTAATAAAAGAAAGAAAGATGATATTGATTTAGATGCCATCTTCGCACGTGCCCGTCTACACGGCATGCACCATGATGATGCTTGTCGTGTACAGTGCCTATGGTGCCTCTTTCGGGACACAAAAAGAAGCCCCTTTTCAGGGCTTCTTTTTGCTCCTTCTGGAGATTGTAGTTGCCATGGCCTCAATCGGGGTGAAAAGGGGCGGCTGCAGATCGCCCCAAAGAGGAGGTCTGTATAGCCCCTTAGTCTAAAATTATATAGTGACAAAGAAAACTATTTACTTTGGGTGTCTTGGTTTGATATCTTAGCCCTTTGCTGTTTTATTTAAATAGCATCTCATTGGTCACTTGGAAAGCTGAACTCTTTTAGGCTTCTTTTAGACATCCTTTAGACTGCTGCAGTCTCAGGGGCTATACAGACGGGCAGCTAAAAGCTGCCCGCCTTTGCCCCTGGTCGGTGCCACAGCAGCTGCACGCTGCGTCACCAACCCATTCCCTTAAAAGAAGCCGCTTCTTTGAAGGGGCGCCATAGGTGTGCTCGCATACCATGATGATGCCCCTTCTGGCCAGCACCATTTGGGCACTCTGACGCCCGTGTGTCATCATGGCGTGCCCCATATTTACGGGCACACGTCAAGATGGCACATGGGTGGCGAAAGTAGGGCTGGATGTGTGTAACCTTTCAGCCCTATCTAGCCCTACTTTCGGGCCCAGGCTGGCACAAAGTGCTGATCTGTTTAGGGCCTTAGTTATAACCAATCAGAATAAGCACCACAGTAGACCACTTCTTGGTTCCAAGTAAGCATGTGTAGAATTGAAGTGTGCTCTTCTTTTTAAATGTCTCTTAATTATATAGAAAATGACAGTCCTGTTCAGACCAGCCATTAAGGCCGGCCTTGGGGCGGAGTCAGGGTGTCATGTCCAGATGACGCACACCCAACTCTGCCACCCAGGGTGCCATGACACTGTGCGCTGCTCCACACGGCATCATGACACTCCTCCACCGCTGCATCCATATGACACAGTGCTATATAGCCGCAGCTATCGTGCTCTTCCCAGGGCACAAAAAGGAGCTGCATTTTTCAGCTCCTTTTCACACCCTTGAAAGGTTTGATTGGGGCCGCGGCCCCGATCCAGCTGAAGAAGGGGCAGCTTGGAGGCCACTTCTTCGGGACTGTTTGTACAGCCCCATAATTTTTTCTTATGTGGAGTTGAGTGGAATTTCACATTGACAGAAAGTGTGTTTGATTCATAGTTGCACTTGAAAACCATAGCGATGCAGCTTGTTTTGCCTGTATATTACTGAGTCATGGAGAAGAGGGTCTTATCTATGGCACTGATAGAGCGATGGCAATCAAGAATTTGACTGGTCTTTTCAGAGGAGACAAGTGCCAAAGCCTCGTTGGAAAGCCTAAATTATTTTTCATTCAGGTAAGAAGGTTTTCATGCTGGCTGACATATACTAGGTAGAATCTATTCTGAAATGCCACACAAGGATAATAAGCTAAAGGGGAAGTGGTGGCCTGAAATAATAATAATAATAATAAGCTTTATTTGTATACTGCTTTTCCGTGGACGATCAAAGCGGTTTCCAATATCAGATTAACAATACATAACACATCATGACTCTGCTTCTCTCCCCTGAAGATGGTGGTTGGAAGGAGGGCTTTTCTTCTTGGCAGGCAGAGGCCTGTTGTTTCTTGCCTGCTTCTCTCCCCTCAAGATGGTGGTCGGGAGGAGGGCTCTTCTTCTTGGCAGGCAGAGGCCTGCTGTTTCTTGCCTGAAAGAAATGGTTGCCTAGTGAAGCTTAAAACCTCGGATTTCAGTTGGGCACATAAAGAATATTCACAAATGTTTTTGTTCCCCACAAGGAAGAGTGCCACATTTCAAGACATTCCATTTAAAAAATTGTCAACATTTGCAGAATTGTTCATCCTTTATCATAAGCTAGAAGACCTAGATCATAGAATCATAGAGTTGGAAGAGACCACAAAGGCAATCCAGTCCAACCCTTCCATGCAGGAACTCACCATCAAAGCATCCTCGACAGATGGCCATCCAACCTTTGTTTAAAAACTTCCAAGGAAGGTGACTCCACCACACTCAGAGGGAGTGTGTTCCACTGTCAAACAGCTCTTACTGTCAGGATGTTCCTCCTAATATTTAGGTGGAATCTCTTTTTCTGTAGCTTGCATCCATTGTTCTGAGTCCTGTTCTCTGGAGCAGCAGAAAACAAACTTGCTCCATCCTCCATATGACACCCCGTCAAATATTTATACAGGGCTATCATATCACCTCTTAACCATCTCTTCTCCAGGCTAAACATAGCCAGCTCCCTAAGTCTCTCGTCATAATGCATGGTCTCCAGTCCCTTCACCATTTTAATCTCCCTCCTTTGAACACTCTCCAGCTTGACAATATTCTTTTTGAATTGTGATGCCCAGAACTGGACACAGTATTCCAGGTGATGCCTGGCCAAAGCAGAATAGAGTGGCACTATTACTTCCCTTGATCTAGACACTATACTTGTATTGGTCTAGCCTAGAATCATATTAGTCTTTTTATCTGCTGCATCACACGGTTGTCTTGTTCCAGTTGTGGTCTACTAGGATTCCTTTCACATGCACTGTGTTTAAACCAGGTGTCCCCCATCCTATATCTGTGCATTTTATTTATTTATTTATTGCCCTAAGTACCTTACATTTCTCCTTGTTGAAGTTCATTTTGTTAGTTTTGGCCCAGCTTTTTAATCTAATAAAGTCATTTTGAATTTTGATCCTGTCCTCTGAGGTATTAGCTACTCCTCCTAATTTGGTGTCACCTGCAAATTTGATAAGTTTGTCCTCTATTCTTTTGTCCAAGTTGTTGATAAAAATGTTGAATAGCTCTGGAGCCAGCACAGAACCCTAAGGCACCTCACTGGTCACTTCTCTCCAGGATGAAGAGGAGCCATTGCTGAGCACCCTTTAGGTTTGGCTGGTCAACCAATTACAAATCCATTTAACAGTTGGATTGTCTAGCCCACATTTCACTAGCTTGCTTAAAAGAATATCTTGGGACACCTTGTCAAAAGTCTTATTGAAATCAAAATATACTATATCCACAGCATTCCCTTCATCTACCATGCTGATAATTTTATCAAAAAAGGAGATCAGATTAGTCTGAGAAACTCATGTTGACTTTTTGTGATTATAGCATTCCCTTCTAAATGTTAACAGACTCTGTTTAATGATCTGCTCTAGAATCTTTCCTGGTATTGATGTCAGACTAACTGGACGATAATTGTTGGGATCCTCTTTTTTCCCCTTTTTGAAGATGGGGACGACGTTTGGCCTCCTCCAGTCTTGCTGGGACTTCTGTTCTCCAGGAGTTCTCAAAGATTATTACCAATCGCTCTGAGATTATATTTGCCAGTTCTTTTAATACCCTTGAATGTAGTTCATCTGGTCATGGAGACTTAAATTCATTTAGATTAACCAGATATCCCTGTACTACTTCTTTACATAGTCTGTGCTGCATTTCCCCTATTGTGTCCTCTACTCCATTTTCCTCAGGTTGAGCAACCTTTCCCTTTTCTGAGAAGACTGAGAGGAATTCCTCTTTGGTGATTTCCCCCTTTTTCCATTTTATACACGTTTTGTTTAAAACCTAGCTGAAAGTTCTTTAGTCACCCATCCTGGTTTCTTGAGACACTTCCCATTTTTCCTTCTCATTGCAACAGTTGGAATTTGTGCCTTCAGTATCTCTCCTTTGAGAAACTCCCATCCATCCTGAACTCCCTTCTCTTCTAGTATTCCTGACCACCCCCAGTATTTCCCTAATTTTACTGAAATGAGCTCTCCAGGCTCTTTCTGTTTAGGTTGGGGTTTTGTTTTCAGTAGCATTTGAGCAAAAAAAAAAAAAAAAAATTGTGTGTTATGCCAAAAGAACAAAACAAAAAGGGTGTTCTTCCACAAATACATTTGTTTGCCAAAAAACAGCACAAAATTAATTATTTTGTGGAGGTAGGATAAGTATTTGAAAATTCCTGTTCGTGAGCATCAAATAAAGATTTCTAAGTGTGATCTACTCTAATCACATAAAACCAAAACTGCAATTAATAAGCTAAAACTCAGGTTTTCAAATCTACTTGAACCTAGTCATGAACTTTAAGAGACTAACTGTGCTAATCTCTTTCTGGAAGCTTTGAAAAATCGAAAACTTTCCTTTGTCAGACAAGCACACAGCTGCCAAGCACATTAATGGAGTGCATTCTTCTGGCTCTTCCTTTGTGCTGCTGCCCAAGCTTTGTGCTGTGATGTTTTTTCACCATGTTATCTAGGAGAACTTTATCAAAAGTAGCTAATTTTATTAGTACTATAGATTGGCTGTGGCTTTCCGTGCTCCATGCTCTCCCACCAGTCTGAATAATCAATACTGGCCTAGGCAGAGCAATATTCTAACTTAGTATATGACAGCTTCATAGGTCAACTGCAATAACTATGCAACATGCCTTGATTCTCCAGACATTTCGTACCTCACAGGTTTCGGTTGTTAACTTGGTACTGTACATACTAATAGAAAGGGTCCCTTCTCCTTAATTGTTATGTGTGTCTGATAACTGGGATGGGAAAGAATATTGTAGAATGTAAAAAGAAAAGTCAATGTATGTGCAACTTTAGCACTTACCTTGCTGTTTTGATAGGACTTGTATTTCCTCAGCAACCATATTTATTCAACTATAAGTCATTAAGGTGCATTATTCAGTTTATAAGGCATAGTTGCAAGTTTTGTTATTACATGAATCTGTCACAGAGCCATCATATAATCCCAGTATGAACATGTCAGAGTCTTAATTTTTTTTTGGGGGGGGGGGAGGTCTTTTCTCTTAATCCCATCATCCTCATAAATTCATCTAGCAAGGACAAAAGAGAAAGTCTTCTCAGTGGCTGCTCCCAAGCTATGTAATTCCCTTCCATGGGAGACTAAGATGGCCTCCACTCTGCTCTCTTTTCATCAAGTTTTTATTCAAACAGATGTTTAATGACAGGGAGTCTTTTTAAAGCAGTGTGTAAACAACATATTTATCTTTAGTATTACTTTTTAAATGATTTTATACTTTTTAAAATTAAATAGTGTTGCTATGTAACTTGTTTAATTGTTATCTGATTTTTTATTATCAAGCTTTTAGATTTTTCTTGCTGTAAGCCATCTTGGGTCCCATTATGGGAAAAAGGTTGGGTATTACATAAATTAATTGATAAATTGCCAGTAAAATATGTGTGATTTATACACACAAAGATTATTTTCCCACTGTTAATATTATGGTTTCAGGCATGTCAAGGTTCTGAGTTTGATGCCGGGATTCAGACTGATTCAGGTTGTTCCAATCGCTGTCTGGAAATCGACGCTAATCCAAGATACAAGATTCCAGTGGAGGCAGATTTTTTGTATGCATATTCCACTGTGCCAGGTATGGTTAGAGAATGTAAAAACTTGATATAAAGATGTGCAAGAGGAAAACCCAGTGCTAATTATTGGGGGAAACACAGACATTTGAAAAAATAGAGTTTAAAATATAAGTGGGTAGGTATTTTTTCTTCACATTAAACATTTAGCCAGACTTGTAAATGTGAAGCATTGCAATGGCATTTGTGTGTCTTCTTTTATCGTCCTCTCCTTTTTTCCTTTCTTTTTTTAACCTACTTGAACAAAGAGGCAAAGCCTGGAAGATGCACAAGTGTACTGGAAATAAGTATAATTCACTTGCTGTTTAAAGCAAAATTAAAATATGCAAAATATATCTAATTGAAAAATAGACCTTCACAGACATTAAATGATTCTTAACACACATAAATATGCTAGGGCTACCTCATACTGATATAGATCAAACATCAGTCAGACTGTGTGGCTAATGTATACACCAGCTTCCAGGGCTAGTCAACACATTCCAAAAATGCCTTTCACACATTCTGTACCTTTTATTCTCTGCCAAACACTTGGATAGGGCTAAGATGTATTTAGGAATATAAATGCATTAGGCCTGACCAATGTGCTCATCAGTGTCTCCTGCAGTGGCCAAACCTGTGTCCTGAGGAAAACCCAGAACTTTAGGAAGCCATCTCCTACTACTATGCAAAATGGTTCTTAGCTATCATGGCTGGCAATCATGAGCTGAGCTGTTTTCCAAGGATTTATCTAATCTCCTTGGAACTATCATAAATACTCAACTATAATGCCGTGCATAAGTCAAGGGCAGATTTTTGGGGCCAAAATTAGGGATTTTGATGTGACCCAGGGGTAGATCTTAGGGTCTCAGTACCCTTCCTTCTCCTCTGCAGCCTGGCTGTCTCTTCAGGAGAGGAGGAGGGAGTGTAAGTGTTTGCCCCCCAACCTTTCCCCAGCCTGGTTGTGGGGAGACAGCCAGGCTGGGGAAGAGACTCAAGGGGTAAGCTTATTACCGTATTGACCCATGTATACATCGAACAGGTTTTTTGGGTCAATTTTTTACAAAGGTTTTTCGACATACACAAGTATATACAATATCTATATAGTAATGGCTATTGCCACATTATCTTGTAATCTATTTTATAAGCTCATTGTGCTTTATATAAAAGAACTTGAAAGAGACTGCCAAGGAAGTTTGTTAGATGACACTCATCCATTTTGAAAGTAAATTTCTATCTCAAATCACAGTTCTGTCTTTTTCTCAGGTCTCTTCCTAGTTCTTGTGCTTTTAAGCTAAAAGACCCAAACTCCTAAAAAAGAATTTATATTTAATGACAATGTTCAATGCCAGGATCATTTCACTTGCCACAAGCCAGTAAAAACCTGCATGATCAAAGGGAGTTTCTCTCCTTTTCCTTCTTCTGCTCCTTCTCCCTCCCCACACATGTCTTGAACAGGTAAGATAGTCATACCATTTCAAGCTTTCCTGTTTAGTAATTTGAAGTCTTCAGCATTTTATATACTTTTTGTACTAGTACTTTTTTATTTTTGCTGGTGATTTTTTTCTGTAACCCTATTTCACCCTTCATTGCAATAACCAATGTCTGTTGTTTTATCTGCTGTTCTTACTTATAGGTTATTTTTCCTGGAGGAATCCTGGGAAAGGTTCCTGGTTTGTGCAGTCTCTTTGCTCAGTTCTGAGTGAGCATGGCAAAGAGCTGGAGATCCTGCAGATTCTGACCATGGTTAACTACAGGGTAGCCAGAAACTATGAATCCCAGTCTGAAGATCCTCGGTTCAGTGAGAAAAAGCAGGTTCCATGTGTAGTCTCCATGCTCACTAAAGAACTTTATTTTTGAATAAAGCACCAATGATACCTTACGTTCTTTCTTTCTGTGGTGAGAATTGAATGTACAAGGGCACAGCAGTGAACTTTTAAATCAAAGCACTTCAAAGCAAAAGACAACTCTGGATGTAGAGCTTCAATTATATATGATCCTTTTGAAATATGCAATACCAATATTATCTCAGTTGATTATTACATCTGCAATGTCTTGCTAATGTGTGCATGGGCCTATTTTGGTAGACCATGATATTCTCTGTTGTTTCTGTTCACACTGAAATGAACAGTGTTAATACTTCTCTTACTTGATGTTTGGAGTCTCTTCTTTTGGAACCATACTGCACTACTACATGGAAATAATAAAGTTTGCTTCTCAAACCAGTATCTAAATGTGAGGGAAAGAGGATGTGATTTATACAAGATCATGACCAGAGTATGCTTCAATTTTTAGTAAGTAAATGGTGGATAATATAATTAATATTGCGATTATCAGAGGATATTGCCATTCAGCATACCTTGCTTGGTCTCACTATCAGTGAGTTTACTCTAAGCTTGGCTAAGAGAAATATCTGACCCTCCTGATAAGAACCACTTTATTTATTCATGATATAGAATTCCTATTATTTAAATATGTTTCTACTAGGAAATACTTGAAATACTACTTTTTATCTGATATGGAGAAAAAAATCCTTTTGGGACTTACGTAGAGATGAAAGGTGCAGTCTATTCAGTGCATTAACAGTTCAATAGTGAAGGTGGATTCTATAGTTTATAAATATTACAAGAAATGATCAGGTTGTCAGACTACTTATTCATAATGACTTATGTTGAAATAAGTGAAACTCGCAAACTAGGGGGAAAGTCCAACAGAGTACCACTTCTAACCTTCTCCCTGCAGCCAAGGACCCCCAAAAACTCTGCTCCTGCATAATGTCCAGCACTTCCATTTTGAGAGGAGGAGAACAAGGGCATAAAAATCCCTCTCTCAATTTGCATTCATGAAAATTGTTTTGTCAGTGGACTAATGTAATAGACTTCACCCTGTGCTATCCTGTTTTGTTGCAATTAGTTATAGGGATGCACAAAGTATAGCCCACATCCTGCATGTGGCCCTCAGTAGCCATCCAACCCTTGCCTTTTCTTTATGGAGCCATTTGAGCAATTTCAACATGTATGGGTTGCCCATCTGACTGCTTTTACACTGTGGGAAGCCTTTTCCCAAAACCACAAGTGACTTCCAGTCATTTTCTAGTTGGGCAAAAACATTCCAATATCAAACAGGCCCGGAACAGCCCAGATTTTTGTGATATTTCTTCGCACAGCCTCTGCAAGGCACAGGAGTATACTTTAGCAAAGTAAAAAGGGAGGTGTGGGCCAAGGGAGTGGGTGCATCCTTTGCTGGCCTGGAGGAGGCATGTGGAGCCCTCAGAACCTGAGCTAGTTGCCTACCACTGTACTGCTGTTGAGGAATCAGAATTTTCTCTTCCAAATATCATAATTTTGTTAGAGTTCATTGGAAGACAGAAAGAAATGAGTTTTGATCTTGCTCCCACAAATAATTTGCTCTTCCACTGGTTCTTTGCTCTCCTGATTTTATAATTAGTGTTACAGTGGTACCTCGGGTTACGAAATTAATTCGTTCCGCGGCTAATTTCGTAACCCGAAAAACCTTCGTAACCTGAATTGCCATAGGCGCTAATGGAAAAAATAGCTCTCTGCTGCCCTCCGGTGGCGGAAAATAGCGCCGAGGTTTTTTCGTAACCCGAAAAAACCTTCGTAAGCCGAAACAATAAATCCCTATGGGATTTTTTCGTATCCCGAAAAATTCGTAAGCTGGGTAATTCGTATCCCGGGGTACCACTGTATATAATAATTCTGTACAATTCTCCAGAGGTATAGTGGTTGTTGATACCTACATTCCTCTCATATATTAGCCAATGCCATTTTCATTTTATATAGAACACAATCAGGCTCATGTGATTCCCCCAAGACCATTTTTGAGACTTCCAGGGTTTTCCCATATCCTCAAATATCTTATTAAACAGAATCATTTTCTTGGTATGTTAGAGATTAGGCTGTTTAAAATAATCTTGGCACACAGTTTCTAGAAATGGGATTTACATCACACAAAATCATTGGTTGAAATCTACTCTTTATGTAGTTTTCTACTTCATATGAAGATGTAAATGCTGGTGAAAACTACTTAAGATTTATTAGGGATAAATAGGCATTTCAGTTCAGATGGGGACTATTATCAACCACTGCAAGAAGAGATTCTCACTGAATATCTGTGCCTTTAAAAACTCAATTCCATCATGAAAGGCATGGTTGCCATGCTTTAGAGCATGATGCAGAAGTAAAGCAGTAGGCTCCCATGTGTACTGATGACTTCAGAACTTTCTATGCATCAGGAATGTTGTGATTTGTCTGAATGTAGCCTAACAAGATTTTTTTCTCCCACATTTATGTAAGTGTCTTGAGAATAACTTACTAACTTTTAACACCAGAACAACAGGAATTTTGTCTTGGAATTAGTAGTGAAATGTTCTTTGGTAATCACGACATTATTTTTGACAATTAAGCACTGCAGAATTCTTTGGATTTTATGTAGCTGTCTAATTATCAATAGGCATCGTAATACTGTACTTTTTCTAGCATTTCAAAACATCTGTTTTTCCTTTTTTGCTTTATAAAAAAGTTAGTTTTTATCTTGATCTTCTGGTTAATCAGCTCTATACAAACCACAGTGCTGTGAAAAAGGACCTTTGTTCTTCAGGGAAGAAAATCAGAATTGCAATATCTATATATAATTAGTGAAAATATCGCTATTTATACATTATATTTTTTTACTATTAGAGAGCAACATAGGTTCTCCCAAAATATGGTAGTGAATTCTGTGCAGAAACAGATAATGTAACAAATAAAGATACTTTTCTGACAAATCTGCTTGCTTATTTATTTATTTATTTATTTATTTTAATCCTTGGGTAGAGAACACCAAAACTGCAATGAGAGCTCTCATCCACAAAAATTATGGATGGTCCTCTGTCTTGCTTGGTAGAGTAAATCCCCATAGTATTTCTTCCAAAAGTTTCCCTGTTATGTAGTTTCATGTGTTTCCTTTTAAATATGTTTGCTTCTAGAGCTGTCTTCTCTTTTTACAATGCTCAGAGAGGATCTTGTCTTTGTCAAAGACCGGAGATGTTACCTTTTGGATTATGAGTCCCAGACCTGGGCATGTACATCTGGTGTATTCTAAGAGTTCTACTCAAAAAAAACAATGGCTGGCATCTTGTTGATGGGAAATGCTCACATAACCTGGGGTTATCTTCTTGACATTACATAATGAAGTATTCACTACTTCCTTGACAACAACCAAACACACAGATACACACAAAGGCAGTTTTCAAACAATGGAGGTGCTGTCATGGCCGTTTACTGGCCAAGTAGGAGGAGGCAACTAGGCAGCACCATCCTAGCTGTAGTTTTGCAGGTGGTGGGAGCTGACATCTCTCTCCCAGATTTGCGGTGGAGGAGGGAATATTCCCTGTCCTTAAACAAAAGGCGCCACACCGCAGTCACCAGCCCCAGAAGGGGTTTGGGCGGTGAGATGGACAACCTGAGAGGACCTTGGCGCGGCTGGAGGAGGAAGAACCACCTGTCCTTGGCCAGATTGCGCCCCACTGCAGACATCAAACCCGGCAAGAGGTTTGGGCAGTGAGAGACTACTTCTAATCCTATGTTTGTGGGTTAAGATTTACCCCAGAAGTTTGTTCCTGCCTTGCATTGCCAGTTTTCAAAGAGATTTCAGTTACCTCAAAAGTATGACTGGAGAGTTTGTTTCTGGCTTGCATTGCCAGTGTTAAAAGAGTTTCTGGCTTGTATTGCCAGTTTAAAACAGACCTCAGTTAGCACAAAACTACAAATGGAGAGTTTGTCTATGGCTTGCATTGCCAGTTTAAAGGAGACCTCAGTTGCACAGAAGTGCAAATGGAGAGTTTCCCTCCAAAACCAACTGCCACCTCCTCCTCCTCTCCTTCCTCCATGATCCACTCAGACTGAAGGGATCAGAGAGGGTTAACAAAAGGATTTTTCAGGTGCATCATCCCCTAGTTGGATGTTTCAGTCACTCCTTTGGGAGAATTTGTCTAAACAATTTATTTATTGTGCTTCCCTTAAAAAAAAAAGAAAGAGGCAAAGCTACAACTTAAGGTGCAGCAGCCATTTTGATTAAGGACACCAAGTCAATTCAAAAGAAGGAAGGCCTGCTGCTTCTGCTCCAGTCTGCCGCTCTTAAAACAAAACAAAATATTGAACAGAGTTCATTCCTCAGAAGAGGAATGTGATATTTGTCTGTGTGTGTGTGTGTGTGTGTGTGTAATTATAAATTAAAAAAATACAAATAAAAATGAGGGCTTTTCAGTGGCTCCTGAAAGCTCCTGAAATCTCTTAGACTTTTGGGGTCTTATGATCTTTCATTATTACTGTATTTGTTTTTATGGTATTATTGTATAAGATAATTAATATATTGGAGTTTAATGACACCTCGGTGCAATTAAAGCTGGAGATCCTGATCTTCCTGAAGGGAAGGATGTTCCTCCCCCTCCAAACCTGGGCCTTCAACACCAAATACTCCATTTTCATACAGATTTTATGAAGGTCATAAGGCCTCCATAGCTTGTTATTGTGAGACCAAATCCAATAGCTCTCTCTGTGTGTGTGTACAGTTACAGCTCACCTCAATTTGTTATGGGAATCAACAGATCCCACTTGTGGTTGCCATAGTTTATGCTCAGTGAAAGTTGTTTCTCCTGTTTCCATTTTTTCTAGAGCTGTGTGTGGCCTACAGCGCTTGTTAAAAACAAACAAACAAAAAACACTTGAGGTCAAAATAAAGTTCTGCCAGAACATTAAGAAATGGTTTAAGATAGTGGCTACTTCAGGAGACATTAGCCTAAATGTGATGTGATACAATCCAAGACCACAACTGGTTTAGTTCCAGTACAACAAGAGATTTGATCAAAGAAATTGATACATAGATGTCCATTACAAACAAAATCTGACATTTCCTCCTCTTACTGGGGGCAAATTGTTTAGAATAAAGTCTCTTGGCTGAGACTAAGGACAACAAAAAGACCTTACCATCTTTTATTTTTTTAAAATGGGTTATTTCCTATAATACATTCCTCAAATGAAGAATGAAAACAAGGCCCTGACTTTCCTGTATTGTCTAAATATGATAATGGAGAGCCTTTAGAGATCAAGATTGCTCTGATGCAGGGACTCCATCTTCTGACTGACCATTTTGCAGTGTTACTACACAATGGTTAAGATTTTTAAATAACATTTTCAAGGCCACCCCTCCACTCCAATTAGTCTACAAGAAACGGTCTTGATTTGCCACAAGGCAAAAGTGACTTTTCTTAGACCAGGCCTTCAATCCTAGAGACACTCTTCAGAGCTGTCTTCACAAAGGTATCAGGTAAGAGTGGGTTAAATCTGCCACATTACACCTAATTCTGTGTCTGTTAATAAGCTTATCATTTACCCTGACAGGTAATGGCAAAACTGCAATTCTAACCAATGGATGACTCATTATAAGCCCTGGGTTTCTCCCATTTATACTCAAGCTTGACGAGACACACATTCCCTCTCTCTTTCACACACATACATATACAATATACATGTATATATACATACACTGATAAAAGAACAGATAAACGGTCATAAACAGCATCCTCCTTGGCAATTAGGGCTGCTTCAACTATATCATTTTCTCAAGGGCCGACCTTATGTGGGCTAAAGATTTTATGAGATCCCTCATAATCAGGTGAACATAAACAAAACTGCTGGCATGTGGATGCCTGTTCTAAACAAATTTGATAATTTGATTGATGATAAACTCTTTCAACAATCACTAGATACAATATTGATAAAAATTAATGATGAGGGAAAATCATTTGCTTTTTCACATAAAAATAAAAAATGAGGTCCCTTCACCAGGGACAATCCTCCTTTTTCCCCCATAGATACAGTTATGATACTTGTTTTACAAGAGACAATAGGTTTGGCAGACAGTAGTCTGAGCTTAGTTACCAACCTTACCATCAGTCCCAGGCACTGCTTCACCTGAACCTACAACAACAATGTAAGTGACAATACCTATCTTGTCAAACAATGACACAAATAGCCTCAGTCCTGGCTGATTGATGCTAAAGGGTGGGGGAAAGACTGCAGTCTTTCTTTCATCTTTCATAACAAATTCAGCAGACCTATGGGTCCTCTGAACTCTAAAAATTTGCTCACATATATATATATATACCATTCTCATCACTATTTCATTGTTTCCTCAAGATACAGGAAAGCAAAGATTCATTGGCTGATACTAAACGCCACAACATTGGGACAATTAAAAAACTATAAAAACAAAGAGGCTTGTTCCAATCTTCTTTAATTCTACATTTAAAACAAAATTTAGAGTGTGGTGCTAGAGCTAAAATGGGTCAATTGGGTTATTT
>NC_056524.1:201641375-201723634 GCF_019175285.1 Sceloporus undulatus | reverse complement strand
CTACCTGGCTGGATTACTCTTTTGGATTTAATAATAAAATAAAATAAAATAATAATAATATTTTATTTATATACCGCCCTGTGCAAACCAATCCGGGCGGTTTACAACATTAAAAGACATACAGCATAAAAACAATATATTTCCCCCCCCCTTAAAAAGTTTATTAAACTGCATATTAATTTAAAACCACAATAACTAGTTAAAACAACAATAAATAAACAAGAATAATACCAACCAATAAACCATGCATTTTCCCTTTGAACCTGCTGTGCTGGACTGACTGCTGCCTTGTGATGAACTGACTGGAGATTGAACAATCACTGTTTTGCTACAATGACTTGGTGAGAAAAGCTCCCCCCCCCTTGAACTGCTCTAATTCTGGACGGAGGTGTGGCTAGCATCCCAAGGGCAATAAAAGATATTCTATCCCACCTCCTTACCTTTTCCAGTCCTGTGCCCTGAACTTTACAAGACAATGGATACAAGTTACAGGAAAAGAGCCTCCACCTCAACATTAGAAGGAACTTCCTGACAAGTAAGGGCTGGTCGACGGGGGAACACATTCCCTTGGAGTGCAGTGGAATCTTCCTTCTTGGAGGTCTTTAAAAACAGGGGCTGGATGGCATCTGTCGGGGATGCTTTGATTGAGATTTCCTGCATGGCGGAGGGTGGACTGGATGGCCCTTGCGGTCTCTTCCAACTCTATGATTCTATGAATCTTATTTTTATAAAACGTGTGAAGACTTCAGCAGTTTATTTCTTGATTTGACCACGTTTGAGGTCCTTGTATAATAGAAGTAGAATTTAATATTATCTTGTAAATTTGAAAACTCTACCCATATCTCTCAAAAGAAAAGTATCTTTACCTACTGTTCCAATAAGGTAGAATCCTGTTCTCGTTTCTGATGGTCATGACTCTGTGGGCTGGCATTAAACATCTTCTTCACCACTGCCATTTTCTCACTGTCACCTATGCCATTTCAATTTGAAGTCCTGTTACATAAATACATACATATACATATATAAAAGATACAGATTTATAAAGTTGATATGGACATTTTTCTTTAATTTCAAAAAATATTTAGAAAAAAGATCTGAATGGGTTTTTTTTTAAAAAAGATAATATTGAATTTACTTACAAGTTGATTTCTCCTTTATCCAGAATCCCAAAATCCAAAATTCTCCAAAAACAACTTTTTTTCATGGGGGGATTAGATTATGACACTCTTTTTTTCTGATGGTTCATTGAATACGAAGCTTTTGTTTCATGCACAAAACAAAAATATTGCATACAAATTTCCTTGGCTAGTGGATAGAGGTAATATGAAATACAAATAAATTCTATGTTCAGAATTGGGTCCCAGTTATCTCATTATGTTGCACATATGCATATACGGTATTCCAAAAAAATAAATAAATAAAATCCAAAAACTCAGCATTTCAGATAAGAGATATTTCTACAAAGGCAAGAAATTTGGTTCTATTTATTTTTATTTATTTATTTTGCCAGGGAGCACATAAAATAACCAGTGACATACATCCTTTCCCACAGCTATATTATTAAATGTGCATAGCCTGTGTTTGGTTTGTTGGCATTTCATCTCTTTGAAAACAATGCAGTCCTTTGTGCTATGTCTTTTTATGGAAAATGTATGTTTGTTGTGTGGCTTGACAACAAGAGTCTGGAATCCTATTATTAGTCTCAATAGAGTAAGACCACATATAGTATTCACAATGTGTTACTAGTCATTCACACTGATTCATTGGAACTACCATAAGAGTCAGGTCAATGTGTTGAAGCCATTGTACCACACAGAATTGTTCCTGTTCATCTCTCCTTCTGTCGTTTGAAACCAGACACTGGCACTTTCTTTGGGCAGTCTTTACTGGCATGTGCATGGTATTTCAGGCAGTACTGCAAGTTTTATACTGGCAAATGCTGGATATTTAGAACAAATATTCATTTTTTTAGAAATAAAAAGAAAACAAAAATTATGTGGTAATTTATCATAAAGTCACCATGAGCTAAAGCCATACTTATGGCACATAACAAACAAAATATAAGGGCAAGAATGAGATTGCATGTCAATGTACATTTAATTCGGGGACAAACATGGAACAAGTAAGTGCAACAAAAGCTTATAATGCTGTGATCCTATAAAATAGTATGACAAAGGAATATAGAAAGAGTAATGGTTAGGTTGGATCAGTATTCTCAAATAGGGCACGCCCCCGGGGCGCGGAGCTCCGTAAAGGGGGGCTCGTTGACCAATTAAGACAAATGATACATTTTACGTTGCGCGGGGCCGCGAAATGTTTTCTTCTCCTAGGGGGGGCATGACGAAATAATTGAGAAGCACGGGTTAGATCACATTCTTTCTAATCCAGTATCCTGTTCAAACAGGCCGCTCAGTTGCCTATGAGAAGCCATGAGCAAGGCATGAGTTCATTGCCCATGTTCCCAGCAACGATTACGGGAGATATTGCCTCTGATGTGAAGTTATATATCCCTGAGGATCAGTAGCTGATGAATACTTATGTTATAAATTTGGCCTAATTCACTTGAAAGCCAGCTACTCTGTGCCCTTCCTACATCTTGTGGTAGCATTCTACTGTTTGTATAACTCTCTTTATAAAGAAGGATTTTGTTTATACTCCCAACCACTCATCATTCAGTTTTAGTGTGACAATTGATTTCAACTAATTTATATTCCAGGGGTGTCAATAAGATTTAGGTACTCATATAATGACAGGAAAATTCAGTTTACCTTAAGATTACCCAAATAAGCAGTAACCATGGGCTTGTCTACATGATCACCACACACACTGAGGCAAATTTGGAAACTGTCCACACAGTTCTCACTCCGAGGTCAGGTATGCAACCACACCCATGGCCACTGTGGGTCCTCCCACCCCCCGCATCCATGTGAATGTATGTATTTCTGACTTTTCCCCTGGCCTCAAATGACATCATATGGTGCACAGTCCACATGCACATGCAAAAAACCAGATTTTGCTCAAAACCAAGATAAATCCCCATTTTGTTTTCTCTAGATTAAAGCCCGTAGGTCCAGATTCAGTCCCATTGCCCTGTATGTTTTTTTGACAGCTTGCTGTGAGAATTAGGTGAGACCATTTTATTTAGTCCATGTAGACACACCATTTGTCTAGATGGGGGGCTTAGGCATTTTTGTGTGTTTCCATGACAGAGTCACACTTTTCCCCAAACACAAATGAGCCTTATTAGCTAACTGATTTCTGAAGTTTTGCTGAATTACTTCTCTTTTTGTGAAGCAGTGTAAATATCACCCTTATGACCAGTGACATTTAATAGGTTTAGTAGCATGTGCTTTATGGAGTCGTAATGGTGATTGATTGGTCGATAAATGCACAAATGAGAGGGAATTAGGGATAGTGCATCCTGCAATCAGTCTTATGGGCTTCTAGTGGATGGGTGTATTTTTGTTTGAACCTCTCTTAAGAATGGAAGATTCTTTAAGGCAGATATCTCCTAGACCATTCACTTGTGCCATCTGAGAATGACTTTGTGCAAATCTCACTATCTAGTTGGGGTGGGGAGAAGAACTCTGCAAGACCAATAATTTCTGCGCTAAATAACCTGATTGAACTACTAAATCATCATAAACCTAGTGCAAAATAACCTAGTGCAAAATGAAGGCAGAATACATTTTAGGCATAAGGTGGTTCCATATTGAAATACCAGTGACTTGGTTAAAAGAATCTTGTAGATCTCATCAGATACATACTCATTAATTTCATATAGCCCTTTAGTTGTTGGCCTTTAGATACCTCAGGACAAACCATTTTTTTGATCGTTTGGAAAGGATAAAGTATCTCTTTTTCCAGGAGTCTGTGGACAGAAAAAAGAAGATGTTTTTGAAAATATAATAGATAACTGTTTATGGCATGCTGAAGTAAGCTTATCATTTGCTAATTGTACCTAGTTAGTGAAAATGGACTGGAGGGTTTTTATGAAGAAACATGCTGCAGACTTCTTCATAAGCATAATTTCCTGACAAAATAAAAAATATACAGATTCAATTTTATTTTTAAAACTAGAGTTCACAGAAGATTCACCCCTGAATCTCCAAAGGCAGCATCCCCCACTCCTGAATTCTCTGTATCTTGATTACAACAAACATGAAAATGCTATGTAAACATATATGGTTTGGTATTATTCAGTCTTGTACCTATAATGTTCGTTCTTGGAGAATCATTGTTGCTTGTTATTTCACTGGACAAAAAAACAAAGAGTGAGTGTTAAAGACCATTTGATTCAGGTGCTACATAATTTAGGACTTGGTATAGCCACACTTCGTTCGTCGTGTTACCGAGTACATCCGGTATCTCTGTTTTTTCCGCTCTGAGATATACAGAAGCTGTAACCAAGCAACACAGCTAATAATGACCATGCTCTATTAACTAACTATCGTGACATCACGCCCAAATCCAAAATGGTGTCACAGCCTCTTAAGTCGAAAACACAACAACAATAACAAAACCTTAAAAAAACTGTTAAATTTCTGCTAAAGGATACATTAATAAACCCAATTAACAACAGCAGAATTTATTTCTAAGCACTCTCACTACAATATAGTTGCTATTTTTAATGTGCTGGATAGGACCAGAAAATCAGATTCATTATATGATATGCTGGTTGCAAATAATGATTGGTTTTACCTCCTCATCTACAAAAAGCAAAACTGAACCTTGAAAATATAAAGACATTTCCCTAAAATTGTTTGTCTGTGAAAGATTTTGATTTCCAAACTGAAAAGAAGGGAAGGAATGTGGGAGAAGAGTATGACATATGGTCTTAGGAACAACAGCTATGGTTAAGGGGTGTGCAGGTTTCAGAGTTAGTGCTAATTAGTTTCACAGCACACACATTAGCCAAACATGGTCCATTAAACCAGTAGAGTGTCTCATAAGAAAAGTGCTATTGCACTCATATCCAGCTTCCACATAAGTAACCCAGAATATTTCTTGCCTGAGATCATGAAGAAGATGGTGCACCCTCCATTCCAGTGGAATCTTCTTCAGCACACTGACAATGGGGCAGCATCTCAGCTTGAGGATTCTAGGCAGAGTGAAGAGCACATGGTTTTTCCTCCTCCAATATCTTTCTCCAAGTGATTACCTCACTTGTATGGATCATGATAGAACCCTCTTAGATTCTATCGGCATCGGACACCACTGTGTTGACCTGACCAAGAGGGCTCCTCTTGGGTCTCACTCACTCCGGTAGAAATGGAGAACTCTGTGAGGGTATTCATTTAAAACTTCAGTGCACTTGGTAGTAAAAAGGAAGGGCATTTTGCTGGAATTCCTTTCCCATGCAGCATTTTACGGCAATATTTAAACCTTTTAAAGCAACAATGCATATTAAATATTCATCACAATCAATCAATCCGGGTGATTTTTTCTTCTCATATCTCTTATACTGCGTTTCCATTCACTTTATGGATCAATCAGAATAGTGATTGCAGTCAGGAAATTAGAAGAAGATAGAACTGGGAAGGACAGCTATGAAGAACTAGACAAGACCTAACATGCAAAGGAGTTTCCCAGCATCCACCTGTTCTTTCCCAGGCTCAACCTTTCCCTCCAGTGCTAGCAATAGGAAAGGGCTTATCCCCAATTGGTGCTATTGGAATAAAAACCCTCTTCTCCTGCTTTTGCCTGAAGACAACGCAACAGTGACCTTTTGAGAGTTGTACTACCAAAAAGAAGTGTCAACATTTGATGTGCCAGTGGTTTTTCAGCTGAAATGTTCTCACTGATGTGTGAGTGACAATCAAAACTGTTGTTAAAGGTCCGCTATAGACTGCCACTTTGTGCCGGCTTGTGGGCAGAGTTAGGAGGGCGCAGAGTCCACACGCTGGATCACAACCCTGCCCCCAGGGTGCATTTTGGTGAATGCTGGTCCATATGGTGCATGCCATCATGATGCCCTCAGATGCGCATCCACATGATGGCAGCACTGAAGGGGTGTCATAAAGCGGCGTCACCAGGGCTATGGCATCCCTGGAGGGCGCAAAAAGGAGCAGCTTTTGCAGCTGCTTTTTGTGCTCTCCAGAGGCCAGATTGGGGCTGGGAATGAGGTCAACATGGCCCTGATCTGGCCAGTAAAGGGGCCGGCGGCAGACCACCCTTGGGGCGTCTGTATAGCCCTAAGTTAAAACAAAATGGTGTCCATGCACCTTCAGATTTCCTGCCTTATTGCCATTGGCTGATCATCTCTGACTTGCGAAACACTGCTAGCTGGTGCTTTCAAACCAGATTAAGCAGGATATGCGAGAAAAAGAGACATAGAGATATTAGAGATCACAGAAGAAATATTATGGCAGAAGGGATATAAGTTTTTCAGACAGCCTTGTTAATTGCTAATTTAACTTTATGGAAGGGATAGCGCAGAAAAGGGACGATAGGAGGAACATCTGGAATTTTTTAAGAATTGAGTTAACAATTTTGCATAACTCGACAAGTAAATATAATTCAATATACTAGATGCTCTGAAAGAAGAGAGATAGAAGACAAAGAATAGAGCAGGGGGTGGGTGGGTCAATGGAGAAGGATAAGTAAAAGGAAGCCAGGCACATATATCAGATACATCTGGGGCCCATTGTTTTCCAAAATACACTTCAGACTAGTCCCATGATCAAAACTCCTGGAGAAAATGTGCACAAGCAGGTAATTTGGAGATCAGTAGTCTTTCTGGACTTTTAGTGTTCTGGGTTCCACAAACGCAAAATCCATTACAACCAGTTCATGTTGGCATATATTTCAGGCCAAGTACAGTGGTTCCCTTAGGTTCTTGCAATAGAGTTTAAGGTTTTCATTAGGTTAATCCCAAACTGGAAGGTTGAAAGCTCTGGCTATCAAAATCTTGTAGGGCTTAATTTAATTCTTGCCACATGTATTTAAATCCCAGCATAATAGGAATCAGCACATTGATTGATTTTGCAGCAGTGGTGGGGACAAGGATGACAATGTTTCTTCTCTCTGCGTTGCACTATGATTTAATTCCCCCCTCCTCACTCAAGCGAGCTTGTTCAAGTGGGAAAATAGAGGCACTGTGTTAATGGCTATAACAGCAAAGTACATACTTGCAGTCTCATTCTCACCTCACCACACCACCCTAGACCACATTCAGTCTTCATGTCTGTTTTTAATCACTTTGTAGCTACTGAATAAGGTGTCTGGAGAATGCTATTTCAGAAGAATTTTAGCCAGGCTATTTATATTTTTCAGGAGCCAGGAGTGAAGACAGCCTTCGTTCCTGGAAAAACCACTTCATTTTCACTTCTGCTTTTCGTGTAACAAACAAGGTTTATTTCAGTTTGTTTTCTAATCTGGCAAATGTAGATTACTTCCTTGACAGCAAGAACATGTTGTTCAATTTATTAAGTCTGTGGTTTGCAATCATGCTGAATTACTTCAAATACGGGTATATACCACTCCTTTTGCACTTCCTGGGTTTTCCTACCGAGCCTTCAAACAAGTTATATTAGTAACAAGATTCTAACAAATATGGTTCTCAAGTCATTTTTTTAGATGAGACGTCTAGGTGTTCAATCCTGTAACCTACCTATACAGAAAGATGATCCACTGAAATCAATAGGAAAAGAGGCAATCAGCCAACATACAAGGCAACAGAGAGGAATCTCCCAAACACGATGGATGGTTGTCAATCATACTGGACTGAGGGAGATACTGGGCTCTTTCTAGCCCATCTGGGTCTCACATGTGCTCCCTGTTAGCAGCTTGCTTCCTATCTAACTGCAGGGAATGCCATTGCATCTCTTTTTCCTAGTGTCTCTCTGTGAGTGTAGGCACTGATAAGTCTAGCTTGGGTAGAGGGAAACAGCTTTTGGGACCTTGGTCCTGGCACTGGCTGCAGGCTCGCCTCCAGGGCCTGCTGGAGTAACTACAGCCCTGAGTCTCAGCCTCTTCTTCAGATTCAAGAGGACATGCCTGGGCAAGACACTAAAATACATCTGCTTATATTTAAGCTACCATTGCAAAGTACTTGGGTGAAGGGGGAGAGAGCTGTCCAAAGCAATATGCTCCAGCTTGGCCTCAGATTGGCCATGATGGTGGGCAAACATTCCAAGCTGAACCCAGTGAAATGGTGCAGCGGTGTCTACATGGGCCTGCTAGGCCAACACCACATCAGTCTGCTATGGCGCGGCCACTGCCACTGTCACTTCCTCATTGACAGAAGCTCTGACAGGAGCTTTGTGGATGCTCAAGTCCCATTAAATATAATAGCAGAGCAAAATGGTGTCCCTTATATAAAATGGAAAATCAAGATTTGCTATCTGGAATTTATACTTTTTGGGAATATTTTCAAGCCGTGGATGCTTGAATCCGTGGATAAGGAGGTTGACTGTATAACTGTGAGGGGAATGAAAGCAAGAGGTGTTTTAGCTTGCTGAAACAATTTAGCTGTCTTAAAAGAAGTATTTTTGGCTAAACGGTTTTCTAAGATAAACAAGAAACCTAAGTCTCTCAAAAACTTTGTTAAAGCATGAGCTTTCATGGACTATAGACCACTTCATCAAAAGCATGAAGAGTTATACACCATGTCAGTTATGTACTATACAGTTAGATAGAAAGAATGTCCAAGCAGTGAGGTCAGGGGGGAGTTCAAGAAGCAAAAAGAGCTGACAGTGAAACTGCTCTTCATAAACAGCCTTTAAGAAACTGTTCCAGGGGTAAAGAAAATTCTACCTTGAGAAGAGAAATATTAGTGTTTTGTTTTCAGTAGAATCAACCACAGTAGAATAACTGATACAACTCTTTGGGAGAAAGATCTTAGTTGTACTTGTACTATTCAGTTATATTTGTTTCTTACCAATATAATTGCCATGGCTCCAATCTAAGGAATCCTGATATTTGTAGTTTGGTGAGGCTTCTCTGCTACATTTCTCTAGTCCAGAGGAATGGACTAAAATCCAAGCACTTTATTAAACTACAAACAACAGGTTTTCGTACTATGGAGCTACAGCAATTAAAAGCACTATCAAACTGATATAACACTTGTATTTTTAGGAAGACCTTGTAAAATTTGTTTTTGGAAACTGAAAAGTTAGTCTCAAAAAGAAATTTTTCCAAGTTTTGCCCCCAGCCCCTCCCTTACCTTTTATAATCTTGAGAAAGAGAAGACAGCACTGCTTGAAAAAAAGATGATACAAATCCTGTTAAGCATCTTTACTGAAAACTTGTCTCCTTTTCCGGGACACTGAATATCTTCTCCTGCCTCAACAAACAGTGTGACATTGAAACAAAACCAGTCTGGCCTCAAATCAAACAAATGCCCTTTGTGTGATTCTTCCACCCCTTAACTTTGAACTGTGCCAATTTCCTCAATAGTTATTGGAACACATTTTAGAATCTGTTTTATATACAGCGTATTTTAAGTAAGGACTTGTAAACAAATACTAGTTTAAAAAAAAGTTAAAAGTCAGATTAGTTGGCAGATTCCTCCCTCCTCTCTCACTTCAAGAAAGTGACTTATGCCATTCTTCAGAGTATTATGTAAATTTTAATTCTGGCCTATAGACAGAGAAATAAAACTCTCTGAGAGCCTAGCATTTTGCTGCCAACAGCATAAACCTACCCTGGTTCAGAGCTACCTGTTTTAAGAGCAGCGGGTCTGCTCACCAAAATGTAAAGTCACGTCAAGTTTCCTCAGATCCTGCTTCCCATTGATAACACAGAGCAAAATGTAGATGTTGGCACAGAGTTCCATGTCCCCAAATCCAGTCACACTGCTGATTTCCCCATCCCTGTCATCCCCAACCAGAGATGCATCTACACTGTAGAAATAATGCAGTTTGACATTAGTTTAAGCACTGTAGCTTCATTCAGTGGAATCCTGGGATTTGTAGTTTTACAAGGTCTTTAGCTTTCTCAGCCAAATAATACTGGCCCCTCACTAAATGCACATCCCAAGATTCTGTAGGATGGAGCTATGGCTTTTAAAGTGGTGTCAAACTGCATTATTTCTAAAGTGCAGAGGCACTCCAGGCCTTCATGCATTCAGCAAAATGCATTGGCACATAACATGCACAGAAGGAAGTGCCTTATTGATTTAATAAATTGCTTAATTAATTGGGTAAGATTTATTTAACTTGATGATTCTATTTAGAAGAAAAGCTGAAGGCTTATAGAAAGCTTAATTTTGGGTAACTGGAAAAAAATAAATATCTTTGCTTTTGTTGTGAAAGATTTATGACTGTGATATTTAGACCAGGGCTGGTAACTCTCCAGATGTCATTGAACTAGGGTTGCCATAGCGCCGGACCGGGAAACCAGGAAAAATGTAGGACAAAAATTTCAAATGTAGGACACACAAAAAATGTGTCCTACATTTAAAAATTATGTCTTACATTTTTCCTCGCAATCGCGGCGGGGAGCGGAGGCCAAGCGGTGAGGGAAAGCCTCCACTTAAGGAGGCTTTCCCTCCCCGCCTGGGCCCCGCCGCGATTGGAGGCCAGGAAGGAGGCGAGGAGCCTGCCGGCGAGCGCCGCAGCCTCGCCTCGTTCCTGGCCCCCGAGGAGGCCAGGAAGGAGGCGAGGAGCCCGCCGGAGCGCCGCGGCCTCGCCTCGTTCCTGGCCCCCGCGGAGGCCAGGAAGGAGGCGAGGAGCCCGCCGGCGAGCGCCGCGGCCTCGCCTCTTTCCTGGCCCCTGCGGAGGCCAGGAAGGAGGCGAGCAGGCTGGCGGCGATGGCCGGGACTTCGCCTCCTTCTTGGCCCCCGCGGAGGCCAGGAAGGAGGCGAGGAGGCTGCAGGGAGGCGGGGAGGTTGGCGCAGCTGCGCCCAAGAGGCGCCGCCTCCCTGCAGCCTCCTCCGCCTCAGACCTCGCTGCCCTCCTTTTCCTCCGCGTGACCATGCGTGGGGGAGGAGGAGGAGGAGGGCAGCGAGGCCCCAAGGTTGCCTTGCACAACCCCGCTACAACCGGGCTTTTCCCGGTTTTTGGCTGCACCCGTGCAGTGACCGGGCAGGTGCAGCCAAAACAGGGAAAAACCCGGTTGCAACCAGGTTATGGCAACCCTACATTGAACTCCAGTTCTCATCAGCTCTGGCTAGGCCGACTATTGATGAGATATGATGGGAGCAATCCTACAGATTGAGTCCAAAATGCTTGGACCAGAAGTGTTTTGGATTTTGGTTTTGTTGTGTTTTGTTTGTTTGTTTAATTTTGGAATACTTGTATTTGTATATATGTACATAATGAGATATCTTGGAAACAAGCAGTAGCATCACGGGGGAGGGGGGTGCGGACCGCACCAGGTGACACCACTGAAAGAGGGATGACACCACCTCCCTACCATGTGCCACAGCAGGGAGGCATGCAGCAGAGAGGAAGAGGGGCCACCTCCTCCCATTTCCCTGCCCCATGCAGTTTTACTTTAGAGTAAAGCCACACAAGACTAGGAGGGAGAGGACCCGGCTTCCCCCCGTCCTGTACCACATGGCTTTAATCATGAGTAAAGCCATGTGGGACAGGGTGTTGGGAGTGGGCCCTATTGGCTTCACCTCAAAACCTTGGCCCAAAAGCGCCAACCCCGCACCGGCGCCACTGGAGAGAGGACCCAGGTCTAAACACAAAATTCATTTCTTTTGTTTACACCTTGTGCTCATAGCTTGAAGGTAATTTTATGCAATATGTTAATAATTTTGTGCATGAAACAAAGTTTATGTAACAACAGAAAGCAAAGATTCCAGTATCTCAGCCACCCATGAAATAACTTTTGGTTTTTGGAGTATTTCGGATTTCAAAATTCCAGAGGGATCTAGAGGGATGAAGGTTCTCCACCCCAACTTTAGATGTTCCGTGAGCAATATCACTTATGGTAAAGCCTGGAAAAGTAACTTTTTTGCACTGCACCTTTCAAGAATTTAAGAGTAATAATTTCCAAAAAGTAACTTTTCCAAATTTTGATTAGGATATAAAGGAGCAGGAACTCTTTAGAAATTCCTGATTATCTTGAAGGTACTCTTTTGTATGAGTGTGCTTAAAAGGTCTGAGAGAAAAAAATAACAACTTCATACTTATGTCTTTTTCTGTTCCTGTTTTCTTAAATCACAAACTCATAACTCCAGCAAAAGCACTGAGGATTGGGCCAACTTCCTATTTGCAACTTGCAATGAAAAAGAGGTAAATAAATGCCATGTTATTTTGATTGATGCATACTTGCAATTAGCATTATTAAACTATTATCAGAAATTCTGTTGAAAGTCAATAGAGCAGAAATCTCCACCTATATAAATGAACAGAATTATGGAAAGGAAAAAGTTGGCCAGCCCAGCAGTTCAGAGTCCTAAACCTGAGTATCCTGCAAACCTGTCCTCCAACTGCCCCAGTTTATCAGGGACAGTCCCAGTTAATCCTCTGCTGTCCTACTTTCTCAGTTGCTTTTAAAATGTCCCAGTTTCCCTATTAGTCATTGGTTTAACAGCTGCAAGCTGAGTTCATATTGGAAAAAAAGTTTGAACTCATCTGAAGGAAGACGAAAGGGAAGGATGGAGTTTTGGGCATATTTGATTCCCTCCATTCTTTTTCAGGCTTGTCTAAACTGGCTTGTCTAAACTTGATACATAAGTTCCAGGGATTCTGTGCTTAAAGCTGTAGTTTTTCATGTCATTCTCCATTAGTAACTTTTTATTTATTTATTTATGGTATTTATACCCCGCCCTTCAGCCCTAAAGGCTATCAGAGCAGCTTACAATTATTATTTTTAATTAGACGGTTCCCTGCCCTCAGGCTTACAATCTAAAAGACATGACACAAAAGGAGAAGGGAATGGTGGTGGGAAAGGGGATGAGGTCCAGTGGTTATTCTCTTTCTCTGAGGCCTGGGCCAAGGCAGATGGAATGGACCAAGGCAGATGGAACTTTTGCCTTCTTGTTGCCTGGTTGCAAGCATACTCAGGTGATGGTCAGCCACACATGTCCCTGTTTTACATCACCAACATTTGGAAGTTATGTACAAGCCAACAACAGACTGACATGGATCAGAGGAGCAGAGTTACTATCAAGAATTGCTGTACCTGTAGGAAACCACTCCCTACACAAGTCAGGGAAACCTAGCTCAATTAATTAAAACAGACAAACATAAATTACAGTAGACTCATTTTCAATCCTGCTGCTTTAGTGACATTGATTCCATGCATTTTTACTCAATGACACAAATAACACACAAAATGTGGATGATAATGGAAACAGCACGCATGCAAGGGAAACGGTGTTGGACGTACAGCAAATACAACAACAACCCTAACCCTAACCCTAACCCTAACCTAACCCTAACCCTTCAGCCCTAATCACATTGACAACTTTACTAGGCCACCCAAAAGGCACAAAATATGTTATGCTAGCTTCTAAAGCTCACTGGGTTTTTCATCAAAGGTGTTAAAAGTCATAAAGGTGATGGTGTTGGGATCACAGGCCTGCATTCAGATGTTTGTTTAAGGTGGTTTTAAGGTAGTCTTGTGGGATATTTGATACAGATAAAAACCACGCCTCTTCTTGCTAATGAGGGTACTGAGGACAAAGGCAGGAAATGAAAAGCAACAAACCTTAGCAGTCAACAAACTAAATTCCTTGGAGACCTAGGCTGCCACTGTCTTTGCCTCTGTGAGTCTACAAACCACTTTCTAGGCAGCATACTGTGAATTTCTCAAGAAGCCTTTGCACTGCCATATCTGGAGATACGTTTGTGCACTGTTACAGTGGGAAAAAAGTTGCCAAGTGGGACCCAAATTCAAATTATTCTACCAGTGTTGAAGTTTAAAAACCTCAGAGAGCCACATACTACAGTATGTGGAGCCCTGGTGGCGCAGTGGTTAAATGCCTGTACTGCAGCCATTCACTCAAAACCACAAGGTTGCGAGTTCAAGACCAGCAAAAGGGCCCAAGCTCGACTCAGGCTTGCATCCTTCCGAGGTCGCTAAAATGAGTACCCAGACTGTTGGGGGCAAATTAGCTTACTTGCTAATTACGGTAGCTTACTTGCTGTTCACCACTATGATCTTTGGAATAGTGGTATATAAATAAAACAAATTATTATTAATTAATTATTTGCTCCTTCTAAGTTAGAATTGTCCTATTGTTGCTAGGTCTGTTATCTTCCGTTCCCTATGTGTGTATTGAGGGAGTGTGGGAAAGACTAGTAAGCAGAATTCATCCATTTTTGCTTCAGCTCTGGACTCCTAGGTGCGAGCCAGTATGGTGTATTGGTATGAGTTTTTGACTAGGACACTAGGAAGCCAGGGTTCAAATCCCTGTCTAGCCATGAAAACCACTGGGTGATCTTGGACAAGTCATTCTCACTCTGAGAGGAAGCAATGAAAAAACCCCTCTGAACAAATATAGCTAAGAAAACCCCACAACAAGGTTGGCATAAGGTTGAAAATGACTGGAAGGCACACAACACACATATGCTGGGAAAGCTTGTGAGAGGAGTGAGAGCTTGTGGAAGGTGTGGAACAAATTGCACCATTTTGAACCACTGATAATATGGCCATGAATGTTCCAATAGGATAATGGCCATTGTATTTATTATTTCATTTTTAAAATATTCAATTCAGTACAGAGTTGAATCCCTAGGGCCAAAATTATCAGAATGAAATGGATCTAGATATTTCAATGACCAGCATTCTGGATTTAAGATATGGATTGATATTTATTAAGTAGCTGATACATCATCTACATTAACTGTCAGAAGGGATAAAGAGTTGTGTCTGTGAGGTGTTTTTATTAATGTCACATGGAAATTGCTATGTTGTTTCAGTTCTTAAGTCGAGAACCCAGAATTCGGTCAAAATCTTCACCTGCATGTCTTGATGAAAAATACATTGCTACTGTCACCCAAGATGACCAGTGCCCTGGCAATCAATATGTAGTGAGTATGATTTATATTAACTTTTTTAATGCTTGCATTTACTTGATCTGTAGAAACAGTTCATAGCACAGGGGCATCTTCAACAAAATGGTGAGTGTGAAATGCTCTTGTTCAGAGTTTCTGTGAGGCAGCCATACCCTTTTCCAGCAAACATCTCTCCATTTCTCTTTTCCATTCAGATTTTCCATTCTTTCCTCAACATTCAGTCAGCATTCATTGCCCAATGAAAATATTCATTCCTCCTGAATCTGTTTGGTAGGGCTTTTTTTCCTTAAGTCCTTTGGGATATTTTCCTCCTAAATATATTTTGGAACTTTGATCACAATTCCGTATAAAGATTCATACTTGGAGAATGAGTTTGCTCTTGCCATAGAATTATATAGTGCTGTGCCCAATTTTGCTCCCAAGTCCCCCGATAAATATATAAATTGGGCACAGCACTGGAAAGAGCAGGTGTATTTTACATGGATGTTTGTCCATGTAATTACATATTTTCCAAATTCTCACACATGAAAACCAGGACATGTGTGGTCAAGCAACAGAAGAGTTATTAATGAGGAAGAACACAGTCAATGGAGGCTGCAGCAGTTTGCTTTGTTCTCAGTCTACTGAGAAGGGCAAGATTTCACCTGCTCCTCACCTCTCATTCCTGCTAACTGAATGCAAACTACTTTTGCACTTTGAACTCAGATTGCAGCAATTGAAGCAAGCTGACTACACAGAGGAAAACTAAGGGAGAAAATAAAAATTACACATTTTAAAAAGAACTGAAAAAGTGAGATGACAGAGGATTAATTGGAACTGTCCCTGCCAGATGAAGACAGTTGGAGGTATGAGTCACTCCTCTGTGATCATGGCTTCCAAATGCATTCTCACTTCTGAACAATATTTCACTACATTGCCAACCTGCAGCTTGCAATCATTTCAGCTTCTTACCACTACTTCAAATTTCCATGAACTTGATCCAGACAGTAAGACTGTATGCATGCTGAAAAGTACTTTTTAAAAAAGTGACTATTTTCCCTAGCAGTCCAGCAAATTTCCCACAATTTGTGAAGCCATAGTTATCTCAAACTGAAGTTATAAGCAACTGTATGCAGCCTAAGTGGGCCTTTGACAGCTTGTGCTCAATGCTTTGGTTTAGAATTTTAAATATTTTGCTCTCTTTCTTTTCCACATTTGTAAAACTTTGAATGTTAAATGATATCTCAAGTACTTGATTTGTTTACATGTCATCTCTCACCAAGAAGCCTGTGGCCATTATCTAGCAAGCAGTTTTAATTAATCATTTGTACAATTGTTCTTTTAATGGTTTGTTTTTATTTTGATGTTAATTCATGTTAATTAATTTTAATTTTAACTTCATTTAATTAATTTTAATGTTTTCTTTTTAAATCAGTGCTCTTCTTTTTTTTAATTTGTTGGGCTGTTAGGAGTTAGAAACAACTGCTTCCAAGAAAAGGCCAACATCAGAACCTGTGCATCAAGTCCCCTCTGGAACGGACCATGTTTATGAGTCACCAAGAAAACTTCTGCTACGTCTAGTGAGTACAGAAAATGGAGCTGAATAAACGTTGTGGACCATTTCCAGCATCTACTGCAGCACTTTCCTGAATCATGCAATGGGAATAGTTCCATGAACAGTGACTGCCCCAATACAGCGGTGTTCTGGAGCCCCTTTCAGCACCAGATTGAGGCAGCAGCAACGGTACACCGCAGCCCCAATCTGGCAGTTTGCTGCTCTAAAAAGAACCGGCAAAATGGTGCTCCTTTTTAGAGCGGCAAAAAGCTGCGCTTGCCATCACAGTGGCAGCTTTTTGCTGATTCATTGGTGCAGCATGTCTAAACGCTGTGCCAAAGAAATAGCGTGAAGCTGCCCAGGCGTGATCAGGCGTGCAGCATGACCCTGGCATCAGGGAGGAGTCTGGGCTGCCAGCAAGCAGTCGCCACACCTACACTCCAGCCTCGTGCCAGCATTTAGTGCCAGTCTGTTTAGCCCTTCAGTTAATGTTTTAGAATTGATTAGCCGCTGCCAATGAAAACTGTATTAAAAATGGATCTCCTATGTCAGGGGTAGGCAACCTGCGGCCCGCGGGCCGAATGCGGCCCGGCGAGGCCTTCGGACCGGCCCCAGCCCGGTCCTGCCGCCGATTGCCGCCGGGGCCTTTGGCCTCTCGCACGCAGGGGCAATTGTCTATAGAAGCCTCAGAAATATGCATTCATATTAACACTTTTTTAAAAATCAGCAAATTTTTTCATGTGTCCTCCACTTTTTTTAAAAAAGTGTCCACCGTTTGCAAATTTTGTCCTACATTTGTCCCAGTTTATTTATTTATTTAATTTTTTAAAACATTGTTTAATTATTTATTTTTTGGCTTCGGCCCCCCAGTTGTCTGAGGGACAGCAACCCGGCCCCCGGCTCAAAAAGGTTGCCTACCCCTGTCCTATGTCAATAATTACTCTTTCCAAACCTTTCATCTCTTCTTAAAAAAAACAAACAGGTACATATTTGGAAAGTAAATTAACATCAGTGAGTTGTTGGGAGAAGTTTCACACACCCAGCTTCCAACAACTAAAGCTCACATTTTCCATAATGACTACCTGGTATAAATTCTCATAGACTCCTATAGTCATATGCCCTCAATTATATGCAGCCTTTAGCTTATATGATTCTATCACTCATTCATTTTTATTAAATGTACCCACAGTTCTTATCACAATTGTATTAAGTATATTTCCTACAGCTCTTTTTTTCCTATGGTACAATATACTTCTCAAAGTGGTGATATACATCACATTCATTTCTTTTGTTTCTTTGTTTTGTTGGGGAAGCCGATAACCTTGTTCTATGTTAATGGGTTTTGTTTCAAAAGGAGAAGGACTTTGTGCACTGTCCATTTTAACAATTGTCCCTATATAGAGAACAAAGAGTAATTACACTTTTCTTTAATTTTAGCGACAGCTAGAACATACTCCACTTGACAAACAGTCAGGGGAGGACTATGATATGGAGGGACATTATGCTACCCCAAGGAGTGTTCTAGCCAAGGTAACATAAATGACATGACTTTTTCTGTTCTCTACTTTAGTGATTCAATTTTTACATTCTTTTTCAGCATGTAGCATTCTACGATTTATGTGCAAACTCTTTCTGTTACCACAAATATCTCATTACCTTAACAAATTTTACACATTAGGGTGACATCCTGTTTGTGGCACTAATGACTACTGCTACAACTGCTTAGTGTATTATCATAACAATTATTTTTTATAAAAATATATATAGCATTAACATGATTTTTAAAATTCATTATGTCAGCCTAAGTCCATTTTATGCCTGCATATGTCCTTTTTAAAGTCATTATGACAGCTGGTGCTCTCTTCCACCCTGTGCAACATCCTAAGGCCACTCCCAGGACATATCTTTGCACTATGATAGCTTCTCTTCCATATCAACATAGGCTGGATCCTTCTGGAGGGCATATACATCAATACTATATGTTGTCTGAATTTGAAGTGCTGTCTTAAGTGTCTCATTTACAGACAAAATCATGTATTTTTTTATGACAGACGTGGTATAGATTCTATTAGAAACATATTCTTTTCTGGATCTATTTTAATGTGGCTTTAGAGTCAGGCAAATAACTTAAACTCACTTGATCTTGCTGCTGGATACAGTTCACTAGGAGAAAATAGGGGGAATCTTTTCCTGTTGATTTTTAGGACCTCTTAGTGTATAGTGATACTATCAAGAGTGCTTTCCTTTTCAGACAGAAACAGGTTTGGAGTAGGGAGATAAAGTGCAACACTGCAAAAGTTGTCAGGTGGAAACTGCTGTTCGCCCTAGCCACTTTTAGGCGTGAGGAGATCTGGGAACTGCAGTCCGATAACATCAATCAGTAAATCAATTTATTTATTTGTATCCTGCATTCTTCCCAAAAGTGTGGCTCAAATTGGCTTACAGAATAAAAGGAAATGCAAGTAATACAACATATTATATTGCTAAAAACATACAAAAAGTTAAAATTAAAATCATATTAAACTGTCTAGACCTAAAACCATATAAAACATTAATTTAAAAGTATAGATAAAGACATGGATTGAAAATACTACTGCACTAAAACAAAAAGCCCATTGTATAAAACCAGTTCCCTGATGCCTGCTGGAATAGAAATGTCTTCACTTGGTGACAGAAGGACAGCAAGGACAGATCCAGCCCTTCCTGAGGAAGGAAATTTGTAGAGTGCGGTAGCAGATACTGAGAAGGCCCTCTCCTGTATTCTCACCAAATGTGCCTGTGAAAAGAGGTGTCTCCCACAGTGATCTCAGAGTTAGGGCAGGCTTGTATGGGTAGATTTGAATAACTGAACACAAGTGTTAGAGGCCATTATAAATCACAACCAGCACCTTAAATTGTTTGGCACTTATGAGTAGCCAACAAATAACAAAGGAATCATAGGTTGCCTGTACCCAGACCCTGTTGAAAATTTGGCTGCCAGTCTTTGGACAAGCTGAAATTTCCAGGTAGTCTTTCCATCCCCCCTCCAAGTCTTTTTTGTCTCTAAACCGACACTCAGGGTCTGTACAGAAATTGAATGAATGTATTTTGGTGGTTTAGTCTTTGATGAAAATAAAGCAATGAGATTATCTTATTTTGTTCTCAGTGAGACACCAGTTTTATCCAAACTGACATGTATATTAATGTGAGATAGTGGAATCTCCAGAACCGTGCTCCACAACAAAACTCAATGAGAAAGCAATTAAAGATTATTGTAGGAACAAGCAGAAGTATCCAAACACACTTTTTTGTCAGGAATGAAGATGTACAGTCCCCGATGGGTTATATAGTCCCAAGAAAATATCCCACCCCATAAAGCCATGAAGCAAGTTAATTGGACAGCACTTTCCCTCGCAGTGAAGAATCTCCTCCCCAGTGATGTAATGCCCTCCAGTCCGGGAACTTTGGCACATTTTCAAAACAATTAAGTTCCCACAAGGCGTTATCTTCACACTGCACCTGTGACCTTGAAGCATAGACATTTCAGCTATAACTAACCTGAGCAATATTAATATCAACAGAACTACAATACCCATCATTCCCCACCCCCCAGTATGTACATAGCAGCAACACACATATATTAGCAGCAGGTTTAAGTGAGTTGAGTGGTTTGTCTATTCTATTAGCAACATACACCTACAAGACCGTTCCCCCCCAGCACAGAGACACTCACTGCTAGCCGGGTAACTCCCTTGCATTCCAACCCAGCACAGAGCCAGAGCCAGTCTACACTTTTTCTGTTCATTCTATTAACCCCTTGCTACCTTACCCTAATAATCTCTTAACCGCCCCTCAGTTTAAAACCCTCAAATGAATACATGAATGCATCTACAACTAATATATCCATCCTTCATCCTTACTCTTAACCCATGACCTATAACTCTAATGACAGAACCCCGAATGAATAACTGAATGGAGGGGAGTTCTGACAATTAAGGAGTTCAGTAAAAAGCATTCTTTGTGAGCACCAAGTTTAATGTATGCTGGCTTTTATATATTTCTGTTTGTAAATAATCTGTATATGGTTTTATGCCCAATAGCTGGATAGTGTTATTGCTGAATTTAGCAGCTCAGATGAAGAACAACACAACAACAATGGAGTATATATGACTATGAAAGACTTGTAAGTAATCTAGCACTCCTACATTTGTTTGGAGGAAAGATTTATGGATTTCCCTTGCAAAGTTATTTCTAGATAATCATAGGTTCACCTATATTTAATCATAGGCATAGCACACTAGACTTCCATGTCAATGGGGCTGTGACTCCAGATTTTAGTCCAAAGTTTGAAGGAGATATCAAAATGCAGAATACACACATACTCAATATAGCTTTAGCATTTTGGACTACTTTAAATTTTGTACAAAAAACACTAACATGGGGCCCACCAGCTACCATTGACCAGAGCAAGAACATTTTCCCTTCCTGGGAGATCTTGCTGCTCATCCCAGTCACCATCACACTTCTGGCATAAGAGCCTTTTCAAGGGATGTTCCATTGTGAAAGCACAAAACTAGAATCTATTATAATTAAACTCTATTGAATTCAAATTCAGAAAACACTGGAGTTTTCTTTGTGCTATAGGGCGTAGCATTTCCAAATCAATGTGGCAGTAATTTCTTTATTGGGCTGATATCACAAAAAATGTGTGTGGTTTCCAGATTTCCTCATCTCTTAATCAAGTGAAATATCATCAAAAATGAGATAGTATTATTACTAGTAACATCTGAACTGAGCTAGTGAACTAAATGTGTTGTTAATTATATGGCTTCTGTTGAAATTAAAATTGAACAAAGATGTTCTCAGTTTGTGCTAGGTTATTTATATAAGACATGAGCCTTTTGCCTTGGAACTTCCCTAGGATGACATACTCTGCAGTAGTAGGCACGAAACCACCAATTATAACCAGGTGCTGTAGGCTATATTTCAGGGAAGGACCTGGCAAAACTACATCAGAGTATTCCTTGCCATCCTCACCGTAATTCCTCACCATAAGTCAACAGGTGACTTGAAGGCACATACCCACACAGTCTTGTTTTAGTCCCTTTGAGAAGTGGGGATGGCTATGGTAAGACAAGCCATGCCTAGATTTGAAACACTTCAGCAATAATTCTGTCCTTGAAATTGGAATGCTCTGGATGTTCCAGTGGAACTGTACACCTTTCAAAGGCAGTGAGTAGGGGCATATTGACCTTCCTTATGCTTGAGTGGCCACAGAACAAAAAAAATCCTGGGAACTTTGCCCAGACATATATGGTCAATGTGGGTGCATATTGTGAAAACACAACAGCTGACTTTAGCCTAGACCACTGAACTTTAATACTATTAATAGCCACAGAATCTGCACTTACAAAAACTGTAAACATATGGGATGTCCGCAGAAGTGTAGCTGTAGAGGGTGGGGTGGGAACAAAATGAGAGCAATGCCCTCCCCAAATAAAGTTTCTGTCTCTCCGCCATCAAATTATCTTTTAGTCCCTAGGCTTCTCAAATTGCAGATAGTGAGATCTGGAAAAGCATTCACATCCAGAACTTTTATATTTGCTATTTCAGTGGAAATTATCGCACTGCCATTTTCTCCCGATCTGGGCACAGGCTGAGACAGTTTAAAAAGGTATGTTATCACACAGCTTTGTGCCCTGATCAGAAGCATCCTGTACTTCTCCTGTACAGTATTGAGCTAAAAATGATTCTTATCAGTTCATTGCTCAGTACGGGAGAAGTCCTGATCGGGTACAGGATGCCTCCAGTCTGGACACAAAGCTGCGCACTAACACCCATTTTTACATGGTCTTAGCCCATGTCCAGATTGATGAAAAAAGCAGTGTGATAATGTCCAGTATTGCCTTGTTATCATTGTCCTGGCTGAGGTTTTTTCCTAGGTGGTGTTGCATACTTTTCAAGTCTTTCCTAACTTATGGTGACCCTAAGGCAAACCTATCATGGGGTTTTCTTCACAAGATTTCTTCAGAGGTGGCTTGTCATTGCCTTCATCTGAGGCTAAGAGCATGTGACATGTCCAAGGTAATACCTAGACTATAAATTTTCCTTAAAAGGCAGAATTTTTATTTGGAGGCAATGCCCTCATTTTGCCTCCCACCCCATAGCCACACTCCTCATTGTCTATATGCAATCTTTCCCATGCCTTGTTTTCTTTTCAAGGCTTATGTTCAAGGCAAAGCCTACCTTGTGTGCATGTAGGTTTTGTGCAGAAAGGATGGACAATGTGGATAACTTGCCGAGACCAGGATGTGTCTCTATAATCCTCCTTCTCCCTTTCTTCTCCATCCTTGAACCTGTTACCATATATAACAGTTATGTATTTTTAGTTATCTTCCCAGATACCTTTTTTACAGTATGAGAGATGGTGCATTTCTTTTTACCTGTGATATAATTTAATTTAAAGGAGTCTAGCATTGTCAAAAGAAAAACCTCAGTCTGCATCAACAGATGATAAATTGCCAACCATTCTGACAATCAAGGAAAACAGTAGGAGTCCACAAGTGACAGAGGACAGCCCTTTGAAACCAACAGTCCCACCCAGGAAAATCAAAACAGAAAAAACACCCAAAATATCATGTCTATCTGTGGTTCAGTTGTCCATAATTCTTGAGTAAGTATGTTTTGAATAAGTCATATTTTTCTGGATTTATTATTAAAATGCCTCAAAGCTCAAGGAAAGCATTTCTGTTTAAATCAGTTTTGCTTTGTTTCAGTACCTAAGTGATAAAATCAGTCTTGTATTTAATAACAAGTATCTGAAGTTAGTGCTTTTGTCTGTTGAGTGAACCAGGAAAGAATCTTTAGTTCCCTGCAATGTGATCTTATGGAAATCACTAAAGCAGAGATTGGATTTTGTTCCATTGACTCAAGTACTTTGCAGAAGAACAGGAGAAATGGCTATGGTTCTTGTGTCTTCCATAGTTTGATTTTGTTGGGAAATAAGAATTTCTACACATACTACTCTACAAGCATGTTTTGAACTTTGAAACCATCTGACATGTACAGTTTGAGCTCAGCTTATGTCAGTGTTGACCAAGACTTGCAGTGGTTGACTGCTACTATTACTGGGCTCCTTGTCCCTCTTTTGTGACTCATAGCATCAAGGTTCAAGGTACAGTGTAATGACACAAGTGCCCAACAGCTGTATAGAGATTTTGAGAGGCATGTAAATCTTGTCTTGGTTTGTCCTTATTCAGTAAACAGAAAAATGTCCCCTCATGTTCTTGCTGCAAGATTTTGAAAAAAAAATGTCAGGCTCCAAGAGTTTTTGCACATTTTTGAGACTGTTTTTATACATATTCTATAAAATGTGCAAATTTGGAAAACGAGGTCACAGTTGCTTTGCTTCAATGGCTAATAACAGTAATACATTGGATAGGTTGTCTGTGTCTTTGTGATCACTGTCATGACTTTAGATACTTGCTTTGCATGTGTGCTTGGGGAAGAGAACATAATATTGACAAAGATGGTTTTGTGCAAAGGGTTTTTTGTTTGCTTGTTTGTTTTACAAATTGGGGGGGGGGGGGGGGAATGGGGACTGAAAGCATTTGATGTCTTGTTCTTGCTCTGAAAGTGAGATTTCTCATGGAGTAGTTGATAGGGCTGCCAGATCTCAGGGCCTAGCCCTGAGGCCCCAGTTTTCATGAGGCATCACCAGCCAGGAGACAAGGGTGCAAATTCTCCAGTTTTGGGGCACTCCATAGGCAGGATTACACTAACATTAAGGTTAATGCAATGGCTCTCAAACCTTTTACCATTGTGACACCCTTTACATTTGCATCGAGACATTGCACACACACACAGCATTTGATGTACTGTATATGAATAAATATATTTTGTTTAGTGTGCATCTTTTTGTTTGCACTTTCATGTATTTTCATATTTTAACATCTTAGGAAGGAATAGTAATCCCCTTCCTTCTCCCTCAGGCAGAACCTCCAAGTGTCTTCCTTGCCTTTTCTCTTCTCTCTAAGGACAGAAAAGGTTTGGACTCCCACTTCACAGTTGAGAATTACTGGCCTAACCTGGGACACCTTGAATGTTTGGGAGAGGGAATGAATTATGGAACAAATGTGGGGAGTGGAGAGGGAAATAGAGATGGACTTTACTTGTAGTAAAGTTGTGGGCATGCATTGTCTGGGCCTATAATTCAGCTACAACAGAGAAATTGACTGCTTATCTACTGTATTTTTCCCACTTAGGAAAGCAATATTACTAATGCCTGCTTACAGTAGCGCCTCATTAGATATACAATTTAGGCTTCACAAAACATGTTATTTTCTCTCTTAGTAAAATCACAGATCATACTGAACTGCAAGAGATGGATTTTGTCCTTCCACAGAATGACTTTACCAATTGCCTGACACTTACAGAAGCTTCTGGATTTATATGGTAAGGCCTTTAAAATTTATGGTGCTTTTCATGATGTCACCTGAAGTATTTTTAAATAATTACTTTATTTTTAATGGGGTGTCTCATGGTGTTTTGAAGTTTTCCAGTGAAACTTAAATAAATGTGTTCTTCAGCCATTGTTAATATGTCTGGATGAGGAAACGCATGGCTTGTTTTCAACAATGCTATTTCACCATAGAACATTCTTTTACAAGAAACAGCTCCAACTAATATGTAATTTATTCATTTATTGAGCTAAACTGATTTGATTTCGAAACCTCCAGCCTACCTACTGTATGAATCACTCCTGCTTTTGTGCATTAGCCTATGTTACATAAAATCTGTTGTAGCTCAAAGTAGCACTGATACCATTACCAGCATTAATGCCTCTTCCCAGTTGTGCAATGGTGCAGAAATAATGCAGTATAACACCACTTTAAGTGCTGCAGTTCCATCCTATGAAATCCTGGGGTTTGTATTTTTGAAAGGTCTTTGGCCTTCTCTGCCAAAGAGTGCTGGTGCCTCACAGAACTACAACTCCCAGGATTCTGTAGGATGGAGCCATGACAGTTAAAGTGTTGTCAAATTGCATTATTTCTACAGTATAGATGCACCTCAAAAAATAGTCAGGGTCCAATTTTTTACTTGTTTTGAAAGTATGTTAAGAACATTTCATTTCAATAGGCATTTTAAAATTAACCTTGTAGCTTATTTATAAGGGATGTTAAATGGAATTTGTTGTTTTTAATGTTTGTTGTTGTCATGATAATAATAAATAATAAAACTTTTATTTATACTGCTACAAGGGCAATCAAAACAGCTTGTGCTTTCAAGCTGTCTCCAGAGTATGGTGATCTCATCATAAGGTTTTCTTGGCAAGATTTATTCAGAGTAGATTTGCCGCTTTTAGGCTGAGCAACTATAACTTGCCCAAGGTTACCCAGTGGGTTCCAATAACTGAATGAAGACTTGAACCCAGATTGCCCAGAGTCCTAGTCCGACACTCAGACCACTGCACCAGACTGGCTTCCCTTTTAAAAAGTTATCATTGTTTTATTACTATTTTTATTAATGGTTAGTCTTTTGAGGTTTCCCTTAGGAAATAAATGGGATATATATTTTAAAACAAGCAAAACAACATTAACCTAAGAATGTGTGCTATGATGTGATTGCCAAGTCTACAACAAGCATATAGTAAATCAACAATAAATAGTATGCTATAATTAAAGTACTATATTCTGCCTTTGAATAGCACTTGCTGAGAAGCATGGATGTGTGGGTGCTGATGTGCTCTTATCCTGCTTATGGGTTTCTTGTGGATACTGCAAAAATAGAATGATAGACTAGAAAGGGCTTTGATCTGATCCAGCACAGATTTTCTTGGGTTCCTGTGTTTATTTTGAACCCAGGAGAACTAGTGTGTATTTCTTCAAGAGGCTGCTTGCTCTATTCCTGCCTTCCACAACCCGGTTCACTCAAGATATACTGGAATGCAACTGCTAACACAGGCAAATAGCCTGTTAGTTGGGGATGGTAGCAGTTCAACACATATGGAGGGTACCAAATTTGGAAAATACCAAGTGAGAGCAGGAGGTAGATAGGAATCTACAGCCACAGCTCCAAGATATTTCCTGTTGATAAGCAACAGCATCTGACTTGTGTTATTAAACAATAGGAACAGCTAAATAGCTTCCATCTAACAAAACAGTTTTATCCATTTACTACATCAATGGTTTACTCCCAAGGAATTGTATAGTGAATTGCAGTATTAATTGTTGTGGTTGTGCCTTCAAGTTGTTTCCAGATTATGGAGACCCTAAGGTGAATTTGTCACAGGGTTTTCTTGACAAGATTTGTTCAGAGTGGATTTGCCTTTGCCTTCTTCTGAGGCTAAGAATGTGCGACCTGCATAAGATTACTGAGTGCATTTTCATGGCCAAGTAGGGATTTGAACTCTGTTCTCCCATAGTCCACCACTTAAAGCACTACACAATACTGGTGCTCACATTATTAGTTAGACTACTGAAATCAAGAATTATGGAGGAAAGCATGGAATGGATTCTCGTATTATAGGACTGTGATCTTGGTTCTGCTACGGAAAAACAAATTCTAAGCCAAGTAGCATCCTGTTCCTTAGTTCATAGGGCATATTCGCACCCTAAGTCGCTGCTGTTCAATTTCTTCAAATTGATGGAATATTCTGAAATTAAGAATATTCTGAAATTCTGAATTCTGTCCATCATTGCCCTACATCCTGATACAGAACAGAAAGGTTTTTCTTCAAACATATTGAGAATTGGTACTTAGTGGCTTAGGCTTTAAAAAGCTGAGAAAGCCATCATTTTAGTATCTGTTGAGATGCTAGCATAATCTTCTCAGATCATTCTCATGTATGTTAGTTGATAAGCTAAAATAAAACTGATGGGAGCATAAATTTTACAGCCTTTGTGGACCACAAGATGTCACACTTTCTCTACCACAGTTTGTTTCCTGTGATAAAAGCAAACAGGCTGGCCTTCCTTTTAATAGATAATTTCAATATTTATTTACTTTGTCAATAAAACATCAAGAATCAGAACAATCCTGGCAATCTGAAAAATCAAAATAAATGCATAGATAGAACTACAGAGATCATAAAGAGTAGATATGTCTTCTCTAACCAAGCCTTCCACAGTGCATGGAACTGAATTGTTCTCTCTCTCTCTCAATAGATACACACATGCACACAGACAAAGAGAGACACTGTATGAGCCAAGAAAACGCTCTCAAGGCCAACAGCAGGGACCAGGGGGAAGAATGCCCTAATCCATGAGTTTGGTCCTCAGCTTCTTCCCATCTCCCTCCCACAACTACTGTCCACATCTAGCTTTCCCATCTGTTCCTGATGGCCACAGGCATTGCTATCATAGAATCATAGAATCGTAGAGTTGGAAAAGACCATAAGGGCCATCCAGCCCGACCCCCTGCCATGCAGGAACTCTCAATCAAATTGTTATATTAATTGAATGCTGTTGGCCATTGTATGATGTGCTCATGCACAGTTTCAAGAAGATGCATGGCAACCAGGTTTAGAGCCAGACAGACCACAAGATATAGTTGTGAAGTTAGTTGGTCAGGCAGTGGAACAGTAACATATCATGTCAGGACCACCCCAGTTCAAGTCTACAGGAAATGATATGCATTATTTGAGAGGCATTTTAATTGAAAAAGAAAAGCACTGAACCTCTGTACTGCCTTTTAACTCCGCAAAAGATGAGGAGAAATGACTTTGTTTGCTTGTTTGTTTGTCTGCAGCAGAAGCTAAGACATGCATCCATTTCTCCCCATGCATTTCAGAGTTGATAGACAGTATGGAAGTTGATGCTCTCCTTCAAGTATTAGTATTAAGAACTGATGAAAAGTAGGAGGGCCAAACAGATAGACTGCATGGAGACCAGCAGTGTCTAAAGTTCCTTCCCTGCTGTGCCTCCCCTTCTACACTCTTCTCAGTTGCAAGACTGACTCTCTCAGCTCTGCTTTGATGTACTTCACACATATGCTGCACACTGTGCACAAGAAGCCAATTTTTCAGGTCCTGGCAGTGATAGGAGGAAATGCTTCTCAGTAAGTGTCAGAAATGACATCCCCTATCATAGAATATTGATGGGCATATTTACAACAATGAGACTAACCAAACAAGTAACTAACAACTAAAGGCCCAAGATGCCTAAGATTCTGAGCATTAAAAACATCAGACTGGAGGACAACTGTTACTGACATCTACCAAACAAGGGGCAAGAATCACTGGATTCAAGTTACAGGAACAGGAATCGATCTTTAAATGTACCTTTACAATAGTGTCACAAGGGAGCAATATCAGAGTATCTCTTAATTATGCATTTTTTAAAAAAGAGATTGTTTAAATAGAGGGTATGTTATCTTAAATCTTGTAACTCAGTGCAACTTGCATAGGGCTACAATAACATAATAAAATTTCTTAGCAAAATACTTGATCCATAGGCATCTATGTGTTTGGGCTTTCAGATGAACCAGCTAAAGAGAACAGCCACAAATTAGCTGCTGGCATTTCTATTGGACTTACTATATTGTTCCATTTGCTCTTGGAGGTATAGACAAAGCAAGAGGGTTGAATCCTTTCTATTATTTATCTACATTACACCTTTTGAGGGTAGACCCGCCAGAATATGACTAAGAAAATGCTTCAAAAAGGGGGAGCAAATTTTGTAGAGTTAATTCAAGAGCACTGACAAGAGAAATTAACATGCTGGAATCATAATAATTTTGTGTCATCATCCACATAAATCATTGGTTTCTAACTCTTCACAATGGTAGCTTCTACTGGACAAAGAGGAGACTTCCCATGACAATTTGTCCCTCCTTTGAGTCCTGTCCTGAAAAACAAGATGGCAGAAGCAGCAATATTCGGGGAGGGGGAATTGTATATATTGACTGTGGGACCCCAGGCCAATTCTGGTTTTTTGAAAATTGCCAAAAGCTGCTGCTAATTAAGTGTCCTTCATGGCACTTCATTGCAGTGGTTCAGAATTAAACATTTTTATGATTTCTCATTTTCATCTACATATGGCCAAAACAAAAAATTGTGTCTCATAATACAAAGCAGAGCTGCAATTCAAGATCGCTATACAATCCTACTTAGATATCATTTCTCCACTTGAAACACTCTGAATTTTAATTGATTTTTACTGTTTGTCTGAATTCATTATGTAGCTATCAGAGTCATTTTGTCATCTACAGATCAGAAAGTGTCACAGAGGTGAACAAGTATCCTTATCAGTTCATGTTTGTTGTCTTGTCTGTGATCCACCACAGTGTCTCCAAGTGGAATGACCCACATCACTTAGGTTGTATTTTTCACCAAGGGGATTACGTAGTGGCTATGAATGACATGCAGGTCATGAACATGGATGAAATTTCTTTGTTTACAAGCCGATCCACAAGAAAAGAGGTAAGGACTGCCTATTCCACTTATTAATGCTACAGAACCAAGCAGTGACTAGTGTATTGGGCATTATTCCTAGAGCTTGTCTAGTCATAATGTTCAGGCAAAGATATCACAGATAATTTCATGTTTTACCATTAATGCTATTAGTCGCAAGGTAGTAAGTGGTAGCATAACTCCCATTATAAGCGCCTCACTTTAAATTAAGCATAATTTCACTGGAGCTTAGCTAGGAAGTCTCTTCTTAAAGCCTGAGCTACAGAAAACAAAGGAGAAGAAAATGCTGCTAAGCAATAATAATAATAATAATAATAATAATAATATGTTTTATTTATATACCGCTATTCCAAGATCATAGCGGTGAACAGCAAGTAAGCTCTTTACTAAATTAGTTTCTTTGAATGGTCTAAAAAGCTTTAATGCAGGTAAAAGCATCAATAGCAGAAATAATGGTTTCAAGAAATATTTGCAAACATTCTAGCTTCTGAGGAGGAGGATCAGCCTTGTGGCACACCATCTATGTGAGAAGAATAATTTGAGCTAGTAGATAAATTTCATTTGAGTGGCAGAGCTCAAAAGACAGCATAGTCTATTCCATTGGTAAAAAGGGAACGGTCATAGAATCATAAAATTGGAAGAGACCACAAGAGCCATCCAGTTCAGCACCCTGCCATGCAGGAAATCACAATCAAAGCATCTCTGACAGATGGCCATCCAATCTCTGTTTGAAGACCTCCAAAGAAGGAGATTCCACCACACTCCAAGGGAGTATCTTCCACTGTCAAACAGCTCTTACTGTCAGGAAGTTCCTCCTAATGTTGAGGTGGAATTTCTTTTCCTGTAGCTTTCATCCATTGTTCTGTGTTCTAGTGGTAAAAAGGGAAAGATACATATACATAGCTGCTGAACATCTGTGGCAGATGGAAATTGTTCAGGAGGTTGAGCCACTAAAGGAAAGGAACAGTAAATGGATATAGTGAGGAATTGAGCAAAGCATCAGGGAACTAATGGCTGGAGAGTCAAATAACAGTAGATGTGAGTAGAAGAATAGTTTGCCTGTTCTTGTGGACTGAGAGATTAGAAAGAAAAGGATTATATTGGACAGAAAAATGAAGAGGAACTGAGATATTATGGCTACCACTTGATTTCACATTTTTATTAGGAACAACCAGCAAATCTTATTCTTTTAATCTTTGTATCTAACCATATTTCTAACCTTCCATTTTTATTTTTTAATGAATTTAAAAATCATTATAACATTATTAGCCTATAGTAATAACACAAAATACTGTGTCATTAGCAGCCCTCAATGTGGCTTGTTTTTGTTTTTTTGCCCACATCAGAGAGGAATGGTTGGCCATACTGGCTGAAAGAACAGGCTTTCCATATGTTTACATTTACTCTGTGCTACATTCAGTTACCAGTACCTTCTGCAAAATGGGTATCTGTAATCATTCCTGTTTTGTATACATTGGTTAATCCTGAATGCAGTTTGGCGTTAAGCCCATAACTCCACATTTTTGAGCTTGTTTGGAGGTTCTAGCAGGGGAGCGCAGCTATCGTATACCCTTGACCGAAGAACGGTACACTCCTTCTATCTGGGATGGTCGTCCTCTTCCACCGAGCACGCAGCTTCGGGAGGGACGCACATGGAGCGGTGAGGGAGGAAGGGGACACCCGCCTAGCCAGCCAGATCAGCCGAATCAACCCTGGCGATCAATGGGGTGACAGATGTCTCAGCCAGATTGCCCTCACATCCTTTTTTTTTTCCAGGTTAATCCTGAATGCAGTTTGGCTTTAAGCCCATAACTCCACATTTTAACCTTTATCTTGTACAATGGTAATCCTCCATTAGCGGGGTAGGACAGCTGGCTTTCTCACTGCCAAAATTGTCACAACATGATCTGTAAGGGAATCGTGAACATTAACCATAGGCCTCCAATTCTCCAGCAGCTGATCAAGATGCTAGTCACAGCCTTTCACTGAAAGACAGAATACTGGCTATATTTGGTAGAGAAGAGGAGATCTAGAAGTCTAGTGCATTCCCCTAAATTTGGCACGGGAGGCCAGACACATCACTGTATTCTGTTCCCATCTGCCTAGTTCTAGCATAAAGTGGAGAGGGTCTGATGGAAGACCCTGTGATGGAAGAAGAGGGAAGAAAGAGAGAAGGACAAAATTTACTTCTTTCCTGCCTTGTGTTACTGGTGTTTGTTATTGCAAACAATTTTCTGCAGGGGTGTAGTTGTGGGTGAGAGAAATAAGAATTCTGTCCTTTTAATGAAATTTACTCCATTACTGGCATTCACTGCAGTAATAGCAATAGCAAGTACATTTCTATAACACTTACCAGTGCACTTAAGTACTCCCTAAGTGGTTTACAATGTGTAAGCCAAGAGCCTCCAACAAGCTTAAAAGTAACTTAAAATTTCAACCAGGCATTTAGAAATAGAGTTTATAAATCTAAAAAAGGGGGCAGGCAGCATTACCAAGGGAATACAAACACAGAAAATAAGAGTTTTGGTTGTGAACAGTTTTCAGTGTCTCACTCTCTACAGTACTAGAAATTTGGAGAGTGAAGGAAAAATCATGGGAGGCAGAATATTCATCCTTCGTTCCTTGTAGCTATACTTCTACCTGCCAGGCTTCCTTCTGCTGTTGTACTTGAACTGGTAATGAGAAGCAAGGAAAGGCCATGGAAGAGAAAATGTAGTTTCTCTCCTGCATCCTTATGCACTGTTTTTCTTCTAAACATAGACCTCTGTCCCAAGCCATCCTTTATGTGTGATCAGGGCAGATGCATGAACAGATTAATTAGTTTACTTATTTAATATCCCACCTTCGTCCCAGTGGATTACAACATTAAAACATACCACAGTGAAAACCCATGAATTATAAGCTATCATATTAAAACCAAGCTGGAAAACTTTTAAAAAACATTTTTGGCTAAGGAAGGCAAAAGTGGTTTCAACCATGGGTCCTCTTTAGCAATGGCAGTTGTTCCATAGAGTTAGCTATTATTCTTGCTGACATAAAGATCACCCAGAATTTGAAAACATTGTTTTGCTGACCGTGCTGGCTGGCAGAAATTCGCAGAGTTGGAGTACAAAGGAGTGTTGTTGTTTTTAACCAAACTGATATGCCACCTTATGATCTCCTCTGGCTTCCTCTACTAAAGAAGGACCATGGTTCAATGGTATAGTATCTGATTTGTACATTGAAGGCCCTCACTGCAATCTCTGCATCTCCATTTGAAAGCTTGGGTTGATGGCAGGTAATGTGAAAGACCTGAGACGGGATAGCTGCTGAAACTCTTCAGGAGGCCAGGGAGTGGACACTTGTGGCCTTCAGATAATGTAGTCTAACAACATCTAGAAGACACAATGTAGACAACACTGAATAAGACAAATAGTCTTAACTGAATTAGTCTGACCTCAGTTTAGGTCAGCTTCTCATGTGCTGCCAGCTGTATCTGCCACTGCTTTGATTCCTTCTGCGATCATCTGGATACTCACAACAATGACAGTGGCAGTTGTTGGTTCTTTCTGCTACCTCTGTGGGTCTGGCTAATACAAGTATTTATTGAGACTAAAGCTTGTGAAAGTTACTTTTTGATTACCAAAATGTAACTGTTCCAGGCTCTGGTTGAGACCACCTGCTGCAAGACTTGGCTGCCTTTGGATTTTTTCATGGCCTCTATCTTCTATCTATCTATTGAATTTATACCCTGCCTTTCTCCCAGGATGGTATCCAATGTGGCTTTCAGAGGTTTAAAAGATTAAGTTAAAATCTTATTTTACAAAAATTAAAAAGAACTAAATAACAATATATATTTAAAAAAAACATGGTTGAAACAGATAAAAACGCTTTTAAAGCAAAATACCAAGATTCAGATATTGCTTGAATTCATAAAACTCTCTGGAGGATTAAATAATCTAAGGCTGCACATTATGTATTGAAAAGGTGTGTTTTTACAGCCACAGTCTGCCTTTTAAAGTTGATAAAAACAACATCTTACTAACATAAAGAAGAGGTGGCCTTGTAATCACTAAATATAATGAAGTGACCATTTCATCTCCCTTTTTTAAAAAAGGTGAAGCTGACAATACATCGTCTCCCAGATTCAGATATTCTACATGCCAGGGGATGCAAGTGTTCCTAATGGAGAAAAGACACAAGGTAAGTGTGCATGACAAGCTTCTTTGCTTCATTTAATGCAAAGTGTAAATAGATTTAGTTTGTTTAGAAAATAGTGCTTGGCTAAGTCTTAAATTTATGTATCCTTATTTAACTTTCATGTAATTCCAGTCTCTTCTAGGACTTGGTTTGATTTACTCAGTGGTGAAAATTTCATCCGCTCTTTTACATCCATGTTGTTGTGTGCCTTCAAGTCATTTCTGACTTCCAGCAACCCTAAGACAAACCTGCCATTCAATTTACTTGGCAAGATTTGTTAGGAGAAAGTTTTTCCTTTGCCTTCCCGAGACTGAGAGCATGTACTGTATTTTCTGGCATATAAGACTACTTTTTAACCCAGGAAAATCTTCCTAAAAGTCAGGGGTCATCTTTTACTCCTGGTGTCATCTTACAGGGCAGGTGCTGAAACTTCCGAGCCAGATTGGAGAATCTGTGGTCGCCACATATGGTGGAGGGAGCTCAAAAACGACCGTGGCTGCATCCCCACCATATGCGACGACCCTATGAAAGCAGCAAGGGCAGCACTGTATAAGTACGGTAGAAGAAAATCCACTCACCAGAATTCATGGAAGTGACTTAACACGGTCCTGATGTTGAGGTGATGGGGTGCCTCACCGGGAAGATGTAAGTGAAGGCCAGACCAAGCTGCAGGCGTCTGGGATGCCCAGGGTGTGGAAAAAAGAGCTGTGTTTGCGCTACTGCTCTGATAGTCTTGGAGACAGGGAGGGCTGGGCAGGCAGGGAGAGCTGACCAATCCAAGCAGGCTTTGTATACAACAAGTTTTCCTGCTAAGAACCTGCATGTCATAAGCATTTGAATTAAAATTACCGTATTGAAATCAAATCTGATGTTTTTTTAAAATTTTTTATTTAGTGTACATTGGAAGAGCGGTAGTCTTATACAGCAAGTAAATCCCAAACTCTATATAAGGGGTAGGCAATCTTTTTGAGCCAGGGGCCGGGTTGCTGTCCCTCAGACAACTGGGGGGGGCCGAAGCCAAAAAATAAATAATTAAATAATTTTTTTTAAAAAAATTAAATATATAAATAAACCAGGACAAATGTAGGACAAAATTTTCAAATGGAAGACACTTTTTTAAAAAAAATGGAGGACACGCGAAAAAATTTGCTGATTTTTAAAAAAATATTAATATAAATGCATGTTTCTGAGGCTTCTATAGACAATTGCCCCCCAAAGGCTCTGGCAGCAATCGGCGGCAGGACCGGGCTGCGGCCAGTCTCAAGGCCTCGCCGGGCCGCATCCGGCCCGCGGGCCGCAGGTTGCCTACCCCTGCTCTATATTTTAACTGGAAAAGTTGGGGGTCGTCTTATATGCCCAGTAGTCTTATAGGCCGGAGAATATGGTAACTTGCCGAAGGTCACCCAGTGGGATTCATGGCCAAGCAGGGAATCGAACCTTGGTGTCCAGAGTTGTAGTCCAGTGCTCAAACTACTACACCACACTGGCTCCTGAGTCATAGAAATATAGAATGATAGATTTGGAAGCGATGTCAAGGGCCATCAAGTCCTCCTCTACCTTAAAGTAATTACCCTCCAGCTGAACACAGTGGCCAAAAATAAGCCTTATGGAGATGTGCAAGGGAGATTCAGTGAGTATAAAAAGAGTTAAGTCACATTTCTGCATCCATCCACCAATTTTCTCCTGCAAAGCATAACCTTGTGTTTGCATTACCTCAACAAAGCTAAGTTTGGAAAAATATATTTTGCTAAGATCACAGCTAGTTCAGCTGTATAACTACACAAAGCATCATTTATTAGATTGCACATATGCAGGCAGAATTTGTCATTGTTTGTTTTTTAAATTCCTTGCATAATGTCTACTTTTTAAATATAACAACAACAATAATGTCATTGTCATCATCATCCTCTCTTTACAACAATATGTATTCATATCAAGCCTTTTCCTCCAAGCTGTCTCCACTGTCATTATCTTCCTAATTAAGATTTAGGGCCAGAAAGGCCTAGAAATAGAATGTGTTGCATACTAAAGAAAAAGAGATAGAAAATTTTAGGGATGTCATGTTTTTAAAACTAATGGAATTATAGTGACAGGCTAAATAATCTGAATGCACAGTGAAATGTACTGGAAACTGGATCAATTTCTAAATGAAGAGTGCTTGTTAGGGTGCACTGACTATTTCCACATGTGTCAATATAAATTTTAAATATTCCATGTGTTAATTGATAGATCAGTTTAGAACTAATTAATGTCAGTTAAATAGTTAGAATACATTTCACTTCAGAGGGAAATACTGTGGCTAGGTGATGTCTGTGCCCACTTGATCTAGTAACCCTAACTGTTGATGGGAAGCTTCAACACTCACCTTGTTACTTTCTACAATTCTTGGTTTTTAAACTAAATTCTAACTGGATAGGCTTCCAAATAGAGGATGCCTGGTTCTCTGTAGAACAGGTCAATGGCCATTCTAATGAGTGCTCAGAAAATACATATAGTCAGTACAGTATTTATTATTACAGTCCACAGATTCATTGATACAAACAAACAACAAAAATGTACATATCAGATAGGATACAATTTAATATTCTATAAATACAATAAAATTGACATACAGTGGGCCCTCGGTATCCACTGGAGTTTGGTTCCAGGGCCCCCCATGGATACCAAAATCAGTGGATGCTCAAGTCCCATTAAATATAATAGCATACAAATGGTACCCCTTATTTAAAATGGCAACATCAAGGTTTGGGGTTTGGAACGTCTATATATCTTTTTATATATATATATTCAAACTGTGGACAGTTGAATCGGCAGATAAGGAATCCATGGATATAGAGGGCTGACTGTATTCAATAAAAACTTTTTAGGAACTCTGGCCTATTTTGGTATTTCCTGCTCTCTAATCTTAATAATCAAAAACAGGAATTTAGCAACGAATAGGGTGACATTAGAACATCTATCTTCTAATACAGCAATTCTCACTGCTCTAATAGAGGAGAGATCAACTATTTGTGACAGTAGTAAAAAATACAAGATAACATGTGACATAATTTCAATATGTGACAAAGGTTCATAGTTTGCCTACAAGGGCAGAATGTCAAAGAGAGGGGTAGCCCAGTGTACCTACCGTAAAGCAATTCTGAATGGAAAGCATTACATCTGGTCTTAATAAATAGTATGCTGTAATTAGGATGCCATGGCTTTATGGTTAAGACACTAATTCTATCAGAAGATCAAAAGATTAGCAAGTCTAGGCCCGAGTGCTGCATGATGAGATGAGCTCTTGTCACTACTTCCAGCTTCTGCTTTTGCAGTTCAAAAGCATGCAAATGCAAGTAGATATATAGGTACCACTTCGGTGGGAAAGTAACAGTGTTTGGTGCAGTCATGCTGGCCACATGACCACCAGAGCAATGCTGACTCTTCGGCTTAGAAATGGAGATGAGCACCACCCCCTACAGTCAGTTATGACTAGACATTCATGTCAAGAGACTATCTTTACCTTTAATTAGGAACAGTCAAATTCTTTATATAGTCTGCCAGAAGAAAAGATCCCACATAACGAATAATCAAAGCACTATATGAACATGGAGAAAGGGAATGAGCCCAAAGATTGCCAAAGGCAATAGTCTTACTCTTTATTTAACTAATTTTAATACCGTATTACTACCCAGGTTAGTGAGCTGAACTGATGAAAGGCCAATTGTGGCCACTTTGGGGGTTAAAATATATATAGTCAACTATAAGTAGGAATATTTATCAAAACCTATGGAGTGGAATGAGTTGGGCATGGATAGGGACCTACAATATCCCATGCACTGGGTACTGAAGAATTTCAATCTCAAAGAAGAGTTTAGCAGCCATTTTGGAATTGCTGTTCCAGAACACAACAGTTTGTAAAATCCAGTCCAGAAATTTGGCAGAATCAAGTTCCAGAATCTCATTTCCTTTGATCACTTTTGTAAAAAGCGCTTTAACAAATATATGTTTTTGTTTTTTTTTCTGTTGCAGAATCTTCACTGAGCAAGATGCCGGGCCAAGCATGAACAAAGAATCAGTCTGACATAGATTTGACAGTGGTTAATGCACACATAAATGAGACAATGAAAACACTTGGACTTTCTTTCAGCAGTGTTTGTAGCATTGCTTCAACAATATTGTGTGATGATCTTCTTCATCCTTGGCTTACCTTCAGCAGACATATTGTTGTGCAAGGCATCATTTACTTTCTTGAAACATTGGCTGGAGTGTATTGAAGAGACTGTCTTCCTTTGCAAATTTCCAAAAGCAATAGTAGAGAAGAGTCTTTCACCACTGTAAATACCTAAATGTGTATATCAAAGTCTTTCTTGGAGAGACTGTATTGGTGACACTGATAGTTAGCTCTTTCTTCAGACCTTCATTCTGCACTCTTCCTGAAAGAGAGACAAACCTGCCATCGTGAATCTAATTTATATCTCCCCACTAGAGTATCAAATAGCTGTGCTGCAAAACACACCTAAACACTGAAAGCCAAGCTGGAGACCATCCTGTGAATTCTCTTTGGGTGGATATGCAACCTACCTTTTAAACTTATATTTATTTTGGATATTGTCTTATGTTAAATTTTATAGGGATAGCCTGTTCAGTCTGTTCCAGTAGAACTAAAATAATGTCTTGTGGTATCTAACAGATTTATTTGAGAATGATTGTGCATGGATTATAAATAATAAATGATAACAGTAAAATAAATCGATTATCTTAAAAGCTCACAGGACTTATTCATATTCATATTCATATGGTTAAAATAATTTCTAGATGATTTATCAAGCAAACATAGGGTAGTTTCTGTGATCATGTGACAACTTCACAATTTACGTATGTGGAAGGCATTCTTATTGAGATCAAGAATATTGAATTCCATAGCATTGAGCCATAGCAGTTCAAGTGGTGTCAAACCAGATTGTTTCTGCAGTGCAGATGCAAATGCAGCCCTAATAAAATTTCTGCCCAAAATCCAATGGTTGGGTCCAACTAGATTAGACCAACTGAATCAATGGGAATATTGTAACACTCTAGCACCCATATAAATTCCTTTGGTTCAGTGAGTTTCTTCTAGTTGGAACTAACTAATTATCCATATTTCATGTTATGCTACTCCAATGTAGACATCTTTAGAAATGCTCTCCTTCATAATAAGATGTATTTTCATTTTATCCTTGTTATGTATTAATAATATGCCATAAATATATTAGCAATGAAATTTAGAAACATATCAAAGCTTTGCTTCTCTTTACTGATTCTTGTTAATACAAAATCAAAACCTGAATCCACCTTCATCCAATTTGTGGTGTTGTGCCTGAAATGACAGATCAATAATACTCAGCAAAGCTCAAATCGATGGCAGAAAACCTTAATGTGCAGGAACCATTATGTGGAAAAAGTCTATTCTGTGTTGTCAAGTCATATAGGATTATAAAAGGCAGACATCAATAAATTGAACTCTACTCAGAAATGGACCTGCAATGTACTTGTTGAGAACAGACAACACATGTATTTTTGGACCACTGAAAGTTTCCAGTCTTCAAAGACTGTCTATATACAAAGCATTATAACAAGTGGACAACGGTCAGGTTAGGAGTGTCAAGGAAAAAGCAACATGGGTTATACAGTCAAAGAAATAAAACATGTATGTGAGAGTCAGAGTGACTCAGCAGAAGCCAATTGGGAACCACACAGGTGTAAATGGTAATACAATTAACAAGTCCTGAATGCCAAGGACAAAAATGTAAAGTGGATGATTGGACACACCTGACAATTGTTAAGTGGTCAAGGCTGAGATGATGAAATCATTAATTGTAGGATGAACCAAAAGAACCAGTGAGAATGGTGTACACGCCTACTGGGTGGAAACAGACAACAGTGGGTGGTATCTTGCATTGACTATAAGAATGACTAAGAATCCCAATGTATTTTGTGGGTAGTAGAGTGGAGAGTGAGGAGTTGAGTATTGTTGTGTTGGATAGTTTTGGAGCTGTATATAGTAGAATAAAGTAGATCTTTTATATAAGACTACTGAGTTGTCTGGTGTCTTGGGTGAAGCTACAAGAACCAGCTGGATCCTGAAGAAGGGAGAAGACTTCTGTGGAAGCAAGAGTGAGAAGGCTTGGAGAATTTGTCGGGGTCTTCAGCCTGTTCTCTGTAACTCTGCTAAGCTATAACCACTGGCCAAAACTGGTCAGCGCGGTGCACAACCAGGTGGTGAGTTCGAGCCAGAGGTGAAGAGCTACAACTCCCATCATCCCTGACAAGGAGGCCATACCCTCTGCTGCCTTCCCAAACTGAAAAACAGACCATTCCCCAAAAAAGTATTTCACCCAAATCACTTCTGAATGCTTCCCTTGGAAACTTGGAAGGCTGTTTCACTGGGTGCCTAGCCTGGGCTATTTTAGGCCAAAATGGGATTTTCTCCATCAAGAAGTGATTAGAAGAATAATTGCTGGGTCACTTCCCATTAATAAAAAAGGCCTCCCCAGCCTAAAACTGCTTGAGCAAAACATGATAAATTGCCCCACAACAAACAAACAAATAAATAAAATAATCAGAGTTGCTGGAAGGTCATGGGGAGTAACAAAACAAAGCAAAACTAAGAGTTTTCCACAACACTGATTACTATAGCCATGCTAACTTTTTCTCTACATATGTAGAAAATGACTGCATTTATAAGAATAATAAAAAGGAAAAATAATTACAACAACAACAAATGCTGATCCTTTCCTATGACTATATCTCATTTAAACAATGTATGCATATTGTATTCCTAAGCATGCATACTAGAATAAATTATACTGAATTTAACACTTTTTTGTGTACTATTATTATTATTATTATTATTACTACTACTACTACTACTTATATCTTCTCTTTCTCCCAATATAGGGACTCAAGGTAGCAAACAGCAAACTTAAAACAATACAAAAGCATTAAAATGTATAAATCTAAAATCTAAAAAACAATTAACAATTTAAAAAGTGACAATAGTTACGCATTAAAATGTAACATGTTAAAAATTCTTTAATTACAGTGCTTAAAGTCACAGGAATCCTGTGAAAGTGGGGGGGGGGACCTCAAACAAAAAACTACTCTTTTTTAACCTTAGGGAACACCTATCTAGGAATTTTTGGGTCCACCATCTTAACTCTATGGCCAACATCTGGCAGAAGTTGACCACAGAATTGCACTGAAGGACCCATGAATGCCTAGAGAAGTGTTTCCTCTAGAAATCTCTAGTTGTTTCAGTGTGAGTCTATGGGCAACTTCTGGCAGAGTCACATTGGAGGACCTAGATATTCTTAGAGAGAACATATTAATCAAATCCATGAATAATCAAATCCACAAAAATCAAAGCTGCAAATGTGGAGAGCAGAGTGTAATTAGGAAGAGGCTGAGTACTTTTTTTTCTTTCTCTTGGGACTTTATCACCCAAGGCTAGAAAAGTGGCACTTTAACAGGATAAAAGTGTTTTTGGCCAGTACATATCACAAAATGTCATGTCCATCTTGCTGTTGCCTTGCATTCTATTCATTACTGTTGTGCACCTTTTCATTAATGGACAAAACCCATCAGTGGGCTCTCAGTCTCACTGTCTTCATGTGATGAGGTCCCTTCTGCTGCAGTTCCACTTCTTAGGCAGTCACATGGGAATGAATGGGCTTGATTTTGCTTTTCTTCCCTTCTCCCCCAAAGCAGTTCCCAAGCAGCCTCAGAAGAGGAAAGGAGTAGTGGTCACAGCTGCCAACAGTTTCTTAAAGCTGGCTGCTGTGTGCACAACCACACAGCAGCCAAGTTGAGGAGGCAGTTGGTTTGGTGATCATCATTTGTCCCCCACTTCCTCCCAAAGTATGTGGCTGCTATATGAATGTGGATAGCAGTTCAGGCTTCAGGACTGCAGCTGCCAACAGCCTTCTGGAGGGGTCTGCTGTGTGCACATTCACACAGCTGGCTTTGGGAGGTGCTTGGCTCAGTAGTGATTGCTTATGTCACTCCAATTCCTCCTGAAAGGCAGCATTTGGCAGTAGAGAAAACAGATGAATCACCAAAGCAGTGCCAAAGTGCTATTGAGGAAAGTGTGATAAGATTAGGGTTGCCATAACCCGGCTGCAACAGGGATTTTCCCGGTTTTGGCGGCACCGAGCCCCTCCCATCCCGGGTGCCGCCAAAAACCGGGACAACCCTGGTTGCAGCCAGGTTGGCTGCGGCCTGCAGGGCCTCGCTGCCCTCCTCCTCCTCCACCGTGCATGGCTGCGCGGAGGAGGCAGAGGGAGAGGAGGGCAGTGAGGCCTGGGGCAGAGGAGGCGAGGTGGAGGCAGCGCCTCCTGCGCGCAGCCGCGCCACCCTCCCCACCTCCTCGCGGCCTCCTCCCTCCTTCCCGGCCTCTGATGAGGCCTCGGCCCCCTTAGAGGCCAGGAAGGAGGAGGAGGCCGCCTGCACACGGCCCCGCGGGCTCCTTCTCGGCCTCCTCAGAGGCCGGGAAGGAGGAGGAGGCCGTTTGTGGGCGGGCCCGCAGGCTCCTTTCCGGCCTCTGAGGAGGCCTCGGCCCCCTCAGAGGCCAGGAAGGAGGAGGAGGCCTCCCACCCACGCCCCCGCGGGCTCCTCCTTGACCTCCTCAGAGGCTGGGAAGGAGGAGGAGGCCGTTTGCAGGCAGCCCCGCAGGCTCCTTCCCGGCCTCTGAAGAGGCCTCAGCCCCCTTAGAGGCCAGGAAGGAGGGATGAGGCTGCCCACGATCGCGGTGATCGCAGGTGGCCCCACTGGCTCTTTCCCGGCCTCTAAGGAGGCCTTGGCCCCCTCAGAGGCCAGGAAGGAGCGCGGGGGGGGGGGTGTCCTGCATTTTTTCTTTAAAAAAATGTCCTACATTTGTCCCGGTTTGGACGTCCTGACTTATGGCAACCCTAGATAAGAAATAATACCAAACCAATATGCTTCTATTCTTAAACTAGCACCATTGTGGCAGGACAGCTGGCTGGTGTGATAAAGGCCTTGGATGTGGTCCTTTTGTCACTCTAGCAGTTTAAATGATGAAACCTCTGCAAGATAGCTTATTCTTTTAAGTAAAAGCAAGGACTTGCAAGTTTCAACTTATGTAGCTGTTAAGTGTTCATGTCTTCCAAGAGAACTTATTAGTTATTGCTTTATTTTGGTGGCTAGTGGTTCCAATGTCAGTGGGACTGTAAATCCATCCCTGTTTTAGTCTGATATCGCCTTTAAAGTACTAACTCATGGCCAGAAAGGATTCACCATCCTCCTAAAATTGGAGACACTAAGATCCACTGTGGTCAGGATAATTTCAGACACTTAAAATTTACCACTACATCGCTAGAGGCCTTATTTCAGCTCCATTGTGCCTTTATCCCAATAACTGGGGAGAAATCCTTCCTCCATTTCCATTGCCAGTGCTCTATCTTCTGAGGGAGAAAAGACTAGCCAGGCACAGACCATATCTCCTTGAAAAAAACGTTGTGGAAACTTTTTTGGCTCGTAGTTAGTGGTATGCAACACGGTGTGCCCCTAAAATCTGCTAATCTAGGAGGGAAATGTCAGCAATTGATGTGTTCTGCTGCAAACAAACTGAGTATCTTGAAAATCACTTCATTAATTAAATGGTTCTGCTTAGCTGCTTCACTGCTCAACCCTTACAAATATTTGTTGTTGTTGTTGTTGTTGTTGTTCCTAGTGTGGAAGTTGCAACTTTAATTTCAGGTACAAATTAAACTTTCAGTTATGTTTTCCTCAATTGTTTCTTCAACCCACCCATACCTTTTGGCTTCTCGCCAACTGTTACAGTTCACTAGTATGATAATTATTACTCTGAGGATTTCATTTGTTTCAGTTGCTTGGTGATGGGATGAAGTATATTCGTGCATTTGCCGGATCTGCAGTTTTGTGAATGTACTGGGGTGCTTCTGTGAACTTACAGCTGTCATCCAGAATTGCTCCTTGGAGCTCACTGGTGCCTGTTTAGAGCTTGGCATCTGAAAGAGGGGTTAAATCAGGAGACTGGCAAAGTCAAAAATAGAATGGAAAGCAGCTGTGCATTTGGCAGAGCATTGAGTTTGGGATGTGTTTGGGATGTAAATCAGGAGATTGTTTATTCATTCCTCTTTTTCTAACTTTTTCTCTCAGAAAGAAAGAGACAAACTGGAGGGAGAGAAGGAGGGAGAGAGATAGAGAGGGAAACAAATACAATTAATCATAATTAATACAAAAAGTTCTACCTCTGTCACAGACATTTACAACATAGTCTGTTGCAGATACTGGGGAAAATGCTCATTAGGACAAAGAATGTGGCGGAATGGGGAAAGACAAAGGATGAAAAATTAAATTAAAAATACAGCAGAGAGGAGAGATGAAAGGGGAAACTGGAGACTTTTTTCAGATCTCCTACTTTCCTACTTTGGCTTACTGTTAAAAGTTTATAATATGATGCATACCAAAGGAAAAGTGCTCTAAGAGTTTCTCCCCTTCCATCAATGATAATGGAAGGGGGTGTCATCCCCTGTGATTGGTCATCTGATTAATTTTTGACTGTCAAAGATAATATTTTCCCTATACAGTGCCTAATTAGCTTTTCATGATTTGGTTCTATGAGACAAGGCATGGTGATGGGGCCATTGGCTTAGATGACTCTAAAAGAGTTGATGAATTGATGGAGCATGCTCTATAAATGACTATTAGTCTTGAGGGCTATTGGCCCGTTACAGACCGCCCAAAAGGAGCGGTCTTGGGCCGCTGCCGGTTGCAGCGCGGAGGAGCTGCAGCAGCCAAACCGCACGACTCCTCTGCGCTGCAAAAAAGGAGTGCAGAAATCGCACTCCTTCTGGCAACCCGGAAGAGCCGCCGCAAGTGCCAAAGCGCACACTGGCGACGGCTCTTCCGGGTTTAGACGTCCGGAACTGTGCGTCCGTTACGTCAAGATGGCCGCACCCATCTGTATAGGGCGCCACCATCTTGCCGTACGGAATACGCGCGAGGGGCAAGGCGCGTCCAGAAGCGCCGCCCCTTGCGCGTATTCCTGGCGCAACGACAGCGCCGCTTAGGCCCGTCTGTAAGGCGCCATTGCCACCAACTTTGAAGCCCCTGGTGAACATGAATGGAAGGGTGCTGCTACACAAGTGTTTTGCTTGTGTGAGCTTCTCATGGGCAACTAAGCCCTGTGGGGGGAGAATGCTGAAATGGATGGGCCTTTAGTCCAGCAGAGCTTTTCTTATACCTTGGTGTGGTTCTTAATGTTTTACTTTCTTTCTTTTCTTCCTTACACTGACACCTTGGTGAAATCACCTTTTTTACTATTATTTCTATAATCATGGACTCAACTAAGAGGCTGTACAGACCACCGATAAATGCCATCGTCGGGGTGCAGTGGCGGTGTGGCGACCACACACTGAATGCCCCGACTCTGCCCCCTTACCGGTGTGATGCCACACGCCCCACCACACACCCCATCGCACAGTGGGAGGCATCACAGCATGTAGTCCAATACTCAATCCTAACTGGCTTTTAATAGCATTTTTAGAAGTGATAATTCAAAAATTCACTTTTGCAGGTTGTAAACTTTGCTCTCTGAGAGGCTGAATAATTTCCTGCTGTTTTGCTGACATTTTTAAAATAAGAAAAATGGAAACAAGCCAAAGTGGGCAAATATTTCCCCACACTTTTCTTTTTACATAAGCGCTTATTTTGGGCTATGTACCTTTTTCTATCACCTCCATGATACTGCAGCTCATGCAGATCTGAGAGAGTGGAAAACTTAGGTTGGTGCCAAGGTCCTCATCAACTACTTGATAACAAGATGAGATTGTATAATAACTCTCAAAGAATCAAAGTCATGAGAAGCAGAAAAGGCATTTCAGGTCACTTCAACTGTCCCACTGCCTTTTCAGAACTAGAGAGTGATTTTTTTTAGTGCAACACACTAATTTTTTTTTAAAAGTCCAAGCATTAATGCATCTTCCAGATCCATGACAAAAACGATGGCTATCAAAGAGCATTTTTGTCAACAATGGCAGCAGAGTAACAACTTTTCCATTGGACACAACAGATGAATGCTATATTTATTCCCTGTCTCCCCTCTGTTTCTTTTAATTTCTTGGTCTGGATTTTGATCTGGATTTAATGGGTATCTTTTCGTACAGCTTCCTTTTGCCCATCTACCCATCCCTTCCACATTGTTGTATGTCTTCACGTCATTCCTGACCTATGGCAACACTAAGGGAAGCCTATCACAAGGTTTTCTTGGCAGAATTTTCTCAGAGTGGATTTGCCCTTGCCGTCCTCTGATGCTGAGAGAATGTGACTTGCCCAAGGTCACCCAGTAGCTTTCCATGGTCAGGTGGGGATTCAGACCTTGACCTGGTCTCCCAGTGTCCCTAGTCCAACACTCAAATCATTACACCATGTTGGCGCTCACCTCTTCCAAAGACATCCAGAAAGCCAAACCATAAATTCCAGAATCTGTACTAGGGTAAATGGTGCTAGGAGTTTTGGCTGCCCTCATCACTGTAGATGGGTCTATCCATGAATGGTCAGGGATTTATTAAAATAATTTTTAGTTATGATAGTGACAGTGAGGATCTTTGTCTCTCTCACTTGAATTCACCAGATGGCATCCCACAGTCTATCAGAATGAACAAAGAGCCGGTGAAAAGCTAAACAATTTTTGACTAGAGAGTTGGGAAGGGTTGAAAATATAATGTAATTATATTTGAGGGACTAAGAGCCTGGGCAACCTTGAAACCAGAGAAGCCCACTGTTGTTTTTCCCCACTGTGTACATGAAATAGATTTTAGAAAGGCTAGACTACTTTTAGAAAGGCTAGTGCACTATTACTTCCCCTTCCCTTCAAAAGCCAAAACATAACAAAGCCTCTGTGGCTTGCTCCCTCCACATCTCACTATTTAGAAAAAAAATAGGATATGTTTGACCAGTTTCCAAAGTGTAATATTGTTTTCTTAGATATACTTATAAATTATTATATCTGGGTTTGAAACTGGTGGCTCAGTAATATGTACTTCAGAAGATGTAGGACAGGAGAGGAAAAGATGGATTGTGGGAATAAAGAGAGATGATACTGAGGTCCAAAGGCTTCCTGTCTACATTTTGGTTCAGATGTTTTAGCATGCTCTTGGAACTGTGATGACTGTTTCACACATGAAATGGATCATTCAGTTGTGCTATTCTTGAATAATGACGTGAGAATACAATATGAATATCTTTTCCAAAAGTGCTGCCAAATTTCTTTACATCAGGTCACTGGCAGGACTGTATAAAAATTATTTAAATTTTGCTCTAAAGTACCCATAAAATTAAGCATTTTACTTGTAGCAGAGGCCATCTTTGCAATTGCTTTATTTCTACCATACATTTCAATGCAATGTGTTTATGTTTCACTGAGCTGTTTAATGAGCCAGGATGAAGAAAATAGCAGCAATCTCCAAAGGAAAACAGGCCATATTAACAAAGCATGAAGGTGCCATTTCTGCACAAATTCTAACTGGAAATAAAAAGAGCAGCTTAAAACAACCATGAAGTAGAGAGCTTTGTTTGATGAACAATAATAATAATAAGCTTTATTTTGTATATCGCTTTTCCGTGGACGATCAAAGCCATGGATAGGCAACCTGCGGCCCGTGGGCCGGATGCGGCCCAGCGAGGCCTTGGGACCGGCCCCAGCCCGGTCCTGCCGCCGAGGCCTTTGGCGTCTCATACGAGGGGCATGGTGGGGCAATTGTCTATAGAAGCCTCAGAAACATGCATTTATCTTAACATTTTTTTAAAAATCAGCAATTTTTTTCTCATGTCCTCCATTTTTATAAAAAAGTGCCCTCCATTTGAAAATTTTGTCCTACATTTGTCCCAGTTTATTTATTTATTTAATTTTTTAAAAATTATTTATTTTTTGGCTTCGGCCCCCCAGTTGTCTGAGGGACAGTAACCCGGCCCCTGGCTCAAAAGGGTTGCCTACCCCTGATCAAAGCGGTTTCCAATATCAGATTAACAATACATAACACATCATGACTCTGCTTCTCTCCCCTCAAGATGGTGGTCGGGAGGAGGGCTCTTCTTCTTGCAAGAGGTCCAAACTGAGCCAGTAGTCAAGTAGTTAGCTTATTTTTTATTACATTTCTGTACTGTCCAATAAAAAAATCAATAATATGCTAACTACACACACACACACACACACACACACACACAACAACTCAAGAACTTGAGCAACAGGTAGAACAGCAAACAAGAACTTTTCCTCTGTCAGTTTCCACCCTCAATATATTGGCCATCACTGTATCCAGGATCTTGTCCATGACTTGCATGGACACATCTGAATCAGATGTAGCAGAGAAAAAGAAGAATGTCATTGTCATACTGATGATACTTTGCTCTATATTTTCTAATGTGACTCCATATACTTCATATAAATATTAAACAGCACTGTGAACAAGATGGTATCCTGCAGCATAGTAAATTGGTAAGTGCCTTGGATGTGTATGGATGTGACTGGGAGAATCAGAAGATGTTTCAGAGTTGCAGCTCAACACATCTGAAAGATACCAGGTTATGGAAAGCTCTTCTTGAAATCATTATGAAAAGACAAGTTATTTGAAATCTTCCCTTTACGACATATCTTTGACTTGTATCTGTGAATAATTTGCAACCTTGAAAGAGGATCTGTTTCTACTGAATCCTACAGCCTTTCAGCCTGTTGGCAGTTACCTGTTTGCCAAAAAAATGACTTTTCGATATGCAGGATGTTTACTTGGGATGCATAAGAGCCAAGTCATTCTGCCAATTCAGTTTTAGGGTTTTTCTTTTCAAGCCTTTTTTTAAAAAGTATGTTTCACCTGCAAGTTCATGACAAAAAACAGGTGAACAATAAAGTCTTGGCTCAGGACCTGTCCAACACAGAACTATCTTGCTTCAGCAGTGGGATTTTGCTGTCAACTAGAAACAGCTGTCTTTTACTGTAGAAGCCAATTGGACAAAAAAAGGGAGAAAGTTTGGGTTTCCATCTTTAGTGGTGCACTAGATAAATGTTCCAATTACAGTGTGCCTGTGTCATACACGGGTGCGCCATGCATGGCTTCCAGCATATGCTAGAAGCCACGCTGGAAAGACTTCTCCCATGGTGCTCCAGGTGCATGCTGCGAGAATGAGCCCCATTGTTTCTAATGGGGCTTGAGTTTACGTGGTTTTTTCCATAACGCAGCGGGATCTGAAATGGATCCCCCGCGTAAGGGAAGGGCCAACTGTAATTCTTTAACTGGCATTACAAATTCATCTTGTTTCTGAACTCACAATTACAAAAACCTAGAAATGCTGCCCTTTACATATCATGTTTTATTACCCCAGTCAATGGTTACGAACCATTGTTGCCACGAACGTTCTAAGAGGAGAAAAAACCAACATAACTGTTGAGGATAGGTTATAAATCAGGAATGGGAAATGTTGGACATCAAATCCCATCAGCTCTAAATAGCCTATCAAAGGTGTGGGATGGTGGGGGTTGCTATCCAGAAACATCTGGCAGGTCACACATACTTCCTACTTTCATAAATAGTGCTCCTATGGCCATATAAAACACAACAGACCACATGATAAAACTTTTTGAAATATGTTCAGGCTGTCATAACTCTGGATGTTTGCCCAGAGTGAGATATTCACACAAAAATATTTTTCAGACAAAAAAAATGAGGGTGACACACACTTCAAATTAGAAAAAGACAGAGTTTAACCTCACAAGATGCATATAAGTTGTTTCTGCACTTCTTAAAAGGACTCTTAAAACTTTCCTTTTCCACCAGGCTTTCCCCCCATGAGTTTGAGTCTGTTGTGGTTTATTGTATTGTCATTTTGGCTATTGGGGTTTGTATGTTGGGAGGGGGTTGGAGGGTTGTTGCTGTTTTTATATTGTTCTTGCTGTTTTTATATTGTTTTTAACGTGGATGTACACCGCTATGATCTAAAAAAGGAATAGCGGTATATAAATAAAAATTATTATTATTATTATTATTATTATTAACTAGAGAAAATTAACAAGTTCAAGGAAAACGATGCTTTAGCTATACATTCAGGTGAGACTCATAACAAAAAGTTGAAATATATTTTCACTTCCCAATAGTAATAACCCTGTGTAAAATTCATCCAACCTGTCACATGTTCTTGTAGTGGGCCATTCCATCTCACACTTCCATTTTGTTTTTGTTTTTAAACAGACATTCAGCATGCTATGGCTGCTAAGCATGTTCAGTCTTTGCTAATTTTTTGTTCTTTGGCATACATGTAGATCTTTGACTTTTAGCTTTAGATTCTTTTGAAAGATGTTTTGTCCTTGTGCAAACTCCTCAAGGAACCAACCACATCCCAGTCAAACCTAGGTCCCTGGTTCTTGTTGATGTACATCTTCCAAAATCCCTAACCATTGGCTATGCTGGTTGGGACTTCTGAGAGTTAAATATATGGGGATCGAAGTCTGAAAACTACAGATCTGGGTAGGAGTGGGGTGGAGGTGGGGAAGAAAAAGAATCCTCTTATTGATATAAGTGGTTTTCCAGAGCTCTTTGCAACTCCTGTTCAGTGGTCTAAGAGACCATTTCCATTATTAATCATTTTGCTTAGCAGATTCCAGATGGCTCAATATTAATCATGATATTAATCATGAGTTTTAAATCATAAAAGCAATTTTTCCAAAGTAATGTGTCCAAGTTAAAGAGAAAAATGGCAGATTGTTAACCATGAAGGTGCGCGATACACTGAAAGATTGTAGTCAATGCATGCACTCAAAAGGCTGGTACACAGCTAGCATCCACCTCTGTATTTCAGTGATGCACAAGCAAAATTGAACACCCTGCTCCCTTCAAAGTGTTTGGTCTACTGATAGGAAGAAAATTCTCCTCCAGATTTATTGGCTAGATAAACTGTGTTGGCACTCAGCTTTAACCAAGACAGAAGCATAGGCTAAAACATAACAAATGGTCTTGCTGATTCCTGCCAATCACAACAGGACTTTTCCAAGATTCTTCAGTCTAGACAACTCCTTTTGTGTACTCATTTATTCTAGGTAGCCTTGTCACTTTCAAATTCAGCCAAGAGAAAACACCTGATTCATACCTTGTTCTAATTCTTGGGATGGCAGGATAGACCAATCCACCGATTATGGGTGTTACCCCACACATTGTTCACAAGGCAGGAGTCCAAAGTTCTATTCTGTTAGTTTTTTCTCCATTGGATTCAACTTCCCTTCTCTTAAGTTTTTATTTACCTGCCCTACACAACCACCGCAGGCAATCCTCCTTCGATCGATCAGGTTAACAGACAGGATCTTCCTACTCAAGCTTGCAGTCTGCAAAAATGTTTGCACAATTAAATGTCCTCTTTATTGAAATTGCTGGCTGCTTTCTGTTTCAAAACTGCGCCACATTACCACTTTCTCCAGTGTGAAGGGGTCTGGTGAAAAGAGGTGACCAAAATTTGTTTTAGAACTATTTGTCATTTAAATAAGTGACCAGATAAAGGGTGGTACACACCTTGGCATTCTTAAAAGATTGCAAATGTGAAATCTTAACTTTTCAAAAGGAATTAATGCAGCATCAGTGAATTTGCCTCCTTCCTAGATAGGATGATAGCCAACAGCTATCATCCTTTCTATCCATTACACTAATACTCCTCTTCTCAGGTACATTGGTTGAAAGAATAAAGTGTGGTAGGTCCAGCATGGCATAGCTGTTTGACTGTTGAATCAGGATTCTGGGAGATCATGGTTCAAAACCCCCTTATCTATGGAAAATGACCACGGGCAAGTTATACCCTCTCAGCCGCCAAGGAAGACAAAGGCAAATCCTCCTTTGAATAAATCTTCTAACGCAAATGCTGTGATAGATTCATCTTAAGATCAAGAATGACTTAAAGGCACACAATAACAACAGTGAAGAATCAGCCTAACTTCTGCAAAAAACAAATAAATGAATAAACCACCCCCTATTTTACGACTTCTCTATAAACATTTTAGTTTTTTTAGTTTGAATAAGTATTAATAAGGCTAATATAACATTATACACTGGATTTTTCTTCTGCTTTTTATACCCTTTTTACACCTACAAGGGATTTGAGGGAGATAACTCAACAGTCATTGAATAAGAGGCTGTCTTATAAATTACAGATTAAACTACTGGTTGCAATAGTAGGGGTAAATGGGCAGGACTATTTCAGTGATCATTGCTGGAAATGGTATTATCTGAAGAAGTGGTGAGTTGAAAGTTAGTGAAATGCAAAGCAAAATAGAAAAAGGTCCATAACTGTATAGGAATGAGCCATAATATGAAGCATACTAAGACTGAAAATATCCCAACTTCACTTATGATATATGTTCTGGTAATTAATAAAATGAAATGTGGCATGGTAATGAAAAATACAAGTTCATGTTGGGCTTATTAGGAAACAGTTTTTTTAAAATAGCCAGTATCTCCAATGGCTTCATATAAATCTGTTATATGATACAGCCACAGTCTAAAACCTATTGTAAACAGGTTTAGATTTCTGTCATTTACAACAAAAGGATTACAGAGTTGGGAAAGATGCTGAAAAATAGCAACCAACATGGTGAATGGGGACAAGCAGGACTTTCCCTCCACAATTTGTCTTGGTTCCTGAATCCGAGGTATGCTGTATAACTTTATGATGGAGCTATCTGATAGCCTTTTGCCTGAAGAGCGGGGTATGTATGTATAAATAAATAAATAAATATTCTGCTGACTCAGTACACATGAACTGCACAATGGGGCACTGCAAAGATGTCATATTGAGCAACGGAGACTCCCATTGCACACTGCACATCCGGACGGCTTTCCTCTCACCGCCTAAAAATAGAAATGTTGTATAATGGCACAACTTAGCTTGGCATGGTCACCAGTTGGTTAGCAGTGACACACACACCCCCCCCCCCCCCCGGATGCCAACCTACATGACTAAAACAGCTTGTCACAAGTAATCATGGTAGCCACAAATGTAAAAGGAAGCCAGGTGAGTACTATTAGTTAGAACTGTATGGTCAGCATAGTTTTTCTTAGCAAAGATACAACTGTATGATCGATGTTCACATTGTAAACATAATAGCACCCTCCCTTGAACAGGCTAAACTTCTAAAATTCTTTGGGAACATTCAACCCAACTTTTACTAAAAGACACTTCTTTGTTAAGACACTTTATACAATGTTCCAATACAATATAAATGCATTTAGATAGTTTATTTAAAATATATTTCTTTTATAAACATACAACATAAAAAATCTCATTAGTGTATAGTGCATTATGCATTAATTCTGCTTTATGTGTATGGTGCAGTCAAAGGTTTTTAGAGCTCTTAGCATGATACAAAATTTTCAAATAAGTTAAATAGTTTATGTTTAGGCTTTTGGCTGCCGAGATTGATATTCAGCAGGTGAAGGCTACCATTTTACAGTACATTTCAGCTCTGTACAATGTATCGTGGAATATCTCCAGGGGGTGGGATAAATGAAACTCCTGATCAGATATTGAGTGTTGTTAAAGATTTCAGCTTAAGGACATTAAACCCTTGTTTAGGCAAATTTCCAGGCCCTTGATTAGCAGGAAGTTGTCCCCTTCTTAGAAGAGAATTTCTAAACTTTGGATCTTGGGCACTCCACTGTAGTGAGATTACAAAATATATAGCATGAAATTATCATGCACTAAGATCCTGTCAAACTTGTTTGTCCCACAGCACCCAAACAGATGCTTTAATGTGACAACACTTTCAGCAGTCATCACATTACCAATCAAATTGTAAATTATCTAAGGAGCCTGCATCTCAACAGATTTAATAATTTTCATTATAGAAGGTATCTTTTTGATTAATCAGAACAAGACTCCTGCTACTCCATGATTCAGAGTCAAAGAACAAGACAATAAAATTGAAACTGAGTGTAAGATATAGCAAAAATGTCACTGTAGTTCCTATTTCCATCCAGCAGCATCCATTTTCCAGTCTCTGAAATGCTTTTCCATTTCATTCCTGGCTTTCCAATTACCCACATTTACAGTAGGGATAATCTTTTGTGGTTTCAACCATTGGACAAATCGTTTCATTTCAAGGAAGCTGCTGTGCTCACTGTAAGGAATCCCTGGAAATGAAACAACAATTTACAAGAAATTTAGTTAATGTATTTAGTTGAAAGCTAGCACAATATGCTCTTTAAGAGGGCATGGAAGAAATATTTTAATCAAATAGTGAGTTGATCTTCAGTTTGACCTAACAGTGGAGGAGAAAATTATCTAGCATTCATCTTTCCTGTTACTTATGAGTTAATCTTGATGAAATTAAACTTGATAAGAAACCGAGTCAAAGGAGGTCTTTTTCTGATGTGATTAGCTTGGAAAAGAAAGCCTTGTCAACCATACATCTTCCATTAAACCTGCAAACCTGCAACGGAGAGGTCTTTGAGGAATACTGTGCTTCAAAGAATACATAATGCAAACAACTGCATACTGCTTTTCCAGAACTCAACTTGTTCTTTGTCTCAGATAAGATGGTGTGGGATACTCACCAACAGAATGAGCCAGTAAATCCCCCACTCATATTTTGCGTAAAGTTGTATGAACTCAAGGCAGAGGTATTGTCCTTCGTTCGTCAACCAATGTATAATATAAGACTAATACTATTTTACAGATAGACAGACAGGATTCTTAGGATTACTAGATGATACATGTGAAATACTTCAACACTGTAAGTGCTAAGTACTATCACAAATATTACAGTTGGCCCTCCTTATCCACAGATTTTTTTTATACACGGATTCAAGTATCCAGGGCTTGAAAATATATAAAAAAGTATAAATTTCAGGTATCAAACTTTGATTTTTCCATTTTATATAAGGGACACCATTTTGCTATGCCACTGTATTTAATGGGACTTGAGCATACACAGATTTTGTTATTTGGTTCCTGGAACCAAACCCCAGTAGATAATAAGGGTCCACTTTACTATAACATCATTTGAAAGTGTTATGATTTCAGTAAAGTAAAGCTCTTAGCCACAACCTAACACAGGGTTTCAGGTTGCTCTTAAAACTGCAGCCCTAGGCATATTTCCTCAGAAATTGGACACAGTCCCAGGAAAATGGCCATAGAATTGCAACTCTAAGACTCTATATATCAATAGACCAAGCTGTGCTTACATATGTGCTGTATTGTAACCACAACATTTGGGCCCACATCCTATAGTGTATCCTGATTAGAGTAGAGCCACTAAATCTACTGGATTTACCTTTGTCTACATTTACTATTCAACACTTGATTCAATGAGTTTCCTCTGATTGGGAGTAACTAATAGGATTCTAGCAATGTAGTTGAATATTCTTGGATGGTGCATAACTATTCATCAGTGTCTGCAAGATACCACTTTATTTACTAGGACTGTAGAATGCCTATTGTGTATTCTGCAGTGCACAATAAGTAGGTGCACTGTCTATTCACCAATCAGTTGCACATTGCTGGTGTTCAATAGAGGGATGGTGCAGTGCAACCCCTATGTAACTATGTAAATGTAGATTTATACTACAGAAGCACATTAGATCTTAGCTGTTACAACATCTGTTCTTTAATAAATATTTTCTGGTATAAGATCCAGAGCAGTAAAGAGAAGATCTGTACCTCTATAGCTATATGTGCTTTGGCCTAAGTTCAAGCCATCAGTAAGTACCCTTTTCAGGTTTCTGCAAGGGTGATCTGCTTCCTCCCTGCTAATATGGGAAGGAAAGAAATGGGAGGGTCTTGCTTTTTCTGGCCCCGCACACCCACAGCTTGCAACATCACTTTGCAGTGGACATACTCCTGAGAGAATGACAAGCAAAAGGATAGCTAAACCCTTATCTAAAGTTAAAACCTATGAGTTTGGGTTTATTTCACCACACTCATGGCTTTAAAAGAAGTGTAATTGCTCTGCATGTCATGTGGTCATGCCAAGAAATGTAAGAGATCTCATCAATCATTCCAGTAAATTTGAGATGCCTTTATAAATCTTGTTCTGCTTAGTTATATATCTAACCAAACTGTCTTCATTTTAATGGGTTGTCAAATATATTTGAAAATAATTGCAAAATACTAAAGTCAGGCTTGCTAGTATACAGCATTCAGGATAAACAGGAGGAAGCTGGAATCACAAAGATCACCTCACTGTCCACAAGCATGAGTAGAACTTGTCTAAGCACTACTCTAGATCCAATCCATAATGTGAAAGACAGTCAGAAGAGCATGAAACATATTAAAATGTTCGGAAATTATGCTACCATATATGGTGATTTTCCCTCTGGTCTGAGGTTGGATATCACTCAAAGAGCAGCACCGATCTGAGTAAGTCCATCCAGTGGGTTTAAAAGCCAGAATTTGATCAAATTTCTCAGAAAACTTATTCAAATGGCTCTGCAAACTCTGTTGATAGAAAATAACAGCTGTTATGGAGAATATGAAACACATACTCTGCAAAAAACAAACAAAAAACCTCTAAGAGTTTCTCAATAAAAGATAATAAATGACAACAGGGAGCTTTGTAGGTATATTTATAGATTCTTAAACCATTTCAGAGGAAAAATGTGGCTCTGCTGTCAATACACATACAGGTGGCCCACCATATTCACGGATTCTTTATCCACAGATTCAACCATTCAAGGCTTAAAAATATTTTTCAAAAAAATCCAAGAAGCAAGCCTTGATTTTGCCATTTTAGATAAGGGACACAATTTTACTAGGCCACTGTATATAATGGGACTTGAATATCCATGGATTGGTATCTATGGTGTGTGTGTGTATCCTGGAACCAAACCCCAGTGGATACCAAGGGTCCGCTGTACAGTATTAGTGTAGCCAGTACCGTTTTTATTATTTTGCATTATTCTTATAATTTGCATAATGTTTACTGATTGATTAAATTTACACTCTACCTTCCTTATAAGGGCTTCGGGCAGCTAACAAACTGCACCATATCTGAAAGGGAAGGGAAAGTGCTACAATTTCCAGCATACATGATCAAGCATGGTTGTTTGAGCAGTTCCTGTTTCCTGGGGGAAGGAGGACAGCCAGTTCTCTTCACTCTTTAAATCCTCCACATGCCATGAAAATAGCAACAAGTTGCCTTTCAAATTCTTCTTGCTACTGTTCTCCGAATTACAAGGATTCTTCTTACCCAAAGCACAACTTTCTTCAACTTTCTTTTCTCCTCAGTGACATATCAATTGACTATATTGTATTTTATGATGATTTTTTTAAAGCCAATACTGTATTTACTAAATAATTTAAATGAATATAATTCATTTTATAATAAAATAATACATAATGTCACTTTTATTTTCCTAAAATTGAACACTTAAAAACCAACAACACTATTGACCTAATGCTATAATTCTTAACCTTCTGTTAGCATTGAGAGTGATCCACAGCCCTGTCATACTTGATCATCCTTAATATACAGGACCCCTGTGATAAATGGGAGTCCTTCCATTTATCAGAGCCTTCTTCCCAGATAACTAAGGGTTAAATGTTCGGGGAGATACATTTTAATGAGGTGTTACATCACAACTGATGAGATGGCAACTGTCCAATGAGATGGGCAGTTGGAAGGAAGCATGAACTTTTGAGAGGGTTCTGAGAGAGGTTTTTAAGAAAGCCTGGATGCAACATGAGGCTTTTGTTTGTCTGGAATCCGTTTGCCAGTCTGCCTTCCTGCCTATTGGCTGGTGGTGGCAGTGAGGTTTGCTTTAGATAAAGAAATGTGGTCTCAAGGGATCCCATCCAGCTCAGCAGGAGTGGAGGGGGACTCTAGAGAACCTTCACAGCTCCAGATTCAGTCCGTAGAATCTCCCAGTTAGCAATGGGAAAGATTCCCATTAAAAATCATAGAGAGCTGCACCCAGCTAGAATAGTCAGTATGGTACTTGATAGAATGGTGGTTGTATTTGGCATAAGGCCCTTTCTGTGTTCAATTCAATACTCCAACAAGTAAAACTGTTGTGTAAATTTTGAGACAAGCAACTTCTATGACCACAAAAACTGCTTCACACAATAGACTAATCTTTTGGGCCACGGTCACCTCTCCTCCAACAGCAGCTGCAAGCTCAGAAGCAGTGACAAAAATACTGGCAAATGCTGCACAGCACTTACATGTCTGTCTGAGCCAAAAAGATAAGGTACTAACATACTAAAGCACCTAAAAGTCTTATGAATGAGCAAATATTTCTGTTCTTCTAATACATTAAGATGCTAAAAATGAAAATAAAAGAAAGAACAAATAAAGCTTTACAATAGAGCACCAAAAGATACCAGGCCCCAAGCTCCCATCCTGAAACCAAAGTCACAATACAGGAATGATAGTTCCATGTCAATGAAAAGGTAATTGGCATTATGAGGTGTTTGTTTCTGAGTATGTTAAAACAGTGTGCTGTAGCCATCTATGACAATTATTTTGTAAGGGACACCAAAGTATGTTCATTATGGCAAACTCTTCCAAATTAGAATAGAGCAAAATTTGGGGGATTCAGTTTAATGGTGATTTAATGCTATACGAGGTTTCCAGTTTTATATATCAATGTTTTCAAAGCAACAGGAATACAGCAGGATTAAATAACAAGTACATCTGCTTCTCCTTGACTTTATTAAAACTAAGGCCTGTTACAGACTGCCAAAATAAAGCTGCTTCGGGTCTCTTTGGAGGCATGCTATTTAAATGATGCATGGGTCCTAAGAGTCCGGAGGTCGCACCAAAGCCACACTCCATTCCTAAGCACTGGAGTGCAGCTTTGGGGCATCTTCCGGATTCTTAGGACCCATGCATCATTTAAATAGCATACCCAGAGACCCGAAGCAGCTTTATTTTGGCAGTCTGTAACAGGCCTAAAACTGTAAAATGAATGTGTACTTTCCTCATAAGCACTATAACATTCAGTCAACTGGTGCCAGTGAATTTTATTTTTCAACAATTTTGAAGTGGCATTTTATCCAGTTCTGAAATAGTAAGACTGTAATATCAATTCAGTGTGCATCGATAGAAGTCAGCAGTTAATGACTCATAGGACACATTTCTCAATGACTGTCAGTTATGATTGCTAAATGAAGCCTCTACATTCAGAGGAAAGAGCAATTTATCACTTTGTAACTCTTTGTAACCAGATGAACTACATCCAAGGGTATTAAAAGAACGGCAAATGTAATATTGGAGCCATTGGCAAAATCTTTGAGAACTCCTGGGGAACAGGATAAGTGCCAGCAGACTGGAGAAGGGCAAACGTTGTCCCCATCTCAAAAACAATCAAACACTTTTTTGAACTGCAGCTATAATTTTTATGCAGAAGTTCCCCAAGAGCTCCTCCAGGATGAAAAAAGTTGAGAAAGGAGCTATATTTGGCTTCCAATAGCAATCAGCATTGCGTCTGAAAACTTCTTCAAGAGATTTACTGAAGAACAACTTCATTCTTGTAAACTTGTTCTTATTATCATTTTTTAAAAAACATCGGCTTGATGGTATTTTCTACAATGTTCCATGTACAAAGGCCATTGGGCTATATTTATAGAACACCTAGGTATCTGGTGAAGATGCCTGAGACTGTGGTGATGTAGGGTTTCTTAAGAAGTGAAAAGAGATTCCAAGGAAACCTGGACCACATCCCAAACATTCTGGATACCTGACACTTGTCTGGCTTTAAGTCCAATCTTTTGGTTCTTTTTGCCTTGAAGCTATGACAGTCTAGCCATCACAGATTTAGGGTGCTTTTTTGGTGACCATGCACTACTCTCTGCTATCAAGGTGCTGGGGTCTGTATAGCAGCAAAGGGTTAAACATTTTGGCATGTAGCATTTTTGGCTATTTGTGGGGAAAATACTCTAAATATGACAATAAATTATCATATTCTAGAATACTGTCATGAGGGATAGCTAAAGCCCACCAGACATGGCCTGTTCGGTAAGTTATTCATTATATATTCTATATATTATATATTTTACAATAATTTACAGAAATTTGTAGAGGCCATCTTCTGCCTCCAGTATATTTCCATTTGGTCTTGTGGAGTTTTTCTTCTTCTTAAATTTGAAATTATCAGAAAGGAAGAAGAAAGGAAACAAGAACTACAACATCTCAGTAGATAACAGCAGGTAATACAGTATAAGATAGTATGTTAAAGAAAACCATTTTTTAAAGGACTCGTGTCTTTGAACAACTGCCAAGTTGTCGTGTTCCATGAAACTGTATTAAAGAGAAATACTTTACATCCATGAATTATATTGTTGGCTATTAATTTTTAATTATTTCTTGTCCTGGAAAGGTTACTAGCTATCAAAAAAGCACTAATTATGAGGAGAGGAATAAAATGGAACACCTCTGAGCTTTCCTCCTTGCATTCTAAGATCAGTCTGTAAGTACAAGTGACAGTTTTTAAACTCACCTTAAAATTAATTTGCATCATAGGCAGAAGGTGAAGCAAAGTGTTATTCCAGTCCAGGGTGATAAGGGAATCTATTGCTGCTGATTCCAGGCACTGTAGTGTTTTGTATTTCTCTTGAGACATGCTCACCTTTGAGCCTAGAACATCAGCTATAGCTGCAGAATTAATGGAAGGAAATGATGGTACAATGAAAATGGATAAATAAAATAAAAATGCCAACTAGTATGCTGTGAGGCAATTATGTCATAAGCTACTTATGGCATAATTGCCTCACAGCATAACAGTTGACATAGCACTTGACATAACAGACTGAGCGACTGTTTCCTATTCACATTTACCATTGTGGTATCATTTCCATAAACGTAAATGCCCTTGGAGCTCAATTTAAAAACCTGTCAGCCATGCTGAGCAACAAAAGCTCATGAAGCCAACAAGTAGGGTGCTGCAGGATGATCAGCCCCTTCCTGCCAATGAGCAACAATGTGACAAAGAGTTGTGACTGAATCTCGCAGGCCTACTTCAGTTCTTCAAACCACTGCTCACTGGCAGGAAGGAGCTGGTCACTTCATCTTGTAGAGTCTGCACACAACTCCATTGCTTGGGAAAGGTGACTTTCAGAGGTTGGATTAGGATATGACGTGTAGCTATGATATTGTAGCTATGAATCAGATGCAGCCTTTTTGCCACCAATTTAAAAAAATCTGTTTTGCTGAGAACATACCACAGACACTGCTGAGTTTTGTTTTTGTTTTATAATGTTAATGCAAAATTCCTTGTGCCTCCTGCTCATGGCAGGCTCAAAACATCAGCTAATCCAATATTATTTTACCCCTCATCAAAAATAAGAGTGCTGATCTCAGGGCCTTTTTACACTGCACAGTTATAGCATTATTATTTCAGTTTAACTGCCATGGCTATGGAAACTTAGGGTTTGTAGTTTGCTGAGACACTAAAATGATTTCCCACAGAATTCTAAATACCCCTGCTTAAACTGCAAATCCCAGGGTTTCATAGGATGTCACCATAAAATGAAATCACAGTGCTGTAATTGTGTAGTGTGAAAGGGCCCTCAGCAAAACATTCTTCCAGCTCTACCATCACACCCACTACTTAAAGATGTGCAACGGAAACTTAATAAAATCTGCTTTCTTCATATGTGTGACTTAAGAATTGACTTTTAGGGTTTCTATAGAAAAAAAATTACTATAGTGATAAAATATTCCTACCATGGGTATACTTTTTTGTCACAATCAATATAATATATTGGGACAAAAATATCCTATGCTTTTCCCCAGCAAACCATGGTGCTAAGAAGTAGAACTGGCATGCTCAAGTTATCAGTAGCCTGGCTACTGAACTTTCTTCAGTGGATTGTCAGGGACATTGGAATTCACTGGGCTCAGGAAATACCCCCACATTATAAGATATGTATGTTCCAATTTATTTTATTTTATCCCGCATTTTGTTTGCTGATTTCGAACATTTGGGTGAAAAACACTTGTTCTGCAGATGAACTTTTTTTTTTTTTTGGACATGGAGTATTTTTATAACCTGGTATACACTGAAATTCACATTGCAGTAAAAAAAAAATCCCTTAATTTACATAATCTTAGCACATGCAGATTGAAAGGAAATAGGCATTCCTTTCCTAACTTTGTTACTACAGAGTGATCCAGTCGATACAACTAATTTCTTTTGGGAAGGGAGGGTACTGAAAGTTAAATATGCCTGTTTCCTTTAAAAAAAGCCTTACCAAAACTGAGAGATTTTAAAGTATAGCAATTTAGGTGCAGATCAGGAATGGTTTTAAGAAGTGACAGAAACAGTCATTTCACTGCAGATAATTTCCAATAATTATTGATGTATATGTTTTAGCAATTATAAATTCATTTATAGTTTATTTCACATTGTAGACATAATGCACATACCAAGACACTAAGCCTAAAAGTTTACACACTGCATTACATTTACAAAGCTATTAATACCACCAGAAGATTTAAACTGGAGGGAAAATCAGCAAAATGATGCATGTCATCTACTGTTTTGTCTCTGCACTCAGCACCAAGTAGACTAAAATATTCTGTCTAAGTATTTTTACAGAAATGCTAAAACCTTTAAAGAAGAAAGTGTAAATCATAAATTCTTGAGATCTTACATACCAAGAAAGACCTTTTCTTTTCCGATAGAATAGGTACCACAAACAACTAATGTTCGAGGGTTTATGGTTATGGTCTCAAAGGCAGTATTGACAGCAAACTGGATCACCTCTTGCTGGGAAGGAAAAGTGTATTCAGGACTGCAGTATCTAAGAAATGGGAATGGAAGACATAAATAAAGGATAAATTTCATTAGAAAACTGGGATGTTGCTCTATTCAACAGACTATATAAGATGCCTGTAAAAAAAGGGTGGGTGCAGATTTGGTTGAAGTACAACTCCACGCAGCCCTAACCAGCATAACAAATGATGAAAAATGCTGGGAATAAGAGTAGGGTAGAGTTATAATTTAAATACTGAAATAGGAAATTGAAGAGAAAGAAACATAGGGCGGTACAGACCGGCACTTTGTGCCGGCCTGACCGTGAACTAGGGCTGCGGTAGGGCAGAGTGTTCATATGCTCCCAAACCCTATCTTGGTGTGCGCCCATCCATACAGGGCAAGCCATGATGACGCACATGTGTCACATCGCCCAAATAGTGCTGGTTGAAAAGGACATAATGATGGCATGTGAGCACCACTATTGCACCCTTTCCAGGAAACTGCTTACAGCAGCCTCTTTTTGTTCCCAAGAGGGAGCAGATCTGTCGATCCCCATAATCAGAATTGCAGTGTCATGCCAAAATAGCTAATGGTAGGATATGTAAATTGATGCAGCGCAAATAACAGTTATTGCTTTTTAATAGCTGATCCCCAGTGCATATGCTGAAAGCCGCACCAGAAGAAGTGGCACCACATGCTGGAAAGAGTAATGGGGCTTACACCTGTGGCACACTGCCACAGGCACGAGCCCCATTAGCTTTAATGGGGCTTGAGCATACGTGGAATTTCCCTTATGGGGGGGGGGGGGGTCTGGAACAGATCCCCCGCGTAAGGGAAGGGACCACTGTACTAGTGAAGAAATGGGGATTTAGAAAAAGGAGGAAGGAAAGGCTCTTGCTATATTTCTGCCTCATATCATATAGATTTTGTGACTTGAAAGAGTCCTAGAAGACATTTGCAAATGTTTCAGATGAGGGACCAATTCACTAGCATTTAACTAGAGAAGTGTTCCCCAAACTGTGCCCTTTAAGAGATTTTGGACTTCGGCTCCCAGAAGCCTCAGACATGGTGGCCAACAGCCTGGAATTCTGGCAGCTGAAGTCCAAAATCCCTTAAAGAGTACAATTTGGCAACCTCTGAACTAGACTTTAGTGGAAGTGACATGAGCAACTGATTCTGTAAGCTAGCCCATAAGGCAGGGGTAGGTAAAGTGTGAGCCATGGGCCATAGGTGGCTCCCATTGCTGTTTTTGTGGCCCTCCAGCAAAAAAATAAAAATAAAATTAATCCCAAGTGCTCTTTTTGCCCTCAAATGCATTCCATGGGGCACAAAGTGCACTTTCATAGTTGGGGCTTCCTGGGAGAAATTTTAAGGGGACAAAACACTAGGTTTTAAACTAGAAAAGAACAGAAAGTGACCTGATAGTCATTTCTGTTGTTAGGGGAAAAAAAAGGACTGTCCTAAGCCTAGAATGTCCCCATGTCCCCTAAAGACAATTATGGGAGGAAATGTTGTTCTTTCTTATTTTTTGGCAGGGTTGGAAGGGTTTCATCCTCCAAAGTCTTCTAGGAGCTTCTGTGACTGTAAAACATCTGTCAGTTGTCCACCTCTGCCATAAAATAAGCCTAGTCATCATAAATTATATTGTCTGGATTACAGTGAGGGACCTGATGAGAAAATTCTAATTTATTCTGGATTACACTGTATTTAGGGGACATTATGGCTATTATTAAAACACAACAACCAACCTTATTATTGAGATCGTACTGGAGAGATCTCAATTTATTGCCTGGTTTCAGGAAGTCCCTGCTTTAGTGCTGAAGAGTTAGTTCCTTTCAGAAAGTTCCTGGATTCCAAATATGTATTTGAAGTACCTGAAAAGGTCATGTGTGTGACTCTCCACTTAAAAGTACCTTTTTTGCCTAGAAAACTATTGCCTAGGAATCTTTGAGGTCTAAAATATAATGGGGTACCACACTAAGAGTGAATGGAAGAGGCAAAGTATTATGCAAGATAACAATTGCTTTAGTCCTTTCATTGCTCTGCCATTGGAAACAGAGCAGCAAAAACATAACATCTGTTCAGTGAGTAAACATGGGCCTGGAACAGGAAACAAAATGAACTGTCCTTACTGCCAGATAGGTTCATGAAACTCTTATTTGGCATCCTTACACTCAATATTACTTGACAAATGTGGTGTCCAAAGAATGTACTCAAAAGTAAGCAAATGTGTTTTTATTGTGATGAAATACAAAGTTTAATTAATGGAATGTAACTTACGTTGTATCTAAGTAGAGAGTATTAACTTTCCGGCCAATCAGAAAAGGATAATGCTCCATAGAAGGATCTGCCCTGAAGTCTCCTGTGTGTAGTATAACAGTCCCATTTGGGAAGGTGAATAGAATCATTGCAGCACCAGGACAACTGCCAAAGAAGAGAAGGGAGGAAATGGAACTCTGATTTGGAATCCACATAACTTCAAACATGAATTATAGCAATTTAGCAACAGCTTTCTTAGGGGCAAAAGAGACCTCCCCTAAAGAAAACTGGACTGTGGTCGCAGCAACCACATGCCACAGCCCCAATCTGGTCAGAATCCAGCCCAAACAGGAGCAGCAAAGAGCCCTCTTATTTGGGGCAGATTGAAGCTGCCCCACTGCAGTGCCAGCCGGTTTTCAGCTTGGAGGCGTGTGCCATCTAAACACCACACCCCCAAGTCACCTGGAAGCCATTTGGTGTGTGATCGCCAGCACAACTTCCGGGTGACGTAGGGATGTGGTGCATGTAAATGGAACATCCCCCAAGCTGGCTTGAAGCAGGCTGAAGCTGCTGGTCTGTTCTGGCCCACAGTTAACTACACCATTTTAATTATGATTCATTGAAATGTCAGCCCGTCAAAGATACATACTGATTAGCATCAAGCAGCACCACTTTGATGCCATCTATTATGCATTCTCTATTCATTGGCAGAATATGGATATGTTTTTCTGGCACTCGAAGTTTGCTCTTCACCAGATTTCCAGTTATCTGAAAAAAAGAAAGTGGTTAGCAATGTACTCATGTTTCATCAGTTCCTAACAACCCCATTTGTAGCTGATGTAAAAAGACTAAAGTAATCATCTCATATTTTACAATAGCTTTGATATTTTTGCTTGTCTCCTAACAATGAATAACACATTTCATTAAACTTGAAGCTATATAGAGCAGAGAGACAAGAATGAACAATGGAAGTCACCAAGATACTTCTTTCACTTGAAGGTCTTGCTGAGTGCATGTTAATTTACAGGATATTTATAAAGAGAGTTCTATGCCATATATATATATAATCAATAAACGCAATAGAAAAACAGTTTTAAGAATGAGCTGAAATCAGAAATCCCAAAGTTTGTTATTCTTCCACTACAAGTGTACTGCAAGACTAATATGAATTGATTTCCCAATTATCTCCTAGACAATCGCATAACTACTCTTTCTCTCAATTTAGTATGTCCTGGTGAATGGTCATAATGATTTGGTTGCACTGCTGAAGATAAATTTGGGCTTCACCATTTAGCATACATACTCATGTATAAGTTGACGTTTTGTATAGGTCAAGGGCAGGGTCTAGGGCCACAATTATGGATTTTGGTATGACCCATAGATAAATCAAGGATAAAACTTAGGAGCGTGTAACAAACAATTATTTTCCTCTCCTTTAAAAATACATAGAGGGGACATGCTTAGGAAGAGCTAAAGAGAAGGAGAGGATCTGTTTATCTGAGGAGTTACAATTGATGGGGGGGTGTATAAATGGCACTGCTGATCTTAAAAGTCTACATTTATACAAATACAGCAGGGAAAGGAATATAAATTACAGTAAGAAAAACAATGAAAATGCAGCCTGAGAGAAAACAGGGGTATGGTAAAAGAGCAAGGCAAGCAACCTGTTAGAAACACAGCACAAAGGCTGTCACAAGAGGCAGTCAAGAAGCACTCTTAGCATAAAAGCAAAACTCCCCATTGCGCCAAGCAGAGAAAGAAAGGCAGCCCTCCCTCCACCTACTTTTTTGGCCCAGCAGTGTTCAACTGCAACATGGAGAAGCCCGAAAAGAGACTGTAGTGGCCATTTTAAATAGAGGACTAGTATATAAGCCTCTCTGTAAAGACTGCTTCCATACCCTGCCACATTTAGAGGGGTTTCTTGCCTCTGCTTCTTATCACTGCTTTTGCACTGGGTACCTAATCCAGCATTGACCCATGTATACGTTGACCCAGTTTTTGGGGGTTGATTTTTTGTCAAACTTTTTTTTTGACTTGTACATGAGTATATATGATAATAATTTTCCTCATTTTATAGATTAAGACCATCTTCCATTTGGTTAGGACAGTGACACAAACAAGGACCTAGTTACTTGGTATGCAATGGCTAAATCAAACTGGTGAGTCTGCAGAAATCTTGCCAAGAAAACCCCTCGATAGGCTCATCTTAGGGTATCCAAAAGTCAGAAACAGCAACAACATGTGCCCATTTGTCCATATTATAATGAGCAACAGTAGTTTATCAGTAATATAAAAGTGACTACCTCTCTAAACTTGAAGCTATTGGTAGGACAATGGGACAAAAATTATCAAAAGAAGTCATTAGGGATTTTACATTCAGATGTGGGGCTACTGAGTGAAGCTGTAGGCTTCCAGGACTGACTAAAAAGCTTGTAGGCACCTCAACAGAAGGGATGGGTAAGAGGGGTGTATATAATAGCAACAGAGCTCTGCTCTCAAGCTTTTATTCCTCATATTATATTCAGGGAAGTAGCCAAGGGGGGGTTCTTGGGGTCCGGACCCCCCCCCTTCCATTAGAAAAATGAATGGTGCGTGCTGCTGCGCCGCTGCGCTCAAGTCCCATTATAATGGTGGCACTTAGTCTGGACCCCCCCTTCCTAAAATCCTGGCTACGTCCCTGTTATATTACTAAAGCTAAGAATCTTCCGCATATTCTGAGAGCTAGGGAGCAATCGGCAGAGAAAGTTGAGTTTAAGGCTTTTGAAACACAGTGAATAACAAGACCTTGATCCACAAAAGTAGTATAATTGACATATTCTATTGATTCATGGGACTAAATGGGTGAAAGACATCTTGCACTTAACAGTTTGCAACTGAATGGTTTTCATAAAAAAGCAGAGAGATTATCTTTTTTAGAACTCCATTCTTCTCTTTTCTTTTTCTATTCAGCCTCTTTCATTTTCTTTGTGTATTTCCAGAGTGGGCAATTAGCGAATGGTAAAGTTAAAACAAAATTGCTTAGTATCTTATTTGAAGTAGTCTAAATACCCTGAAGGCACCAGATCCCATTTCATCTTGGAAGGCAAGCAGGGTCAGCCCTGGCTAATACTTGGATGGGAGACTGCCAACAAATACCATGTGTTGTAGGCTATATTTCAGAGGAAGAAACTGGCAAATCCCCCCTCTGTATATTCATTGCTTAAGAAAACCCTATGAAATTCATGGGGTTGGCATAAGTTTTGAAGGCAGGTATGCCTGCACATGCACATACACCTTATTTGAAAGCATCTAACATCACAGATATCAGCCCACCTGTGACTTTGGGGAACGAATGGGGTAGACAGAGAATGAAACATGGAGATGCAATTTACCCCCCTTAATCTTACAAACCCTTTTATACGGGGGGGGGGGGGGCAGGGAGGGCTCCTCTGTTATAAAATCCTAGAAAAAAAGTGTTTGACAGAAAATAACCAAAATCATATTTTGAAAACACTATTGCTATCTTTCCACTTGGTGGTCTGCATGTGTTCCCTCTCTCAGCATTATATTTTACAGTTCCACAAACTGAACTACAGAGGATTAGGGTGGGGTGTAGAAAAGCAGCATCGTAAAGAGAACTAACATCAAAAAAAAAGGTGAAGAAAAGTGTTAAGAAATTTCAATAACTCCAGCTATCCCTTGCTCTCAAGGGATCAGATCTCAAAACAGAACAAAAGTATTTGCCTGTTCAGTTTCAGAAGTTGATGTTCCAGCTGTGTATCATTATCATAAAGAGACAATCTAAGTTTTAGCTATTTTTACATTTCACATGATCTTGCAGTAAACATACCTTATTGCAATATATTGGGAAGGAAAATGTTTTTGTTAGACCACCATAATGATCAGAATGGAAATGTGTGAGGAAATACCCCTTGCATCCTTCGATTTCTCCATATTGGAATGCATCAACTACAAAACCTGTTCCTACAAGAAAACAATAGAATAAAAACCAGTGAGAAAACAAGAACTAAAGCTCCCAAGGCTTAAAACATCATCAACATGTTAGCAGCAATTAGTTGAGGTCTGAAAATAAAACAAAGGGAAGATTAATCAGTACCGTTTTAAGAAGGAAACTGAACAGAAAATGTACCATAATCTGTACTAGCTCTCAGTTTGTAAATCCAACAAGAGCAATATTATATGTGGATGAATTTCTATCCACTATTACCTGTGTATTTTAATTTCTTCCACTTTGCCATAAATTCCTATTTTTCTTTAGTGTTCGCACACAAAACATGATAAATCAAAATTAAATAAGATAATTTTTAAGAGGTTGCGTAAAATGGGTAAATTAAACAAATGTACTCAAATATAGTTAATTAAAATTATAGTGGATTTTTAGCATAGAATCCTAGCATACTTGAGTATGGGGCTTAAGACCTACAAAGATACTGTATATCAGCAATTACTGTTGTAGGCGTTAACCAGAGTAAGAAGAAGGGCCCTCCCTCCAGTCCATCTGCCTTGGTCCAGGCCTCAGAGGGAGAGAAGATCTGCTGGACTTTTCCTCTTCCCCACTACCATTCCCTTCTCCATTTGTGTCTTGTCTCTTTAGATTGTAAGCCTGAGGGCAGGGAAATTTCTAATTAACAATTTGTAAGCCGTATAATAAATATTATTATTATTATTATTATTATTATTATTATTAATCTCAACTCATGGTGACCCTATGGATGAGATATCAGCTTCTGAAGTATGAAAAGAAATAGTTTCCAGTTGTGAGAATAATTCCCAGAATTTGTCTTGTATGGTTCAATATGAAAATACATTCAGTGTATTTCAAGTAAAAGATCTTGAAATGTGAATTGTTACATTTTTTTTTGCAGGCTAGTATAACTCAATATCCTGAGGGAAAAATGTGCACATATTTCATATACAGAAATTATACCATTACATGGAAAACCTTAATGCTGACTATGCATGCAGCAGTACGCATGCAGCAGCCTTATATATGTCTGACAGTTAGCCAGGTAAACTCAATGGGACTGTTTGGAGTAGGTACAGAACAGAATTGCACTGTAATCTTAGACTGCAAAGAAGAGAAGAGCAATAAAGGTCTCACAGCACAATCCTATTTATCTCTATTCACAAGCAATTTCAGCTAAGTTTAATGGTATTTACCTCCAGATAAGTGTGTATAGGACAGCAATCTTAGGAAGTCTAAGAATGACTTAGGGGCTAAACAGACCACCCCCTTGCGCTGCCGCCCGGGCGGCTTCAGAGCACAGCATTTTGACACCACATGCTCTGAAACTGCCCAGAAGCCAGCTTCCAGCTGCCCACATATTGGCCAGCTTCTAGATGCTCCAGCAGCGTGGCTTTTGCACATTGCCAGAGCCATAAAGCCAGCTTCCATTCAAGGTGGGATGAGAAAAGCTAGCTTTTAGCTAGCACAAAAAGGAGTGGTTCTCTGCTGCTCCTTCTTTGGCTGGCAAAAAAGAAGATTGGGGCTGCAGCATGAGGTTGCTGAGGCCCCAATCTGTCTTTGGAAGGAGCAGCCTTGTGTCACCCCTTAGAAGCACAATCTTATTTTATAGTATATTTTCCCTACATACTTTCATATATATATTTAATTGGTCAAGTCTGCTTCTGTAGGAAAATGAAGCAACCACTGTTGAGTACTGGGTACGCTTCTGCACAAAATTAGGCTTGCAGTAGATAGCCATGAACATGTTTTTAAAAAAAACTATCACATTTCTATTTATAACTAAAGAGATTTTTTTGTAGCTGATTAATACAAAAGAGCCAAGGGGTTTAACAGAGAAGTGCAGAGGCTGGTGCAAAATACATTTTATATGAATTGAAATGGATTTTTATATTTAAGAAGAAAACCTATCAGCACAGTGGAAGAAGTACCTATAACAACATTAAGAAACTGAGGTACCTGGAATCTTCTTATAGAAGGGGCACTGCTTTTTTCTTGTTTCTTCTTCATCAGGACATGACTCTCTAAACCTCTTTCTCCACCTTCTCTGTCCACCAGATGTTGCATCTTCTGGGATAGAATTTTTGCTTGAACTTTCAGTGATACCATCTGAGTCTCCCACTGATCCCTTAGCTTTCCTCTTTCGAGATCTAGGCCTTGTTCCTATGGCAGCTGATGGACTCAGAGTGAGCATATTCTCAGAAACATTTTTCTTCTCATCACCCTCCATTTTTGCCTTGGGTTGTAATCCAAAGAAAACACCTATGTCCATTTGTTTGAGTTCTTTGGCAGGGTTGCATTTGACTTGAGTGTTTGCAGCAGGAACATATGGCAATATTTTAGAGACTGGACCGGGAAAAACAGGCATAGCAATGCTGTTACAAAACCTTTCTTCTTTTTCTGTTAATGAGTATGAATTGTTAGGACCTAGCCTATTTCTACCACCACCAGTAATAGTTTTAGCCAAGCAACTAGCTTCTTTTTGGTCAAACAGAAAAGGCATAACACCATCTTCTTTGAATCCTGGAGACAATGACTTGTTCTTAACAGCTGAATCTTCACCAGCCCAATTACAGTTGCTCCGCCCATGTCCACCTGTATTAAGAGGAGAATTCAGGTTAAGCCTCTCAAATGGTTCCTTACTTTTATTATACTCGATAGGAATACTATGGTCTTCTGTGGGAAGTTTTAACAGTTCAACATTTGTTGAATCGTAAACTCTGTTAACTATTTTACCCTGGGAGAGAGGCTCAGAAGTCCTATCAGTGTACTGAAGGGTATTTATCATTTTAGATTTGTTTCTTGTACAAGCTTGTATTCTTTCAACATAGCAGTGATTAAATGTCTTTAGCTCTGAGGCATTAAACACAGAACTTCCATCTTCTTTGCTCTTCTCCTCTATGCCTCTTATGTCAAATTGTTTTTTTCTAAAGTATTTTGTCTCTTCTGCTTCCTCTTCTTCTGTGAGTATAGCCTCTTCCCCATCTGTATTAAGTGGAGAGTACGAAATCTCACAATCACTGGAGTCAGCGGTGAATGTATTTGGTTGGTAAGAGCCATGCTGACTCTTTAGATCTTCACCATATTCCTGAAAAAGGGAGCCAAAGAATCCAACATGTTTTGAACCATCTGTACACTGTATTTTATGTTCAGATTCTTTAGTATTTTCTAAAGAGATGATTTTGTTGGTTACATTCATAGTGTTTGCAGGTACATTCTGGGAGTCATTCCGATCCTGTAGCACCCTGTTGCATTCAATGGATAGAAGAGCACCAGACATAAAGGAATTAGTCTCTGTGCTACTTGATGACAATTCAGGGACATATTCCCCAGCTCTGCTTGCTGCAAGAAGTAAATGGCTATACCGTTTGTAATGAGAAGGAATGGTTGAAGTGCACAGAAGACCATCAGGGCACTCTAATGGGAAAAGAAAAAAGGGGTTAGTAGTGGTATAAGCCTATAACTGTAAAAAAACAAACCCAAAAGAACAAGAACACAGCCTTGGATCCAATTCTAGACTATTTAACAGATAAGCAAGACCTATTAATTTGATGACATACTATTTAATGAAAAATAGAATCTTTTTAAGCAGAATAAAGTTAATTTGAAATGAATTTACCCGTATCCAGGTAACTGTTATTAGAACCAGCTCAAAATATTCTTAATCATTAGATATTATATAAAATAATGTTTAATTGCAAACTTCCAAATGCCTTTGAGAACAAAAAGCCAGATAAATACAAAATATGTTCTTAATACTTTACCCTTATAGCTAAAAGAATTGTACAAATGCGTTTGTACTTAAAGCCACCTTGTTTGTTCTTAAGGCCACCTTGTTATAGGCACAGAACTGATTTTTTTTCTGTTCTAAAATTTAATATTGCTTTTTTATTCTATAGAGAAGGAGTTCTCAACCTGTGGGTTGCAAACCCTTTGGAGGCCGAACAACCCTTTCACAGGGGTCGCCTACGACCATCGGAAAACACATATTTCCAATGGTAGCAACAAAAATAATTTTATGGTTGGGGGTCATCACAACATAAGGAACTGTATTAAAGGGTCGTGGGATTAGGAAGGTTGAGAACCACTGCTATAAAGCAATACTGGTGCAAAACACACTGCAGAAATCATCCAGTTTGAGACCGCTTTAAATGTCCTGGCTCAGTGCTAGGAAATTCTGGGAACTGTAGTTTTGTGAGGCATTCAGCTTTCTCTGTCAGAGAGCTCTGGTGCCACAATAAATTACAATTCCCAGGATTCCCTAGCACTAAGCTAGGATCATTAAAGCAGTCTCAAACTTGATTATTTCTGCAGTGTGTTTTGGACCATCTTCAGTTGTAATTCCGGTTTTCAATTTTACATTTTTTAAAGCTGCTCAAAGAAAATCTGTGTAAATAAGTTCTGAGAAAGCAGGTTCTGCCATCTCTCTCTCTCTCTCTCTCTCTCTGTGGCACTGGCTGTGTGTTTTATCAACAGCCAGACATAAATAATTAGTAGGTGAATGTTCCTCTGGCAAACTGTAGAAATATGCAACAACCTGTTTCAAAGAAGAAAAACGAGTTATACACATATTAAAAAAATGTGTTCACTTCCACCATGACTGTACCTTTCTCAGCCATGCTTGTGCCATCCAGACATTCTGTGACGTGCCACTGAGGTGTCTGTATCAACAGCAAAGAGAAAGGCATCTGGCAGCTTGGGCAGTACCCTTCATAAACTGGTCGTGGTTTTGATGGGCTTTGTTTCTTGTAGTTTTTGTTTGGCTTTGCTGAAGCTGGTGAAATGCCTTCCTGTGACTGTACAACAGGGATATCATCAGATACTCTACACTGCTGCTCTGGTTTTAAGGGTGTTTGGCTATCTCTTTTCCTCGGTCCTTGCTTGGTCTTCCTTGGGGTCTTTCTTTCTTTTGAAGCCATCCTTTTGTTACTTTGTTGTGACTTATCTTTTCCATCATTTGATTTTTGTACATTTTTAGAGATAGACTCCAAATCATGGCTTACTAAATTTAACTTTCTAATAGATTTGTACTCCCAAACATCTTCCTCCAATAGGCAATCCTCAGACATGATAACCCATCAAAAAACAAAATGCTCTTTTAAAAAATACGGTAGTAATTTGAGGTTTTCAGATGTGCATACCAGTTTGTATTTCTGCAATTGCTTTTTCTCCCCAGCGTGTATAACTAAAATTATCTCATGCCATTTTAAAAATTAGATTTGGCTATATAGTTTAAATACTATAAGTACTAATATAGGGTTAATAGTCCAAAAGGTATAAAAAGCCTGGACTTTTTAGTCCAATGAATTACACTGAAAAACAAAGTAAAGTGCATGTAGAAAAGATGCATCTTCTTCTTAGAAGGTAGGTACTTGTAATGATAGTTTATGGGAAATTTGGATAGGTCATGTCAGATGTGTTCCACTGACTTCTTCAATTTCTGAAATGCTTCTGAAATACAGATCAATAAAAACAAATAAAATTATACTTAATGGATTAAGTAATTTTACTTAACATGACACTTAAACACAGTATAAATATCCAGAAGGATATTTTGAATGCAATGCTCTGAGCAACAAAAAATACAGAGATATATGCCAGAGATTAATATCTCAACAAGGCACTACTTTGTGGATTACTATTGTCTAAGCATCACCTAGTGCGGTAACTCACGATATCGCCCCACTTCACTGACCTCTTCCTATACCACACCGTACAGAATCCTTAATTATGCTTTTTGTAATAATGTTGCTCATAAATTGTAATTTATGTATATCACAGAATGTAATTGCAATAGTTGTGATATAAACAGCTAGCAAAATTAACATTACTGTTTACCTTTAAATTACAGTAATATACACAAAGCCTAAATGTATTTATGTGTACATAGTTTCATATGGTTAAAGTGAAAATTTGGTAAGATGCAGTGATGGTTTTGTACAGTACACAGTGATGTTTTTAAAGAACACTGAAAAATAATAAAAAATAAATATTAACATTTTAAATAAATAAATAAAATTTAAATTTTATTTTTAAAAATCTGAGGCTCCTTTTCTCTTCCAGTTGTGCCCCACCCCACTCAAACCATCTCATCAGCATTTTAAAGGGATGCAGGCAAACGTTAAATCACTATATAGCATATATGGAATATAGCACTATAACAGTGTAGTGTGATATGCAGCTCTGATGATTGTATTACCATTTGTGTTGTGTGCCCTCAAGTCATTTCTGACTTATGGTGACAGTAAGGCAAAGTTTTCATAGGGCTTTCTTGCAGAATTTATTCAGAGGGGTTTTCTTTTGCCTTTCCCTGAGGCTGAGAGAGTATGACTTGCATAAGGTCACTCAGTGGGATTACCATGATTGAGTGGAGATTCAAACCCTGGTATCCAGAGTCACAGTTCCTCAGTCAAACTACTATGGCGACATCCACAATGCAAAAATAATCCAGTTTGACACCACTTCAACTGCCCTGGGTCAATGCTATGGAATTCTGTGATTTGTAGTTTGTTGTGGCACCAGAGCTCTCTGACAAAAAGGCTAGATATTTTACAAATATCACCGAGCCATGGCAAAGTGGTGTTAACCTGGATTATTTCTACAGTGCCAATGCAGCCTATGCTGTCCTTTATAACCTAAATTGCTCAACTGTAAAATATAAAGGCTGTATTTCGAATGTACACAGTTTATAGTCATCTTTCTATCCCTTTGGGAAACAGAACATTGGAATTGAATGATTCCACCTTGTTTGTTTTCATTAAGCATTGCTGTGTCTGCATTCTAACGATTTTGCAGGTGAAGGCTTAAACTTCACTCTGTCAGTGTCCTCCACTGCAGAAAAGGTGCCAGGGTTCCTGTTTTGACGACCTCCCCAAATAGGAAAAAATGCCAACCTAGAATAGAACGTTGTCTCTCCTTTCCCAAGTTTCTACTGTCTCTGTGTATGTGTGGTGAGGGGGCTTATAGAAGTGTTGGACTAAAACAATATCAGATCTCTTCATCTTCAAGATCCTATTTATATCAGCACAGTAAACAAAGAAGGAAAACTAAGTCTATGGCAGTCTTAGGCAAGCAATTCTGTTCATGCTTACATGGGAGCAAGTCCCACTGAGTTAATGTAGGATAGGATTACTTCCATGCAACTGCATAAAGAACTGTTGCCTTAAAGAGACAGAACAAGATTTGCAAGTCAATCCCAAATCCCTTGCCTGAATTTTTAATCATTAAGGGTGGGGAAAACTGCAACCCACCAACTGTGGTTGGAGTACATTTCTCACCAACTTCAGCATGGGTACTAAAATGAAACAAGATCTGGAGAACTACAGCTTTCCTTGCTTTTGCAGTAGAGGGGAGGGGAGGGGAGGCATAGGATACACTAACTCAGGTGAGTAGAAAACAGCAACACGAAGCATGAAGATTAGTAGACATGCATCTACACTGCAGAAATAATGCAGCTTGACACCACGTTAATGGCCATGGCTCCGTGCTACAGAATCCTGGGAATTGTAGTTTTGTGAGGCACCAGCATTCTTTGGCAAACAAGGCTAGAGACCTTGTAAAACTATAAATCCCAGGATTCCATAGGATGAATGGCACAAACAACATTGTTTCTACAGTGTAGATGCACCCTGACTTCATCTAGTATTACTTCCATGCAAGCGCACAAAGAAATGTTGCCTTAAAGAGAAAGAGCATGGTTTGCAAAGTCAATCCCAAATCCCTTGTCGGATTTTTGAATCACCAGGGATGAGAAATCTTGTGACCCACCAGCCGTGATTGGACTACAATTCTCATCTGGAGGGCTACAGGTTTTCCTCTCCCCCACTTTTTTTTTTTTTTTTTTTTTTTTTGCAGTAGAGGGAGGGGAAAGAGAGAAGCACACATAGGATACCTTAATATCTGTCAAGTGAGTAGAAAGCAGCAGCTACAACCAAGAAGACTAGTAGAGGTGCATCTACACTGTAGACATAATGTAGTTTGAAATTGCTTGAACTGCCATGGCTCCATCATCCTAAATAATCCTGGGATTTGTAGTTTTCTGAGGCACTAGTATTCTTTGGCAGAGAAGGATAAAGACCTTGCAAAAGTACAAGATCTGCTGAACTGATGAACATAAAGAAAACAAAAATAATGACCATGGAGGATCTACACAAATTCAACCTAGACAATGAGGAAATAGAAACAGTGAAAGACTTTCCATACCTTGGATGAAACATCAATCAGAACGGGGACCGCAGTCAAGGAATCAGAGAACTGGGAATGGGGAGGACAGCTATGGAGGAACTAGAGAAGATAATAAAGATATAAAATTGAGCATGAAAGTTAGAATCATACAAGCCATTGTCACCATGTACGGATGTGAGAGCTGGACAGTGAAGAAAGCGGATAAGAAGGAAATCAATACATTTGAGATGTGGTGCCTGAGAAGAGTGCTGAGGACACCGTGGACAGCCAAAAAGGGCAGCCAAAAAGACAAACAAATGCGTCCTAGAAGAGATCAAGTCAGAAATATCTTTGGAAGACAAGATGACAAAGCTGAGTGTCGTATTTTGGATATATCATGAGAAGGGAAGACTCATTGGAGAAGACAATAATGTTGGGAAAGTTGGAGGGATGTAGAAAGAGAGGAAGGCCGCATGCTACATGGATGGACTCTATTAAAGAGGTCACAGGTATGAAGTTGCAGTAACTAAGCAGAGCAGTAGAGGACAAGGAGTCTTGGAGATGTCTCATCCACAGGGGCTGCATCCACACTGCAGAAATAATCCGTCTTGACACCACTTCAACTGCCATAGCTCAGGTCTATGGAATTCTGGGGTTTGTTGAGTTTGTTTGGCACCAGAGCAACTACAATTCCCAGAATTCTACAGTTCCCAGAATTCCATAGCACTGGGCCATGGCAGTTAAAAGGGGGCCAAGCTGGATATTTCTAGACTGTGGATGTAGCCAAAAAGCACATCTCCCAGGATTACATAAAATGGAGCTACAGCACTTAAAAGTGGTGCCAGGCTGCATTATTTCTACAATGTTAATGCACCTTAGGAGGCAAAAAGCATTCTTTCCTCCCTTGCCAGGGCCTTGACATGCCCAGGCAGTGCCCGTTGGACTCCTGCCTATTAAATGAATGGCACTTCACTTTAAGGTCCAAAACACACTGCAGAAATAATCCAGTTTGAGACCACTTTGACAGCCCTGGGCTCAATGCTAGGGGATTGTGGTTTGTAGTTTGTGTGTGTGTGTGTGTGTGTGTGTGTGGGTGAGAGAGAGAGAGAGAGAGAGAGAGCGCCCTGGTGCCACAATAAACACAATTCCCATGATTCCTTATCACAAGCCAGGGCAGTTAAATCGGTCTCAAACTGGGTTTTTCTGCAGTGTGGACTAGATCCAAGAGAGACCCAGTTCTCATCTCAATGACACCAAGGAGGAAAAGAGAAAGCCACATTTTTATCCCGCTTTACTATTACATTTCAAACCTCCTTTTCCCTCCTTGGCAGCGTTTTCCCCCTCCCCAAACGCCTCATGCCCTTTCACACCACCCATAGTAATAATAATACTAATAATAAATAACAATAAAGCACGATCTTTACATCTTCAAACCCATTTCTTCCCATCTCTGCTATTATTCCAAGCACCTTCCTCCTTCCTTCCTTCCTTCAGAACGGCGGGATCAAAATTGCAATTACTGTACTGTACAGCCAATTTTGTGTCGAATGTGCCATTCCCGATCGTTAGTTCCTTTTGAAAAATGGGAATATTTACTCCGAGGTCTTAAAAGCATATATATAAATAAATTATATTTTTTTCATGACAGGCTTGTACATTTATGTATTATTTAATTTTTAAACGACAGTGGTGGGAGAGGAGAGCGGCCTCGAAAGTGCCGAGGACGCAAACGTCAGGGCGATAAACTGAAGCGCCTCTCATGATGATGAAGGGAGTTTCTCTCTCTCTCTTTGAGGGAGAGGCACAAAATGGCGGCTGCGGGCGACAGCGAAGGAAGCCTAGGCGGCTTAGGCGGCCTTTCTCCTCTCAGAGCCAGCTGGAGTCGGCGCTGGAGGAGGCCTCGGCGGCTCAGGAAGGGAGAATCTAGTCTACCAATATTTGCAAAAGGTGGACGGCTGGGAGCGGGATTTGAATGTCCCGAGTTTGGAGCAGGTGAGGACCAGGGGCCAGAAAGTGCCCAGACAGTAAAGCAGCTGGCATTGGATCAAGGAGATGTCATAGAGGCTGCTTGCACAAGTCACACTCTCTCAGCCCACCTTTGCTTCCCCTCCTCTCTCTCTCTCTCTCTGGATCTACACTGCAGAAATTGCAGCTTGCAATATTATTAATAACAATAACAATAATATAGTAGTGTTATTATATATTATAATAATCATTATATTTATAATAATAATATAGTATCCACGATTCTATGATTAATAATAATAAAATAAATAATATTGTAAGTTGTATTGATCCTGCAGGAGAGGCGGCATATAAATAATTAATTATTAAAAGTAATAATTAAAATTATTATATGCCGCCTCTCCGCAGGACAATACACTTACAATATTATATTATTTTATTATTATTATTATTATCATAGAATCGTAGTGTTGGAAAGACCGCAAGGGCCATCCAGTCCAAACCCCTGCCATGCAGGAAATCTAAATCAAAGCATCCCTGACAGATGGCCATTCTGCTTCTGCTAAAGACCCCAAGGAGAGAGACTCCACACACTCCGAGGGAGTTTGTTCCACTGTCGAACAGCCCTTACTGTCAGGAAGTTCCTTCTAATGTGAGGTGGAATCTCTTCTCCTGGAGCTTGCATCCATTGCCTGGGTCCTGTTCTCTGGAGCAGCAAAAAACAACTTGGGCCTCAATATGACATACCTTCAAATATTTTAACAGGGTTATCATATCACCTCTTTACCTTCTCTTCTCTAGGCTAAACATACCTAGCTCCCTAAGGAGTTCTTCATATGGCTTCATGGTTTCCAGACCCTTCACCATTTTAGTCACCTTTCTTTGGACACACTCCAGTTTCTCCACATCCTTTTGAATTGTGGTGCCCGGAACTGGACACAATATTCCAGTGGGGCCGGAGCAGATAGAGTGGCACTATTACTTCCCTTGATCAGACACTAAACTTCTGTTGATGCAGCTAAAATCACATTGATCTTTTTAGCTGCAGCATCACATTGTGACTCATGTTCAACTTATGGTCTACTTGATTCCTAGATCCCTTCAGACGTCGTCTCTTTAAGCACAGGTGTCCCCCATCCTATATCGGGGCAAATGTGATAAGTATGCCCTCAATTCGTTCATCCAAGCATTGATAAAGATGTTGAATAGCACTGGGCCTAAGACAGGACCCTGTTGGACCCCACTGTCACTTCTCTCATCTGGTAACTATAGTTTTGTGATCCATTCAGTCTCCCTGCTTTCTGCCACCGTAAACTACATTTCCCAGAATTCCCCAGCACTGAGCCTGGGCAGTTAAAGTGGTCTCAAACAGGATATTTTCTGCAGTGTCTTTTTTCCAGCCTCTCAGCCCACACTATCCAAAAACACACTGGAGAAATAATCCAGTTTGAACCCGATTTATCTGTCCTGCTTCAATGCTAGGAAATTCTAAGAACTGTAGTTTTGTGAGACATTTAAGCCTTCTCTGTCAGAGAGCTCTGGTGCCAACAACAAACAACAATTTCCAGGATTCCTTAGCACTGAGCCAGGGTAGTTAAAGCAGTCTCAAACTGGATTATTTCTGCAGTGTGTTTTGGACCAGTACTGTTACTCTGTCACAGTCCCAAGGATGACAGATGCTGCATTACACTGCAGAACTTTGACACCGCTTTGACAGCCATTGCTCCATCCTAAAGGATACTGGGATGGTGTAGTTTTGAGAGCATTTAGATTTGAGCAGGGTTCAGTAACTGTAAGGTTGCTGATATACTTCATGCTTTGGAGGGAGTAAGTCTCATGGAAATAAAGGGAACTGTTTGTAAACATGGCTTGGGTGGGTAATAGAAAACATACTCATAGTAATAGTATCTTGTTAAAAACTGAGGTTTGGCTCCCTAATACTTAAGAACCCTGTCTGGGAGAGACCAGAGTCAATGCTTGTGTTTGAATAATTCAACAAGTAGACACCCTGTCTAACTGGATGTGTGGTACATCAGGACAAAAATGCAGTGGCCATCTTACAGCAACCTAAACGCTTTTTGCTTCAAAGATAGCCTCAGAGTCCAACCATGTGTGTTTATCTCATATATATACATAAGGGAAAGTCTATATTTACTATAATTCTGTCTGGACTCTGGGTTTTTTGAGATTTGCAGCGTCCCTGGGCTTGTCTTCACTATTGCTACAGACATCAAGGCAAACTGTGGCAAAAATAACTCAAGTGTCATAATTCCAAAGCCGCCTCATGACTGTCCATAAGCTACTCCTCAAATTATTTTGGCCACGCGTGGCTGCTCCGTTTATTTTATTATTTATTATTATTTTATTACTTCCTTGTCAAGCACATGACCATATAATTTTTGCCCTGGTCCATGACACTCCTATTCTCCTTTTTTTTTAACCAGGGGAGACCAGCCTTTGACCATCGCTAAAGCTAAGCCAAGGGTTCATCAGAGATATGTAGTTAATGTAGCTAGCAAGCAGAAATACTGATACCCATTTAGCGACAAAGGCAGCATCCTTTAAAAAATGACAAATTAGCCACGCGGATGTCCCACCCTTTAGAATGGTCACTTCCTGATGGGATGATCATGTGACCACTGGGCCCCGTCTGTGCTGCCCTGTCCACCACATATTCCTCCCTCCTTTAAAATGTGAATCTGCTGGTCACACATCCAATACCTGATTTTTAAAGGAAATTCGAGAGAAATCAAGATTCTTTTTCTGCAGACTAAGCTGTCAAATGCCTCAAAGCTCTGCACTTACTGCAGAGTATTCTGAACATCATGTGTTCAGATCATCACCCAATTCTCTGTGTGAGTGTGTGTTGTGTGCCTTCAATTCTTATCTGACTTATGTGAGGGTTTTTTAAATACCATGTACAACTCCCAAGTCAAAGCTTACTTCCAGATAGGTTTATTGGGCTTGCAGCCTTCGACTCAACTTCTGTTATTAGTCCAAATTAGAACAGGCCCCTTGAATCAGCGGAGTTTACCTATGTGTTGGCTCACCATTCAGTTTTTTTCAGCAGGTGTATTCTAGTTGGAACTAACCAGTGGGATTCAGACATTAATGATAAAATATTGCCTCCAGTCTTCGATACTTAATAGTTTAGTCCTGG